>NW_017619350.1:802500-1402500 GCF_001879475.1 Ipomoea nil
TTTTTTTTTAATTTTAATTTTATTTTGTATATAGTTTTGTTTTGGACTATTATTATTGTTGTTGTTGTTGTAATTATTGTTGTTGTTGTTGTAATTATTGTTGTTGTTGATATTATTATTATTATTATTATTATTATTATTATTATTATTATTATTATTATTATTATTATTATTATTATTATTGTTGTTGTTGGTGGTGTTGTTGTTGTTGTTGTTGTTGTTATTCTAATTTGATTATTTGACAAATTCGTCAAAATTTTAAGAAATCCGTCTGTTTAACATTTTATATTTAAACAAAAAACCAAAAATATTATTGAATAAATTAGCAATTTGCTCCAAACTGCTAAAAACTAAAAAAATTCATATACGTTTTGGGTTAATCTTTCTTAAACCCCCTAATATATTTTTTTAAAAAAAAATTTAAAAAAAAAACTAAAATAAGAAGCCCACTACAAGAAAAATCGCGAATCGCGACGGAAAATCGCGACGGACTATATTCCGTAGCCATTTAGTGACCGAAATTGCGACCAAATGCATTCCGTTGCGAAATTGCGACGGAATTTTATTCCGTCGCGAATCTTGGCGCAAAGATAAAATAAAGCCCGCGAAATATTGGCGGCAAATTTTCGCGACCGAATTTGCGATGGAAGTAATTTACGTCGTCCATGTTGCGACGGAAAAAGCGATCGATTTGTGTTCCGTCGCAAAATGGCGACGGAATTAGCGACGGACTTGATTCCGTCCTTAAATGAATTAAGTTTTAGATTATGGAGTATGGACTAAATATGGCGACGGAAATTGCGACCACCTATATTCCGTCGCAAAATAGTTTTATTAAATTTTATTTTTCTTTTACTTAAACATGGCGTTTTGAGTATAAAATTAAAAATAAAATAAAATTTTGTAACCCTAAGTGCAAACATCTCTCAGAAGTAGAACACTCCACGCTGAACTCCACGCTGAACTCCATCGCCGTGCAGCCGTGCAGAACGCCGCAGAACGCCATCGCCGGGCAGCCGTGCAGCCTCCTCCTCCTCCGTAGCCGTGCAGCCTCCTCCTCCATTTGTGACTAGTAATTGTTTAACATATTTCTCTAGCAATTTTTTTTTTCAGTTCAATTTACTTGTTTGGGGAAAACCAATGTTCTTGATTGCTCTATCTCTGCATTTCAAATGCTTCGAAACATTATTTTGTTTTACTTGTTTCAGTTTTTTTCAGTTCAATTTACTTGTTTTACTCTATCTCTGCATTATTTTGTTTTTGTCTGGTCTGCCATTTCAAGTAATTTACTTGTTTTTGTCAAGCTATTCTGTCACCGTACAGCACCAGAGCTCTGCTAGGCTGGTCCGCCATTGGTAATTGCTATTGCTTGAAAGAAATTGGGAAAAATCTTAGAAGGTCATAAACTGAGAGCCAATTAAAGAGTTTTTAATTAATAATTACACCATAGACCAACTTGACCAACTTCTAAGCAAGCCATAGACCAACTTGACCAACTTCTAATATTGTTGATGAATTTTTTCTTTTTTCCGCAATGTTCAGTTCTGATTCGTGAATTTTCGGATGATTTGTTGACTTCATTCCACGTTTCTAGCAATTTCAGACTTTTGACTGGTTGTATGACTGTTCAATTTCTAGTTTTCAGTTAGATTTGTGTTGTATGACTGTTCAACTTTAGCATCTACTTAACCCAATGTTTGCTTCCATTTTTGTGTTTATGATGAGATTTTCTCACAAGTGGAGTGCATATTAAGAATGGAAACAGGATGGTAAAATGTGTGAATGAATAGAAGCTGTTTGATTTATGGACTGTAACTTGGTCTGACCATCATTCATGTTTTTTTTTTCCTTGTAGATACTTGACTGTATATGACATATTTCCTAGTTTTGTGGCCACTTATATGGTGATATAATAATTATATATTGATTTCATAGGGATTGCCCATTTTAAGAATAGGGAGATTCTTGGTCTTAACAGGTTTGGTCATTGGTTAGGAGGTTTGATCAGCCACAGAAATACAAGCCCTTTATCAGCAGGTGCATTAGTCAGGGAAGTCTTGAGATTGGTAGTCTTAGAGAAGTTGATGTCAAGTCGGGCCTTCCTGCCACAACAAGCACAGAAAGGTTGGAGCTTCTTGATGATGATGAGCATATACTCAGTGTAAGGATTGTTGGGGGATCACCGACTTCGGGTATGTTGCAATTTTCTCTGTTTTACTAGATATGTCTTCAATCTCTGTTCTTTCTCTTCATCTGACTGTTTAGATTTGAAATATTTAATTAGTTATTGGCCAGATTTTTTGTGTATATGTATTCATTTCCACTAAGGAAAACAGATTTTTTGTAAAAGGAAAACAGAAAACATTTTCCACTACTAAACAGAAAACATTTCCCAACTTGACCAACTTCTCATGAGCTTATGGGCTTAAAATTAAAGGGAAGGGTACTCAGTTCAAGGGTCCTCAACTTGTTGGACAGGTAATGGCATTGATTTTTGTTGTGCTTATCACAATTCTGTTTCAACCAACACAGTGGACATCAATATCCTTAGACAATCAAATGGTTTCTCATTTTCAGGCTATTATGAACAATCTTCCTCCATAAGAGAATATGGTTTTAAATTCTATTTCTATTCTATTTGAAATTAATTCTGAGTTTTAATATGGTTTTGTAGTTTGGTATGCTAATTGAATACCTTTTTGAAAAATTTCCAAACTGGGAAGCCACTAGTCCTCATGCTATTGGAGATTTAGAGGTAAGTGGTTATACTTTGGTTAGTTTGTTCTGTTTCTAGCTGATTGACTATGATTTATAATGCCAGAAACTTCCTTTATTGATTTGATAGATTTGATAAGGCTTTCAAACCATATTTTTGAATACACAAAAATGAACTGAAGATTTCTACTGTCCCAAATAAAGTCCTATTTTTTTTGTTCCTTTTTTTTTTTTTTTTTTGTTTTAATAAAGTTCATTAGCTAAGATCTGATGTATATTACCATATTTCTTCTAACTATTTAACATCCCAATCAAGATTCCAGCTTTGCTTACATATATACAACCAGATCCGATAATTTTCAGTGTATTTAATGAGCACGACATTAATCAAAGAAAAATGATAGTGATCCTTTAACCACGCTAACCTTTTTAGACATTTTATAAGGCTTTAAAAACAAGGATTTGATAGTGATCCTGATTTCAAGGAGAGGGCACAAAATGCTGTAGTCAGTCTTCAGGTGAACTTTTTACTTATTTTAAACAGTTGAATGGTCTAAACTCAATAGATACATCATATTATTGAAAGAGCTTGGCAGCTTGCAGAAACTGCTGAATAAGCATTCCTTTTTCCCAACAGAGAAGGAACTCTCTTAGTAGAGAGTTACATTAGGCACAGATGGTTTCTGTATTTTTCATAACTGTGACCACACAAGTCAACTTCTTATTCTTTTATTAATTGAAAGATTGTTTCAACTTTCCTACTATGCAGTTAGAGATTTATTTTGGTAATGGTTCTTGTGTTGCATTCTTTCTTTGTAACTAGAGCGGGGAGGAGAAGTACACAAAAGCATGGTCACAGATTTTTGAAATTAGTCGAAGAGAATTTGGAAAGAAGGTTTATCAGCGACTTGGAGTACACTTGCCTAAGTTCAAAGGGTTAACTACTACAGTGACTGCTACGTAGGATAAATGAGCATTGGATATTGTTTTTTAGTTTACTATTTCTTGGTTATAGATTTTCATTACATGTATAGCGATTTGTTGTCCAGACTTTAATTGATTATTATTAGTTGCTAAATGTGGATTGGTGATGTATTATTATTAGTTACTAAATGTTGATTAATAATATTTTAGAATTATGTTATTTTTTTAGAATTAATTGTGTTTTAGTATGTTATTTTAGTTTTAGATTAATATTTTAAAAGTTTATATTACTATTCAAAAATAATAATTATAAACAATTTTTTTTAAAAAAAATAATTAAAAATGTGACAAAATTGCGATAGAATATAAGTTTTGCGACGGAATTACGACGGAAAAGAAATATGGCGACGGAATATTTGTTTTTAAAATGGCGACGGAAAGAATAATTTCCGTTGTCAAAATGCGACGGAATTATTCCGTCGCGAATAAAAATACGACAAGCTGATAGACGATGGAACAGATTCCGTCGCAATTCCGTCGCAAAACGTGATTCGCGACGGAATTTAGCTGTTTCGCGACGGAATTTTTCCGTCGCGATTCGCGATTTTTCTTGTAGTGGCCATTACGATAAGATTTCTTAAATAAAAGCATTTTGACACGTTGGTCTTCAATAGGTTGAGAAAGTGTACATGAATAGTTATGTTATGGAACTGTGTCCACCTTGCAAGGTGTACACAGTTCCATGTTTATAATTACTAAACTATATGTTCATTATTATAAAGTTATATATTCATAATCTTTGAACTTCATATTCATAATTATTGAACCCTATATTTACAATTACAGAACTTTATGTTCGTAATTACTAAACTATATGTTCAAAATTATGTTCACAACACTATGTTCATAATAGTAGAATTATATACTCATAATTATTAACAATTTTGGAACCGTGTTTATCTTGCAAGATGGATACAGTTCCACAACGCAATTTACCGAGTCAATAGTACTAAAAAAAACTAAAAGCCTTTGAACTTCTCATTTATAAAAAGCCTTCGGACTTCTCAATACTTGCCCACATTGATGGGCAAGCAATTGTTTAGATATATAGAGGAGATCAAGCGCTCCTCTTTCCAAACATTATCAATGTGAGATCAAAATGATCCCACATTATTTACTAAGGGGAGCTACCTTTGTCTTCTTCTTATTTTTTTTTTTATTTTAATTTTATTTTGTATATAGTTCTGTTTGGATTATTATTATTATTATTATTATTAGTAGTAGTAGTAGTAGTAGTAGTAGTAGTATTGTTTTTGTTGTTATTGTTATTATTTTAATTTTATTTTATACTTTGAACAATAATATTTTTATTATACTTGAACAATAATATTATCAATTATATTATATTATAGAATATAATACCATATATAATATTACCAATTAATAGATTTTATTTTTCAGTTGAGTTACCATGATTTAAATCCTCCCAAATGCTCTGCCGGGTATTACCAATTAATAGATTTTATTTTTCAGTTGAGTTACCATGATTTAAATCCTCCCAAATGCTCTGCCGGGTCAGAGTGTAGGGGGCCTTTAGGGTTGGGGTTCAACCTTTTGGAAGAATTAATAGATTTTATTTAATTTCCATTTGACATTTACTTACAAAAAAGTTTTGAATCTCTATATTCATAATTACATAACTATATATTCATAATTATGCTCACAACACTATGTTCATAATTATAGAACTATAAGTTCATAATTGTTGAACTATATATTCATAATTATGAACAATTTTGGAATGGTGTCTACCTTGCAAGGTGGACACAATTCCACAACATAATTTAGCGGGTCTATAGTACCCAAAAAAAAAAAAAAAAAAAAAAAAATCTTTGGACTTCTCAATACTTGCCCACATTGATGAGCAAGCAATTATGTTTGTAAAGGAGCATTGCTCCTCTTATATAGAGGAGTTCATGAACTCATTTTCTAAACATTTTCAATGTGGGATCAAATGATCCAACATCATTTACAAAGGGGAGTCCGTGTGGCACCCTTTTGTCTTCTTCTTATTTATTTTAGTTTTAATTTTATTTTGTATATCGTTTTGTTTTGATTACTATTATTATTATTATTATTATTATTATTATTATTATTATTATATTATTATTATTATTATTATTATTATATTATATTATTATTATTATTATTATTATTATTATTATTTATTTGATTATTGATAAATTCGCCAAAATTTTAACAAATTTGTCATTTTAACATTTTAACTTTAATCAAACACCCCCCCCCCCCCCCCCCCCCCCCCCAAAAAAAAAAAAAATTATATAGCAACTCAGTAATTTGCTTCAAATGGCTAAAAACTAATACAACACATACATTTTGTGTTAATCTTTCACAACCCCCATTAATAATAAATAAATAATAAATAAATAAATAAAAACTAAAATAAAAAGACTAAGTTGAGACTTCTTAAATAAGAACATTTTGACATCTCAATACTTGCCCACATTGATGGGCAAGAAATTATGTTTGTAAGAGAATCATTGCTCCTCTTATATAGATGAGCTCTCTCTTTTCAAACATTTTCAATGTGGGATAAAAATGATCTCAAAATCATTTACAAAGGGAGTTCGTGACTCCCCTTTGTATTTTTGTTTTTTTTTTTTGTTTTTTTTTTGTTTTTAATTTTAATTTTATTTTGTATATAGTTTTGTTTGGATTATTATTATTATTGTTGTTGTTGTTGTTATTGTAATTTGATTATTTGGCAAATTCATCAAAATTTTAAGAAATTCGTCTGTTTAACATATTATATTTTATCAATACATCAAAAATATTATTTAATAACTTAACAATTTGGTCGAAATTGCTAAAAACTAAAACAATTCATATACATTTTTGGTTAATCTTTCCCAAACCCCCTAATAAATTAAAAAAGAATTAAAAAAAAATTAAGAATCCATTAATATAATTTTTTTTTTTAAATAAGAGTTATTTGACACGTTGGGTTTTAGGTTGTGGAACCGTGTCCACCTTGCAGTTCTATGTTCATAAATACTGAACTGTAAGTTAATTATTATAAAACTATATATTCATAATTATTAAACTCTATATTCATAATTACAAAACTCTATGTCCATAGTTACTGAGTTATATGTTCATAATTATAAGATATATATTCATAATTTATAAACTTCATATTCACAATTATTGAATCTCTATACTCATAATTAGATAACTATGTGTTCATAATTATGTTCGCAACACCTTGTTCATACTTATAGAACTATATGTTCATAATTTTTGAACTATATATTGATTATTATATGCATAATTATGAACTATTTTTGAACCATGTCTACCTTGCAAGGTGGACACAGTTCCACAGCATAATTTGGCGGGTCAATAGTACTATAAAAAGCCTTTGGACTTCTCAATACTTGCCCACATTGATCGGCAAGCAATTGTATGGTTATATAGAGGAGATCAAGAGCTCATCTTTCTAAACATTTTCAATGTGGGATCAAAATGATCCCACATCATTTACTAAAGGGAGCCACCTTTGTCTTCTTCTTATTTTTTTATATTAATTTTAATTTTATTTTGTATATAGTTTTGTTTGGATTATTATTATTATTATTATTATTATTATTATTATTATTATTATTATTATTATTATTATTATTATTATTATTATTGTTGTTGTTGTTGTTGTTGTTGTTGTTGTTATTTTAATTTTATTTTATACTTGAACAATAATATTATCAATCTATATTATATTATAGAATATAATACCATATATAATATTACCAATTAATAGATTTTATTTAATTTCCATTTGACATTTACTTACCAAATAAGTTTTGAATCTCTATATTCATAATTACATTACATAACTATATATATTCACAATTCATAATTATGCTCACAACACTATGTTCATAATTATAGAACTATATGTTCATAATTGTTGAACTATATATTCATAATTATGAACAATTTTGGAATCGTGTCTACCTTGCAAGGTGGACACAATTCCACAACATCATTTATCGGGTCAATAGTAAAAAAAAAAAAACTTTGGACTTCTAAATACTTGCCCACATTGATGGGCAAGCAATTATGTTTGTAAAAGGAGCATTGCTCCTCTTATATATAGGAGCTCAAGAGCTCCTTTTCTAAACATTTTCAATGTGGGATCAAATGATCCAACATCATTTACAAAGGGGATTCTATGACACCCTTTTGTGTTCTTATTTATTTTAGTTTTAATTTTATTTTGTATATCGTTTTGCTTGGATTAATATTATTATTATTATTATTATTATTATTATTATTATTATTATATTATATTATATTATATTATTATTATTTATTTGATTGTTGATAAATTTGCCAAAATTTTAACTAATTCGTCATTTTAATATTTCAACTTTAATCAAAATCCCTCAAAAAATTATATAGTAACTCAGTAATTTGTTCCAAATGGCTAAAAACTAATACAACACATACATTTTGTGTTAATCTTTCACAACCCCCATTAATAATAAATAAATAAATTTGTTCCAAATGGCTAAAAACTAATACAACACATACATTTTGTGTTAATCTTTCACAACCCTCATTAATAATAAATAAATAAAAACTAAAATAAGAAGACAAAGTTGAAGCTTCTTAAATAAGAACCTTTTGACATCTCAATACTTGCCCACATTGATGGGCAAGAAATTATGTTTGTAAGAGGATCATTGCTCCTCTTATATAGAGGAGCTCTCTATTTTCAAACATTTTCAATGTGGGTTAAAAATGATCTCAAAATCATTTACAAAGGGAGCCCGTGACTCCCCTTTGTCTTTTTTTTTTTTTTTTTTTTGTTTTTTGTTTTTTTTTTTGTTTTTAATTTTAATTTTATTTTGTATATAATTTTGTTTGGATTATTATTGTTGTTGTTGTTGTTGTTATTGTAATTTGATTATTTGGCAAATTCGGCAAAATTTTAATAAATTCGTTTGTTTAACATTTTATATTTTATCAAAATACCAAAAATATTATTTAATAACTTAACAATTTGCTCGAAACTGCTAAAAACTAAAACAACTCATATACATTTTTGGTTAATCTTTCCCAAAGCCCCTAATAAATTAAAAAAAAAATTAAAAATAATTAAGAATCCATTAAGATAAGTTTTTTTTTTTTAAATAAGAGCCATTTGACATGTTGGATTTTAATAGGTTGTGGAACCGTGTCCACCTTGCAAGGTGGACACAGTTCTATGTTCATAAATACTGCACTATAAGTTCATTATTATAAAGTTATATATTCATAATCTTTGAACTTCATATTCATAATTATTGAACTCTATATTCATAATTACAGAACTCTATGTTCATAGTTATTGAATTATATGTTCATAATTATAAACATATATATTCATAATTTTTAAACTTCATATTCACAATTATTGAATCTCTATATTCATAATTAGATAACTATGTGTTCATAATTATTTTCACAACACTATGTTCATAATTATAGAACTATATGTTCATAATTTTTGAACTATATATTGATTATTATATTCATAATTTTGAACTATTTTTGAACCATGTCTACCTTGCAAGGTGGACACAGTTTCACAGCATAATTTTTCGAGTCAATAGTAGTACTATAAAAAGCCTTTGGACTTCTCAATACTTGCCCACATTGATGGGCAAGCAATTGTATGGTTGTAAGAGGAGCATTGCTCCTCTTATATAGAGGAGATCAAGAGCCCCTCTTTCCAAACATTTTCAATGTGGGATCAAAATGATCCCATATCATTTACTAAGGGGAGCCACATTTGTCTTCTTCTTATTTTTTTTTTAATTTTAATTTTATTTTGTATATAGTTTTGTTTGGATTATTATTATTATTATTATTATTGTTGTTGTTGTTGTTATTGTTATTGTTATTGTTATTATTTTAATTTTATTTTATACTTGAACAATAATATTTTTATTATACTTGAACAATAATATTATCAATTATATTATATTATAGAATATAATACCATATATAATTTTACCAATTAATAGATTTTATTTAATTTCCATTTGACAATTACTTACCAAATAAGTTTTACTACAAAAGTTTTGGGGGAAAAATTTGTTAGGAGGATTTTACTTATATATATATATAGATATATAGATTCGAATTCCAGTCCTTTGCAATTATAGATAGCCACTACCCGATAATATTTGATATATGATTTTTTTCATATTAATATTTTTATTATTTTCTTACGTATATCATGGAGTTACATATAGCTAAACAAGATAAAATTTTACATTATTTTTATGTGAAAGAAAGGATGTGATTTATTGGTGCATATATCTGGTGTAGTTGTTTTGGGTTTATTTTGTTGACCAAAATATTAATATTTTCATTATTTTCTTACGTATACCGTGGAGTTACATATAGCTAAACAAGATAAAATTTTACATTATTTTTATGTGAAAGAAAGGATGTGATTTATCCGTGCATATATCTGGTGTAATTGTTTTAGGTTTATTTTGTTGATCAAACTAAATGTTTCTTATAAAATAATAAATTTCTATATTGGGATATACATATCAAAATAAATATAACGGTCATCAATGTAATCGAATATAATATGAACCGTTTAATGATTACCGATTAATTAAAATATTACCATAATATTTCATATCGAAAATTTTGACGATTTAAAGAATATAATTTAATTTTAAAAAAGTAAATTTGTAACAAGATTTTATTAATAGGTTCAATGAATTTGTCAAACAAAATTAGAAATAATTCTACAAATCTGACATCGTAAATAACGAGTTTATACATATAACAAATATATAGTAACATAATTATGGGTAGCATTGGAATACTATAATGTCATTAATTATATCCGCACGATTGTCACATGTCATTCTACCACACATTTTTCAAGAGTAATTAAATTACTCCTATTCACTTAATAGGTTCAATGTGCTCGTCAAACAAATTGCATAGATTAGAAATGATTCTACAAAATCTCACAATGTAAATAACGAGTATATACATATTACAAATAGTAACATAATTATGGGTAGCATTGGATTACATAGTAATTAAATTACTCCCAATAAATTAATAGGTTCAATGTCCTCATCAAACAAATTACCTTTTTTTGAATGTTAGAAACACAAAGAAGAACCAATAACGCCTCCACTGAGACTTGAACTCATAACCTTTCAAATGGAAGTCCAATCCGGGTACCATTAGATATGGGTGGGAATAGGCCAGGCCCCTTGTAAGTAGACCTGGCAATTCGTGTATACGGATCCGTTAACAGGTCGACACGATAATGACATGAACACGATAAGGCTAAACACGGACACAACACGTTATGGTTAACGGGTTGAAATTTTTAACACGAACACGAACACGATTTGTTAACGGGTTAAACGTGTTGACACGATAGACACGTTTTGTTAACAGGTTTCAAGTCGTGTCGACACGATATGACACAAAACCCGTTTAAACCCGCTATTTCTATTAATATATTTAAAAAACTAAAATTAAAGTTAAGTTCTATAAAAAAAATAAATAAATAAAACCTACAGTTCAATCTATTAAAAAAATTTAAAAATATTCAATTCATAACATTCATAAAATGATAAAATAACATCCAAAAATCACAATTAAAGGAGTCCATACTAATTTTTAGAATAAAATTGAACACAATAAAAATTCAAATTTCAAATTATTGAACATCAATAATTGGTGCATAGGATCTTGGCCTAATGTAGTAAATTCATCATTAGTCATGTTCATAATATCTTTTGTAATCTTATTCATGACAATGGTTCTTAGCGGGTTATAAACAGGTTGGGTAAACGAGTTCGTGTTAACGGGTTAACACGATAATATTAACGGGTTAAACAGGTTCTTAATAGGTTTAACGGGTTGACCTGTTAAGACACGAAACATAACGAGTCCTTAACGGGTCAACTCGTTAACGACCCGGGACATGTTAAGGCTAAACACTAACCCGTTATTTTCGTGTCCGGTTTCGTGTCGTGTTAACGGGTTGTGTCGATAATTGCCAGGTCTACTTGTAGGGGCCTATGTCCAGGCCTAATTAAAGCCTAGTTAGGCCTTGCTCGTTTAGTAAAAAGGTCAGACTTTAGCCAATTTCAAAGCCTATTAAACTAAACAGGCCAGACTAATATATACCAGGCTCGGCCTTTAGGCCTACAGGCCTGGCCTATATATATATATATATATATATATATATATATATATATATATATATATATATAATATATATATATATATATATATATATATATATATATATATATATATATATATATATATATATATTATTTAGAATATAACCCCAAGTATATATAATTACCAAACCCTAACTCTGCACCTCCAAAATTCCATTCTAAATTATGACCCAACTATAAACATGGCTGTTAATCCTGCTATAAGTGTTCTTATTGTGTAATTTTTTTTATTAAGGTATCACAACTTAATTAGTTAATTATGTGAGTTGATTCTTAATTATTTACTATATTATATATGATAACAAACAATAATACAATTAAATTTATTTCTAAACAAGTTAACGAACATGCTGAAGTCGTGACTTGTTTTGTTTTATTTTATATTTATTTGCTATTATGTTTGCATTGTGGTTATATACTTATGTAATTATGTACAAGTTTTATATTATGTACATTTCTTATATTATTTAGATATACTAAAGTTTTTAAAAAGTCTTAACATGTAGGCTTTAATAGGCTCAAGGTAGGACTTACTTTGAAGCATTTTTAATGACCTAAATATTAAACAGGCGTTTCAAAAGGCTTCAGGCTAATTGCAGGCTCAGGCTTGAGCCTAACAAAAAGACTACATACAGGCTCAGGCCCGGGCCTAGGCCTTAGATTTTCGTAACAGGTCCAGACCTAATTTTTCAAAGCTCGGCTCGGCTCGGCCCATTTCCACCCCTACCATTAAACCACATAGTCCTAGTGTCAAACAAATTACCTAGATTATAAATAATTCTACAAATCTGACAACGTAAATAACAAGTATATATATATGACAAATACTAACATAATTATGGCTAGCTTTTGATTACTGTAATATCATTATATCCGCACTACTGTCACATGTCATTGTATGTTTTTTCAAGAGTAATTAGATTACTCCCAATCAATTAATACATTCCATGAATGATCAAACAAATTGCCTAGATTAGAAATAATTCTACAAATCTGACAACCTAAATAACGAAAATATATATATGACAAATAGTAACATAATTATGGCTAGCTTTTAATTTCTGTAATGTCATTATATCCGCGCTATCGTCAAAAGTCAATGTACGTCTTTTCAGGAGTAATTAAATTGCTCACAATCAATTAATAGGTTCAATGGACTGGTCAAACAAATTGCCTAAATTATAAATAATTCTACAAATTTGACAACTTAGCTTAAATAACGAGTATATACATATGACATATAGTAACATAATTATTATATTGCTATCTTTTTATTACTGTAATATCATTATATCTGCAATGTCGTCAAACGTTTTTTCAAGAGTAATTAAATTACTCCCAATCAATTACTAGGTTGGTCAAACAAATTGCCTAGAGTAAAAATAATTCTACAAATCTGACAACCTAAATAACGAGTATATACATATGATAAATAGTAAGTTAATTATGGCTAGCTTTTGATAATATTAATATAATGTCATTATTGTGACACCCCATATTTTCCTAATATAATTACTGTTTTGGTATTTAAATATTTTATCAAAATGTATATATATATATATATATATATATATATATATATAAAATTATTTTAAAATAGGCTTTGGTCTATTTATTATATGAATTGTTATTTTACTACTCAAATGCGTTAAAGTCCAAAATGATTTTATTGTCTAAGCCTACCAAACACTAGGAACTCATATGTTTATGTGTTATTCTAGAGTCCAAAGGGAATACCCAACTTAATAATCAAACCAAATGTTTCGCCTAACCCTTAGTTCTATCCTAAGCCCATAATTATATATTTTATAGTCTATGATTGGTCTTGAACCCAAACTACCTAAACCCAAATTGAAACCAAAATCTATCTATAATGTTAAACCCCATATATATAATTCATCTCCCTAAATAAATAAATAAATATATATATATATATATATATATATATATATATATATATTTTTTTTTTTTTATTTATTTATTTATTTATTTATTTATTTATTTATTTATATTTATATAAAGCCCAACCTAATAATGTCTACCCTACAATTTAGATATTATGTATATACAATCTTCCAAAAGGCTGAACCACAACCCTAAGGGGCCTCACACCCCGACACGACAGAGCATTAAATTTACATCTACAAGCTGCACAAAGAGTGCCAAGGTACATTAAGGCTGCCGCTGGACAAGGCCTTTTCTTCCCTTCAAACTCTGATTTACAGTTGAAGGCCTTCTCTGATTCAGATTGGGGAGCATGTGTTGACACAACAAAATCTATCACTGGCTTCTGTGTCTTTCTTGGGAATGCTCTAATTTTTTGGAAGTCCAAAAAACAACCCACGTTTTTAAGTCCTCATCAGAAGCTGAATATAGAGCATTGGCAGCAACAGCTTGTGAGGTCCAGTGGTTATCCTTTCTACTGGTAGAGCTTGGAGTGCATCATCCTGAGACAATGGCCATATATTGTGATAGCAAGTCTGCTATTGCAATTGCAGAAAATTCAGGGGAATGTTTGATCCTGAGTGCAAGGACTACACAAAGGGCATCCAGAAGGCTATTGAGTGCCAGAACTGGACGAGTATCTGCATGCGGAGGTTGAGCAGAAAGTGTCTGATGAGGAAAAGACGGTGCTCCTGGAAGCCGCCATTGCTGAAATCAAGCTTTAATATAGCATGCATATCGAATATTTTGACTATTTAACGAATATAATTTAATTTTAAAAAAGTAAATTGATAAAAAGATTATATAATTATTATTTCGGCTAGGCGTTCCATTTGCACTAAAATAACATATCGACCCCTCTTTTCACCTATAAATACTCTACTCGTCTTTTTCAATAACACTCACTATCATCTTGAGACACTTATAATACAAAGTTATCAGTAATACTTCTTTAGTTAGTGTATAGAGTATTATATAGTATATATATAGAAAATTCGAATATGCATGCGTGCATGTTGGTTGCAAAAATCAGTCAAAACACATTATATCGATTCTAAGTTCTAATTTGTATTTATATGTATTATTATGTGATTAACAGACTGATTGAAGATGGCAATGGACACTAATGCGAAGCCGAGTGGGAGATGCTGGTGTTCAAGCCCAGATTAGCCATTGTAGAGGAATACTTGAAGAAGAAATGAGGAATATAATTTGGAAATTATTTTGTTGTTGTTGTCGTGTTTCATTATGTATGTTGCTAGGGTTTGCTAAAGAAATGAAATGAAATTTAGTCTTTGATAATATACATTCTACAAAGATTTTTTGTGCATGGTTATAAAAATGCTAGATTTTTATAAAAATAATTTTTTTGAGGTAGACCGTTGTCACAGTACATGAAACTGTATGTAATTTGAGCGTTGTAATGATTACTGAATAAAGATTAAATAAAATAAAAATAGGATGTTACTGGTTCTATTACAATATGTAGTATCTGTTCATATACTTTCTCAACCTGAAACACAAAGAGCCACGCCTCCAGGCTCGAACTCACAACCTTCCAAATGAAAATTCAACCCAAGTACCATTAGACCACATAGTCCTGGAAAAAAAAAAAAACAAAATAAACATACATCATATTGTTAATTATAAACATGTAATATTTTGATGATTTAACACATTTAATTTAATTATTAAAAAACAAATTTGTAAAAATATTATAATTAATTTGAGTTCCAGTCCTTTGCAACTATAGATACCCACGTACTACCCGATAAAATTTGATATTTTGATATATGATTTGATCCATATTAATATTTGCATTATTTTGTTACGTATACCATGGAAGTTACATATAGCTAAACAAGATAAAATTTTATATTATTTTTATGTGAAAAAAAAAAAAAAAGACGTGATTTATTCGTGCATATTTCGTGTAGTCGGTTTGGGTTTATTTTGTTGACCAAACTAAACGTTTCTTATAAAATGGTAAACTTCTATATTAGGATATACGTGCCAAAATAAATATAATGATCTCCCATGTAAACGAATGTACATAATATGAATGGTTTAATCGAATGTAAATAAAATTTTGGGTTAATCCAGTTTGTACAAATGATCAAATGTCTCTATATTTTTGGAATATATCTAAAATTTGTAAAAGTTTTAAATTAAATAAAAAGTTGAAATACGTTGTATCAATACAACATTTAATAATTTAACAAATTAGCATACTAAATTGAATTAATAAAATTATCATCTAATATCCTCTAATAAAATATCACTAACATTGAAAGTGTTTGAAAAACAAGATCGAGTGAGTGATATGGAGATAGGTACGAGTGAGGGGTATATATATTTCTATATGAGTGAGGAGTATGGAAAGTAAATCTAAATAGATATATCCAAGATTCCAAGTTACACCTCATTGTGACAACGTCATCGGTGCCGCCATACTTTCCGGCGAGGTAGATTCGTCTCTACGTTACGTCATTAACCTATGTGCGTATTCCGTGCGAACCTAGCTAGCTAATAATTCTTGATGTATTTGTAAATATATATGATGTATTTGTAATAGGTAAAAAAAAAAAAAAAAAAAAAAAACAGTACTAGGTAGTATATATAATGGTGATATGATGATCCTTATTCCTTAATGGTTTCTCTGCAAAACAGTCCCATACTCCCATCTATCCTTATTCCTTAGAGCATTCACATTAGTTGGGAAGAATTGGGAGATAATGTCTGACGCGCCTGACGGGCGCCCGCTGTGCATTATGGTAACAGCCACGGTGCATTATTTCACTTTTTGTGGTGGGTCCCACCATTTCTGAATTCTCCCTTCACTTGTCAGCTTGAACACCCAAATCTTCAACATTCTTCATCAACAAATCCAGCTTCAATTCTTCCGGATCTCTTCAATGCCAACCTTCACAGCCAAATACGAAAGCTAGCTATAACTGCAATGATTGAACAAAGTTGTAAGAACATAAAGAAAGTGTTTATAATTTGACTAAATAAAATTTTAAAAAAAATTAAATTAAATTATACTAATAGCTAGGTCCAATGACATTGGACAATAACTGAGCGAGTGACGTGCGCCTTGCGTGCGTGGTTGGGTGTACTTTGTAATGACCATATATGTTGACCGTGCAACGATTGAGCATGGTTTGGGCTCACTCTTCGTACCTCTTGTGCCGAAGATACATTCTAAATATGCAGAAGATACATTATTTGATGTGAACCCAAATATTTATATAGGGGCAAAGATTTTTAACTAATTAAGGAGTTTTATCCAAGAAAGTCAACTTCTTTTTTTTTTTTTTTTTTTTTGATGAAGAAAAATCGCAATTACTATTTGAGAGTTTATATTGGATACACACTACTCCTGTATAATATCTTAGAAGTCATGTACCATGTGTGATAGGCTCAACCGAGAGAGTGTTAGTAAGAATTAATCTTTTATCACTTAGGCATTACAAACAATCACTTCTTACCACATAAGACTAAAGATTTAAAAAGTACAGATAAAATTAAATTAAAAGTTGAAAGCTAGTAGGGATGCTTAGCATTATATTTTTCTTTATTTTTTTATGGTTATCACCTTAGTGTTTATGTACATTAAGGTTCATGTTTATAAACATATAAAATAGATATTATGAACATAGTAGAAGATACCTATTATTAACCACGGTACACATGTAATGTAATTTTAAGTACATTAAGCTTTAATTTATTTTTATGAACATATAGAAGCAACATTATGAATATATTACAAAGTGATGTAAATATATATCATGTATTTGCGGTTTTGTTTTATGCACATTATTAAGGTTTATATTTATCAACATAAAGTATTATGAAAATAGTATATACATATATAATAAATGTTATATATTAAATATGATATATTGATCTTAACCACTTAGACTTCATATAAAACCATTTTGATTTGGTTCAAGATCCACTTTGCAGCTAGATAGTCTATGATATAATTTGCGTGATAATCATAATCTCGCCTAAATAATTGAGCGCGCTAAGCCCTTGAATGTATCGAGAAAATGGAGAAAGAATATCAAAGAACTAGATCTTTTATTTTTCATGAAAATAAGTATCTTTGGTACGTAAGATGGCTGAAAATTAACCTTTCTCCTCAACTTTTGGCCTTTAATTTGCTATTGCGTGCCAATTTGCCGTGAAGGAGAAATAGAAGAGAAGAAGAAGAAAATTTTAGCTTTATTTTAACAACAATAATAATAATAATATGACTAGACAAGTGTGATTAGTTTCTGGGTTAATCCTCTTCCTAATAAAAAAAAATGTATGACAAGACAATAATAGAATGATGACTTTTAGTGACAGTAACCTAAAGTCATTCTTTTATTATTATTATTATTATTATTATTATTGTTCCATGCCTAACTTCTCCCGCTTAGAAATCTTCTTGGCCAGAACAACACATATTATTAATAAATTACAAACAAAAAAAAAAAAAAACAATATGATATTCTAAAAATAAAAAGTGTTATATGTTAAACTCTTTACACTATTGAGCATATAACTATTAATGTGCAATCTAACTACCAGCTTAGGCTTTTAGTTGGGATGGAACACATGCTTCAATTTAAAATCAGAGTCAGACCAAAGGTTATGGGTATTAATAAAGAATCAAAACCCCATATGAACTTTTAGTTGAGATGGAACACAGGCTTCAATCTACACAATTAATAAAGAATCAAAAATATAAATCTGGCATGCATTGCATGGGAGTTGGAATCTTTGAAAGAAATAAATATAATAATATACTATAAATATAGTTGTACGGAGTACTATATATATGGAGAAGAATTGTTGAATTTAACTTCTTGTTTTATTCATAGAAAAATGGTTAACACCACAATGTTACTCAATTTTTCATGTCTAATAACTTGCATATCTAACAAAAATGAAACATTCCCATATTGAATTCGGGAATTTCTTTTAAAAAAATTAATTAATTAATTCCTTTAAAGACATATCCATTTCCCAAATGGAATTTTTTTTTTTTTTTTTTTTTGAAAGACCAGACAATAGCAAATTAATCATATGTTTTTAAGGTATTATTGTTGCAGAATGTTGAAGCTAGGGTTGAAAACCATCTTCAACCATGCAGCTTCCTGAGTCTGTTTGTCACCTTCAATCTGGAAAACAGCGGTGGGATCGATGCGGTGGATGGGCCACCCCAGCTCGTCCCTCAGCCGTCGGATTTTGCCTACTTGATCGCGGATTAAGCCTATAGTATTGGTCTTGATTTCAGCAATGGCAGATTCAAGCAGCGCCTTCTTCTCAGCATCAGACATGTCTTTGTTGGCTTCAGCTCTCAGATACTTGTCCATTTCCGGAACTCCAATGGCTCTTCGGATACCCTTTGTGTAATCTTTGTCGGGAGCAAAGATTCCTCGTACCTCGTCAACTAGGCCTACATGCACATAATTAGTACATCATATCAAACCAAAATTTATCACTATATATTAAACTCAAAGCCTGCATCTTTTTAACAATTTGGATTTAAGATACCTTGATTAACCATTTGATCAACTCGTTTGGAGACAAAAGTGTTCAAAACATTTGGAGAAACATCGAGCCAAATGAAGCAACCAAGGTATTTGGACTTGAACTTGAAATCAGGGTCCTCCACCAGGGCTTCGATGAAGGAATTCGACCCTCCGGCGACGACCGGAACCTTGCCGGAGTTGATGATTCGCTCAATCACCGATGTGGCCTGGAAGCAGAAATCGCGGGCAGTGTATTCTTCATCGGGGTTCTTGACATGCCCAAGCAAATGGTGAGGCACGCCGAGCTTCTCGGCCTCAGGAATCCTGTTGCCCAGAATGTCAAGCCCTTTGTAAACCTGAATCTTGTCCGAGTTGATTATCTCTCCGCCAATGCCGGCGGCGAGGGCGACAGACAACTTCGATTTTCCCGATCCGGTGGCTCCCATGACGAACGCCACCACCTTCTTGTTCACCGTGTTCATCGCCATCTTCAGTCAATCGATTGCCTGCCGCCACCTGTCCGTCTGATCTGTTCATAGCAAATGACACATATAAAAACACACATTAAAACTTAAAATTGATTACAAATTATTGCATGATATGTAAATACAATGATCAAAGTCTGATATCGTCTATATGTAAAGTGTATGCATGAATATACAAAGTGTATAATAATATCATTTAATAAAATATCACTGACATTGGAAGTGTTTGAAAAACAAGACTGAGTGAGTGATATGGAGATGGGTATGGGTGAGGGTATATATACTTGTATATGAGTGACGAGTATGGAAAGAATATAAATAAATTTGCATTGACAAATTAGAAATAATTTTTTTTTTGAAAGATAGAAATAAATTTTAAAATTTTTACAAAATTTAGATATATTCTAAAAATATAGATACCTTTGATTATTTTCACAAACTGGGAGATGAATCAAAAATTTTATTTAATAAGGAAAAGATAATATAGATATGTTTGATTATTTTTACAAATTGGGAGATGAATCTAAAATTTTATTTACTGATGGAGGAAAAGATAATATAGATACATTTGATTATTTGTACAGACTGGAATGAATCTAAAATTTTAGTTACTGAACAAAAGATTTTTAACTAATTAAGGAGCTTTACTCAAGAAAGTCAATAGCTCACTAATTCAATTCATTGGATTGTCAACCATGAATTTAGATTATTTTAACATAAATATTAAAGTAATAATAATTTTTAGTTAAAATGTAATATATTTATATACATCGATCTCTAAACTATATTATATATCTTATAGTGTGACTGTTTTACAAAAGACTTATTCTTATGACCATTATATCATTTCAAGTTCACCATTATTTTAACAAAATTACCCTAAATGAGAGAAAAATGCTAAGCAACCCTACTAGCTTTCCTCTTTTAATTTTAATTTTATTTTTTAATCTTTAATCTTATGTCATAAGAAGTTATTGTTTGTGAGTGGTAAAATTAGGGATTTATAGCATGGTCTAGTCCTATGAAGTGGAGAATTGTCTCCAAAGTGGTGACTAAATGGATGAAATATGATTTTCAATTCGTATTTAAATGTCACAGAGTTTGATTCATGTTAATAGCCTCTTAATTGAGTCCATCACACATGATTGTTTGTAAGTTATTACACTAGAATAATATGTACTGAATGTAAACCACAAAATCGTGACTGTGAGTTTCTCTCATCACAAAATACAAATAAAATTTGAAAAGTTGTTGGATCTCGGATAAAGCTCCTTAATTGGTTAAAATATTGGACAAAGCTCCTTATTTAGCTACAAATCTTTGCCCCCTATACAAATTTTTGGATTCACGTCGAATGTATCTAAATTAAATCTTGTAATATTGTAAATTAAATAAAACATTGCTATAATACATTGTATCAAATAAAAAATAATGTGTTTTCATAATATATATATATATATATATATATATATATATATATATATATATATATATAATGTTTTAACGATTTAGAGTTAATTACATTTTTGTTTTAGATTTATTGGGGTTACTCAACTTTTAGTCCTTTTTTTTTTTTCAAAACATCACCTTTGGTCCTAGTATTATATATTGTAGTATGATCATTTTTGGTCATTTGTCAACAAAATCATTAGAACGGCGTTAAATACAATGGCATTTCAGTCTATTCAATTCTAAGTGTTAAGTTTTTCATTTTTTGGTCGTAAATTTATGTGTCATTACACCGTTAGTCCTTTTTTTTTTTCAAAATTAACATCCTTCTTGATCCTAATATTATTGTAACGTGATCATTTATTGTCCTCCGTCAATAAATATGTTTAAATGATATTAAATAAGATGTCATTAACCGCTCAAAATCTTTCTTTTTCTCCTTGGTAATTAAATTGTTATCAATACATACGTCTACTGCAAAATTTTAAAAAGTGCAATTGAAAAATCACAAGTTTACTATGTAGCAAACCATAAGTGCAGTGCATAAGTCTACTTCATAAAAATTTATAAGACTTGTGGTTCTATTATCAAGAAGATCATCACTAGAACGTTATATTTAAATTTAAAAAATGAACAACATGTTTGGTGTGTGCAGAGGTTAATTTGATATAATACTTTGAAACACAATTTGTTTGTATGAACGTAGCGTTCTTGGAAAAGTTACGATGAGTTTGTGGCATTTAAAATGGTGGTAATAATTTTGGAGCGACAATATAACGAGATTAAAATAATAACAATTGAAGTGATGAGAGTGATAAAATTTGGGTAATTTAGTTAAAATAATGGTGAGCTTGAAATGATATGATAGTCATAAGAATAAGTCTTCTGTAAAACAGTCACACTATAAGACATATAATATGTTTCAGAGATGCATATAAATATATTACATTTTAATGCCTTTAAATAAAATATTACATTTTAAATAAAAATTATTATTACTTTAATATTTATGTTAAAATAATCTAAATTTATAATTGACAATCCAATGAATTGAATTAGTAAGCCATTGACTCTCTTGATGAAAGCTCCTTAATTAGTTAAAAATCTTTTCCTCAGTAAATAAAATTTTGGATTAATCTCAATTTGTACCAATAATCAAATGTATCTATATTTTATTTTTTTCTCAATAAATAAAGTTTGGGATTCATCCCAATTTGTACAAATAATCAAACGTATCTATATTCTGATCTTTTCTCAGTAAATAAAATTAGGGATTCAACCTAGTTTGTATAAATAATCAAACATATCTATATTATATCTTTTTCACAGTAAATAAAATTTAGTATTCATTCCAATCTGAACAAAATCAAACGTATCTATATTATGATCTTTTTCTCAGTAAATAAAAGTTGAGATTCATCCCAGATTGTATAAATAATCAAACGTATCTATATTATATCTTTTTCTCAGTAAATAAAATTTGGGATTCGTCCCAATTTGATTTGTAAAAATAATCAAATGTATCTATATTATATCTTTTTCTCAGTGAATAATAAAGTTAGGGATTCGTCCCAATTTGATTTGTAAAAATAATCAAACATATCTATATTATATCTTTTTCTCAGTAAATAAAATTTGGGATTCGTCCCAATTTGATTTGTACAAATAATTAAACGTATATATATTATATCTTTTTCTCAGTAAATAAAATTTGGGATTCATTCCCCTTTTTATAAATAATCAAGCGTATCTATATTATATCTTTTTCTCAATAAATAAAATTTAGGATTCATCTCCCCTTTTGTAAAAATAATCAAACATATCTATATTATCTTTTCCTCAGTAAATAAAATTTTGGATTCATCCCCCAGTTTGTAAAAATAATCAAACGTATATATATTTTTGGAATATATTTTAATTTTGTAAAAAAAAAATTAAAAATTTATTTCTAATTTGGTGAATTTATTTAGATTATTTCCATAATCATCACTCATATACAAGTATATATACCCTCACCCTTACCCATCTCCATCACTCACTCAGATCAGCCTTGTTTTTCAAACACTTTCAATGTCAGTAATATTTTATTAGATGATATTATACATGCATACACTTTACATATAGACCATATTAGACTTTGATCATTGTATTTACATATCATGCAATAATGTGTTATCAATTTCAAGTTTTAATATGTGTTTATGTATGATTTGCTATGAACAGATCAGACAGACAGGCGGCGGCAGGCAATCGATTGACTGAAGATGGCGATGAACACGGTGAACAAGAAGGTGGTGGCGTTCGTCATGGGAGCCACCGGATCGGGAAAATCGAAGTTGTCTGTCGCCCTCGCTGCCCGCATTGGAGGAGAGATAATCAACTCGGACAAGATTCAGGTTTACGAAGGGCTTGACGTTCTGGGCAACAGGATTCCTGAGGAGGAGAAGCTCGGCGTGCCTCACCATTTGCTTGGGCATGTCAAGAACCCCGATGAAGAATACACTGCCCGTGACTTCTGCTTCGAGGCCACATCGGTGATTGAGCGAATCATCAACTCCGGCAAGGTTCCGATCGTCGGAGGAGGGTCGAATTCCTTCATCGAAGCCCTGGTAGAGGACCCTGATTTCGAGTTCATGTCCAAATACGTTGGTTGCTTCATTTGGCTTGATGTTTCTCCAAATGTTTTGAACACTTTTGTCTCCAAACGAGTTGATCAAATGGTTAATCAAGGTATCTTAAATCCAAATTGTTAAAATTAAAATTAAAGATGCAGGCTTTGAGTTTAATATTAATAGTGATAAATTTTGGTTTGATGTACTAATATAATTATATATGAATGTAGGCCTAGTTGACGAGGTACGAGGAATCTTTGCTCCCGACAAAGATTACACAAAGGGTATCCGAAGAGCCATCGGAGTTCCTGAAATGGACAAGTACATGAGAGCTGAAACCAACAAAGACATGACTGTTGCTGAGAAGAAGGCGCTGCTTGAATCGGCCATTGCTGAAATCAAGACCAACACTATAGGCTTAATCCGTGATCAAGTAGGCAAAATCCAACGGCTGAGGGATGAGCTGGGGTGGCCCATCCACCGTATCGATCCCACCGCCGTGTTTCAGATCGAAGGTGACAAACAGGCTCAGGAAGCTGCATGGTTGAAGATGGTTTTCAACCCTAGCTTCAACATTCTGCAACAATACCTTAAAAACATATGATTAATTTGCTATTGTCTGATCCTTCAAAAAAAAAATAATAAATTCCATTTGGGAAATGGGAATGTCTTCAAAAGAATTAATTAATTAATTTTTTTAAAGAAATTCCCAATTTGATATTGAATGTTTAGTTTTTATTAGATACCCAAGTCCTTAGACATGAAAAATGAGTTTCAGTGTGCTCTTATCAATCATTTTTCAATGAATAAAACAAGTTAATTTAAATAATTTATCTCCATTATTTATATGATATTATTTTTTATTTCTTTGAAAGATTCGAATGGATGCCTGATTTATATTTGTGATTCTTTAATATTCCTTCGGTCATATTTTATGTGTTTGGTTCAATTATTGAAATTTAATTGAAGTTATTTTTAATTTAATTTTTCATAATATCAAGTTTAATACTAGCTAGTATATAACTTTAGATTTTTAAAACTACATTAAGAGTGCTATTAAACATTTTAAAATTATTTAAAATGCTAAAGAAAATAAGCAAAGAAGAAAAAGTTGATTTCACTAATGAAAAATAAACATGACAGGTAAAATGAGACATGAAATAATTGTGTAAAGAATTTAACATATAAAAATTTATTTTTAGACTACTGCATTGTAATAACTTTGTTTTTTGTTTATTAATAATGTGACATTCTGTGCAAGAAGATTTCTAAGCGGGAGAAGTTAGGCCTGTGACGATGTTATTATATCAATTTTTACTTCAAAATATTGGAAGGCTAATACGACCCTAAATACAGACACATTAGATGATATGAAATCAATGGTTTATATATCGAGCATGTGAGGGTTTCAATAAAAAAAAAAAAAAAACTAGGATATAAGATTAATAATACTTTTTTATCGATCAGTATCTGTTTAGAATAGCCCAAAGAAAGAAGATCGAGAGAGGGTGATGAGGTCATGAACAATTCAAGAGTACATGTTGATTAGCTTGGTAGAACAACTATCTCGATGGACCATATTAGCCAACAAGTTGAACTATTAATGAATTATAGCAATTGATCGATGAACTCCTTTGGAAAAGTTATTGAAAGTTGATAGGCATTTGTGGGGAAAATAGTCACATGTGACAATAAGAAAAGAATAATTTTTACGATACTGTTCACCAAAAGTCATCATTCTATTATTCTATCGTCATATATGTATTATTATTATTATTATTATTATTATTATTATTATTATTATTATTATTATTATTTGGTACGCAAATCATAGTATAAAATGCCACACTTGTTTGCCACAATGAGGTGTAACTTGGATAAATTTTGTAAAAGTTTTAAATTAAATAAAAAAAAAAAAGTTGAATAATACGACGTTGTATCAATAAACCATTTAATAATTTAACAAATTAGCATACTAAATTGAATTAATAAAATTAGACATAAAATAATAAATTAATTTATTACTAATTTGGCATATCTATTTATATTTACTTTCCATACTCGTCACTCATATAGAAATATATATACCCTCACTCGTACCCATTTCAAGGCGTGCCTCACCATCTACTTGGGAGAGCCGATCCCGACGTGGAATTCACCGCTCGCGACTTCTGCCTTCAAGCCACCGCTGCGACCGAGAAAATCAGCAACTCCACCAAAGTTCCAATCATCGTCGGCGGCTCCAGTTCATTCATCGAATTTTGGAAGTTAATTATTTAAAATTACACATCACTAGCACGGTAGTAGCACGCCAAATTTATTTTTATTTAAAAAAAAAAAAAAAAAAAAAAAAAAAGAGCATATTTGGTGTGTACGTGGTAAATTTTGGGTAAAAATCTTGAATTGAAGTGGATAGCCTTTGACTCTCTAGATAAATTAAAGCTCCTAAATTAGGTAAAAAAATCTTTGCCTCCCTAAATAAAATTTTGGGTTCACCTCAAATTGTACACATGATCAAATATATCTATATTTATGGAATATATCTAAATTTTGTAATGATTATAAATTAATTAAAAAGTTAACTAATACATTGTATAAATAAAAATTTAATGATATAACAAATTAATTAGAATATTAAATTGATTTTTTAAAAAGATTAAACCTACAATAATAAGTTAATTTATTACTAATTTGGCATATATGTTTATATTCACTTGCCACATTCATCACTCATATATAGAAATATATATACCCATCACCCATACCCCTATCTCTATATCATTTAGGTACTCTTGCATGTATTTCAGAGATTTTTAACGTCAGTAATATTTTTTAAGAGTATATCATATATTGTACAAAGGTCATTTATGCATGCATGCTTGCTTATTATAAAAATGCTAGGTTTTTATAAAAATTAAAGCCTCTTACAAAATGGCAAAAGTGACATTTTATATCAACATATACAAACAAAAAATATATATGACACGACATAATGGAATGATAGCGTTTGGTAGTAGTAACGTCATTCCTTAATTTCACTTTGCCCCACACAACTTATTTTTAGAATACAGCATTGATCCAAAAAAAAAAAAAGAATACGGCATTGTATTTTTTTTTTTTTATAATTTATTAGTAATACGTAATGTTCTGGGCAAGAACATTTATAAGCGGGGGGAAATTAGTCATGTGACAATGAAGAAAGAATGACTTTACGTTATCGTCACCAAAAGTCATCATTCTATTATTGTCTTGTCATACAGTTTTTTTTAGATTCAAGAAGAGGGATCAGATAAACCAGAAAGGAATCACTTGTCTAGTCATATATTTATTATTATTATTATTATTATTATTATTATTATTATTTGGTATATATGCAAATCATAGTATAAAATGCAACTCTTATTTGCCATTTTGAGAGGGAATTTTGGCCATTTTTCGTATGCAAAAGAAAGCTAAAACTTTCTTCTTCTTCTTCTCTTCTATTTCTCCCTTCACGGCAAATTATATTGGCAATAGCAAATTAAAGGCCAAAAATTGAGGGGAAAGGTTAATTCAGCCATATATCTTAGTATCTTACGTACCAAAGATAATTATTTTCATGAAAAATAAAAGATCTAATTCTGTAATATTCTTTCTCCATTTTCTCAATACATTCAAGGGCGGCTTAGCTCAATTATATTATTTATGCTAAATTATGTTTATCACGCAATTATACATCATGGACTAGTTGCAAAGTAGATCTTAAACCAAACCAAAATTGTTTTATATTAAGTAATTAACGATTTAAGTTGTTAAGATTAGTACATCATCAACAACACTCTCTTGATTGAGCCTATTACACATGGTACATGACTTCTAAGATATTATACAGATG
Source organism: Ipomoea nil (assembly GCF_001879475.1). Taxonomy (NCBI): domain Eukaryota; kingdom Viridiplantae; phylum Streptophyta; class Magnoliopsida; order Solanales; family Convolvulaceae; genus Ipomoea; species Ipomoea nil. The sequence continues at coordinate 830,335 of NW_017619350.1, forward strand.
TAGTGTGTACTTAATATAAACCTTTAAATGGTAATGGCAAGTTTTCCTCGTAAGAAAAAAAAAAAAGAAAAAAAAAAGTTGTTGGGTCTCTTAGATAAAGCTCCTTAATTAGTTAAAAATCTTTGGCCCTATATACATGTTTGGGTTCACATTCGAGCAGTCATTAACGTGCAATCCAACTATCAACTTAAACTTTTAGTTGAGATAGAACACATGCTTTAATTTGGTATCAACCCGACGCTCAATAGTTGCACGGTCAACATGGTCATTACAAAGTGCACGACCCAACCACGCAAGGCGCACGTCACTCGCTCAGTCATTGCCCAATGTCATTGGACCTAGCTAGTAGTATAAATATTTTTATTTTATTTTATTTTATTTAGTCAAATTAAAAACACATTCTTTTCTCTTACAAAACACACCTAGCTTGTATTAACAGATCGAGTTATTCGTTCCTACTTGAAGAATTATTAGCTAGCTAGGTTGGCACGGAATACGCACGTAAGTTAATGACGTAATGTAGAGACAAATCTATCTCGCCGGAAAGTATGGCGGTACCGACAACGTTGAACAAAGTGTATATGGTGGAAAAAAGGCAGGCTTAGTAATTTAATTTCCTGGAAAATAGGGCAGAAATCATTACTTCACTCGCAAGTAACTAACTTGCAAAGTCCTCATCCACCAAATTCAGTATAAATATATATGCGATTTAACCCCCACTTAGCAGCAACCAATTTCATAGCTCAGCTCGCTACTTTAATTTGTTGCTTAATTAATTTCAAACACGTAAGTTACATTAATTCTCGCCCTCTTCTTCATTTCGCTTTCATTCTGATTCTGCCTGGAAAATGAGAACACCATCGGGAAAATGACGTTAATTATTTTTTAAAATCATTTTCCTGTCTTTAAGAAAACCAACTGGCTACCTTGATGGATATGATGTTGCGTTTTAATCGTGTATTTTGTCAATGGCGGTACGGCTCTCGATGGAGAAAGCTTGGGACTCCTAAATTAGGAAAGTGAAAGAGAAATGGATCATCACTTCTTGCGGCTTTAGCCATGTTTTTAGCTTCTTGAAACTCATGCGTGCAAGCTATTCTTTCGGTTTTGTATAATCTGTGTTCTGTGTGTATGAAACTTTTCTATAAATCGTCAGTCTTTCTGCTTCACGGTATTCCCTGTTCTTACAACTTTGTTCAATCATTGCAGTTCTAGCTAGCTTTCGTATTTGGTATAAACTAATCAAGAATCAATCCTTTTAGTAGATGTATTTGATTTGATCATATATATATATATGACATCTGATCTTGTTTTCTAGGTTGTGTGAAGATCATGGGAGGGCACATGAGCAAAAAATCCGGGGAGACTTCGAACGATCTGCAGTGCAGAACAGATCTGATCAGTTCGTATGAAGCAGCCTGCGAGCTTGATGCGGATTTGCAGACATTTGATTCGACATTGCAGGCGAGAACGAATCATGTGATTAGTACATTGGCTGTGGGGGTTGAGGTTAGAGCATTGTCGTTTGATTCGTTGAAGGAGGTGACAGGATGTTTGCTGGATATGAACAAGGAGGTGGTGAAAGTGATCCTGGAGTGCAAGAAGGACATATGGAGGAACCACGAGCTTTTTGAGCTGGTGGAGGAGTACTTTGAGAACAGCCTCAAGAGTCTGGACTTCTGCGCCGCCTTAGACAAGTGTCTGAAGCGAGCACGCGAGAGCCAGCTCTTGATTCACCTCGCGCTAAAGGAGTTCGAGGAGGAGAGTGGAGGAATTGATGGGAGCAATAACAAGTATGAAAGGACTCTGGAGGAGCTGAAGGGGTTCAGGGCTTCTGGGAACCCTTTCACAGAGGAGTTCTTCCAGATTTTCCAATCTGTGTATGTGCAGCAAGCCCTGATGCTTGAGAAATTGCAGTCAAGGAAGAACAAGCTGGACAAGAAGCTCAGGTACATCCTGTTGAGACTTAGTCTATTGTTAGTTTGTTTTGGCCTAGTATTTTGCTGTAACTGGTTTCCTGCTGGACAGGTACATCCATGCCTGGAGAAAGGTCTCCAGCGTGATGTTTGCCGCCACCCTGGCCGCTGTTCTCATATGCTCAGTGGTGACTGCCGCCATTGCCTCCCCAGCCGTTGCAGGCGCACTGGCAGCCGCCACTGCCATCCCCATCGGCTCGATGGGGAAATGGATCGATTCCCTGCTCAAGAACTATGAGGATGCCATCAAAGGACACAAGGAAATCATCAGCTCTATGCAAGTTGGGACCTATATTACCATCAAAGATTTGGACACCATCAAGGTCCTAGCTGATAGGTTGGAACTCGAGATCGAATCCCTCCTGAACACCACCAGTTTCGCCATTAATGAAGCTGCTGTGAAGGTTGGCATCGAAGAGATCAGGAAGAAACTGGATTTGTTCATGAAGAATGTTGAAGATTTAGGTGTTCAAGCTGACAATTGCAGCAGGGACATACGGAGGGCTAGGACAGTTATACTGCAGCGAATCATCAAACACCCCAACCATTAAGGAACAAGGATGGGAATATGAGACTGTTTTGCAGAGAACCATCAAGGAATAAGGATCATCACCATTATATATACTACCTAGTACTCTGTTTTTTTACCTCAAATAAGGATATTATACTTGTCCATTGCAATTGGCATTAAAGAACTCAAGTGTTTATTGTAATTTTTATATCATATATGTTTCGAACACCACCATACCTAAGCAAGCTATTATTTCAAACACCAATCTGCGTCTGTGGTATATGTGTCTTATGTACTTCAGCCACAAATTGTCCCTTGAATTCAGACGCAGATGACTCATTCTGTACTAGTGTGATTTTAAACTTTTAAAGTTCAATTTAAACAAAGATTCTAAATAGAAAAAATGAGGCTATAGTAAGTATGATATTACTCGATACAGAATAACACTTCTCTATGCAATTGATAAACAAGCTAAGCATCAAGCAAGATAATATTGCAGATGCAATCTTTTGCATTACAAGAATGTTTCCGTGAGGAGATTAATAGTTCGATCTTTCTCCATTTTTGAGTTGGTACACTAAGGTTTTCATAAACATACAATTGGGGAAGGCCGGAAGTTGAAATATGTTGCTGTCGCTAGTAATGCACAGGCAGTGGTAACGTATATTTTGAACCAAACAGAGGCAAAGAGGGTGAGAAATGTACACGCACTGGTCAAGAAAAAAACAAACGCAAAGTTTACCAGACATTTCCATGTAGACAGTTCACCTTCTATTCCTTCGTGAGGAAAATGGCCTTGGGAATAGAAATCACGGAGCAACTGGTCCTTGCGGGAGAATGTATCCATCAACCATGAAGCAGCCTCGTTTTCAGAGTGTGGGATGTCAGTAAGAGAAATACGTCGAATGTGAATGTGAACTTCAGCTGGGTCAACCCCAAAGGCATTGTCCAAGAAGGACGGACAGTTATGTTTGTATCCAATAGTGAGGTCATAGACTGCATTGTTTAAAGAAAAACAAACAAGCGGATTATCACATGAAAGGAAGAAAAAATGGAAAGAAAAGCTACATCTGATATGGAAAAGAAAATCTTGGCTAAATTTCCCGTTCATTAAACTCTTGTCAAGTCAGATTATTACTACATTCCAAATATCTAGGCTTGCCAAAAGGGTCAAATTCAAGACGATTAATAGGCAAAAAACTTGACAAATGCTCTAGAGATCAGATATCCAGAGGAGAAAAGCCCACTTTGCATAACATATAACATTTGCAGCAGTTAACATATCTCTCTCAATGATTATAAGGTCGGGAAAATTGATGATCAGCTTTTATGGTAAGCATTTATGAAAGCTAGGGGAAACTAATGAGAAGGGAGTTGAATGTTCTACAATGAAATGCAAAAACCAAGGTTAAATAATTTCTTCACTAAACACAGCTTTTCAGAGTCATCCCATTACAATGATTATTAATCTTTACCTCCATGGTGAATACAAGTAATAGCATAGTCTCATTTACTGCATATCTTCACCTTAAGGGTGCAAAACAAAAGTATTGGGAAAAAAATGTATGCAGTAAACCAACAAATGAGAGAAAAGTTACCAGCATCCAAGGAACTTCTCAACTCCTCTAAGCAAGCACAAAATCCTTTTGTTTTTGGAAGCAGCACATGCTTCAGAATCGGTAATCCATTTTCAGAAGCATATTTTTGACTGCGTATGCACTTTTGTTCTCTGCAAAGATACGAGTAACTTTGTAACAAATTATGAGCATATAACATTTCAGAAAGCACAAACTACCTTAGGGACAGGAGTCTAGTAAACTGTTATGCAAAAAGTAAAATTAGGATAATTTTAACCTGTGTATTGTATACCAAGTATCATATTTATCTAATTTTAAAATGGAAGACTAAAAGATACAACTTAAATAAGAAGCTTCGAATATAGAGAAAGAGGTAAGATCTAGTACGTGAAATCAGTGCCTTCTGGAAAAACAGCAAGCCAAAGTGGATCTTTAGGGTCTGTGTAGGAAGAGAGCATCCTGCGCAGCTTTGATTCATCAGCCTCCCATTTCCTCTCTACTGGTATGAACTCCATGACATGAAAAACCCAACCAAACACGGGCAATTTCATTAAACTGCTCTTGAGTATATACCTTATGGAACCAACACATCCCTTCCGTAACGCAAGGTCCCACAGATACATCCAATCAACCTCTGTTCTATGGTTTGCAATAAGCAACACTCGCTCCCTATTAGGGACATAATCTCCAGAGAAAACAACTTTAGTCTTGTTTATCTTTTCGAATAAAAATGGCCACAGAGCTATCCAACATCCAAAAAAGAAGGCTGTTGTGGTTCTGCTGTAGTGAACACTGAAAAACCTTAAGCCCATAACCGCCCAAAAACCACAAAATACTAACAACATAAATGCCGTCAAAATTAACATGACCAAACATAAAACACCCCTGACCGCCTTAAACGGGGTAAGAGGTTGATGCCTTGGTCCATTTCTCAAAGTGCAAGGTGATTGGACATCCATTAACTTTAGGCTGTTGATACCTTCCTCCAAGGGAATTATATGTACCTTCAGATCCAACCAAGCCCAAGCACCAAAATAATCCCACTAAAACCAGTATCAGAATGTGTAGATTTTCAGTTTTCCATGTTTAAAAATCCAACATAAAACATACATGGGCAATATCCAAACAGGATCATCAGGCAAAGCAAAGAACTTTTATCGAACCTGCACAAAGAGGGATCACAGTCAAATATTGCTTCCACTTGAGGCATTATGAGGAGAACACTTCATACACCACACACACACATATATATAGCAACTACTTTGAGTATTAAATAGCAATCCGTCTCAATCACACGCACAGCAGTTTTTTTTTTTTTGAGAGGCACGCACAGCAGTTAATTAGCAACCGGAAGCAAAATATAAATGCTGCAATCATATAATGCATCTAAATAATATAAATACTATTGAAAAAGAGGCTTTCATGAAAAAAAAAAAAATCAAAATCAAACTTTGGAGCTTCTTGCAAAAGGAAATTTTTTTTTGTCTTTTATCTAACTTTGAAGGCCTCCACCTCTAAGTTCTAACAAGAGCCAATAAGAGGTGGCCATACAATCACAGAGACAGTATAAGACCACAACTTCCAACAGTTTTCTCAACATATCATTTCTAATTCATAAATAAACATTCTAGGTTAAAAACGTGACCAATATTTTCTCGTCCTACATCTGCCGTCATGGATTTTCCTCCATGGCCGAACCAACAGCAATTGATTAATTCATCTGCATTCAGCGATCTGAAATCCGCAATTGATTAATTCATCTGCATTCAGCGATCTGAAAACGATAATGAAAAACACCAGAGATTTTACCTTGGAGTTGGAGTTGGCGAAATTGATAGCTTCGTTTTGAGTGATAATGGTGGAAATTCCTACGCAAAGGAGTGAAGCAACTGATAGAAACCTTTGGAATTTGGAATATCAAAAAAGCACACGAGACATTTCACTATTTACTATTTGTGCCATCAAGCGTTAATAATGCTCCATAATCACTAATCAATACATGTGTTCTGATAATATTTTTTCCACTTTTTAAAAATAAGCTATAGCTTAAAATAAAAGTTTATTTTGAAACACTATTAAGGTAGCGTTTTAAAAATAAGCTAGTAACTTTTTAACATTTTTTTATCTTTATTATTATTATTTTAAATAAATGATATTATTTATCCTTTTCAATTAAAATTCTTTTGGCCTTTTTTCTTTTTCTATTTAATTTTAGAAAAAAGATATTTTATTTTCAATTATAAACTTTATTGGACTACTTGGATGGTTACAAAATGAGTCTTTGAGGTTATTTATACTTATTTCACCTCATCAATAGACGGTGGAGATCTACTTGATCGTATGACTATGATTATATCTCTAAAATCAACCTTAAAATTCTATACAATCATACGAGTTATATAATGTTTTATAAGATTCTATAAATTTTTACATTTCAAAATGTTAATTTTTAATATGTAAACAATCCTATTTAAAATTTAAAACTATTTATATTGTATGAAGATGTTATTTTTAATCTTTTTACATTTATCAACATATCAAAAAGCTTATTTTTACCAAACAATAGCTAGTTTAACAACTCTTCATTTTTTAGCTTATAGCTTAAACTTTTCAGCTTTCACTTACTTTTCATCTAGATTTGCCAAACATAGTCATGGTATCATTAGTGATAGCATTTCCAATCACATCAAAACCAACTTTTTTGTTTTTGTTTTTGGAATATTCTAAGGGGGTGTTTGGTAAAAGACTGTCAGTTGACTAGTTGATAACATTAGCTGATTGTAGAAAAATGTTTGGTAAATTAGTTGTTAGCTGTTAGCTGAATTCATACAAAATGACTTTCTCAAAAAGCTTATTGATTTGGAATTTTAGCATTCTGGAACAAAAATTGTTACCAAAAGCTAATTAATCAAACACTTATATTGATTGTTTAACAGAGTCAAACAGTTAATAATGGTCAATTAAGCTAAAATTGGCTGATAAGCTAACTATTTTATCAAACATGACCTAAATGAAACATTTTGCATTAGAAAAATTATGTGTTTATATATATTTTTTAAATTATAATTGGGTTAATCTTAGCTAAATATGTCATGTTGTTAGTTTAGTAGCCACAAAGTTTTAATTCTTTTATTGAATTGAGCTTGTTAATTACAGAGTATATGTAACTTAAATTAATTTATCTCATTATAATTTTTTGTCGGTTAGAATCACAAAGTTGAGAAAATTAAAAGGCAAATGCAAATGAATTTGCATTTAGATAACTTGAAGTCACTCCTTAGGTGTAGTCGTAGATTAATTCATGAAGTGACACAAATCTCTTCTAGTGCCTAATAATTCGTATAGAAATCTATGATTAGACCAAAAAAAAAAAAAAAAGGTGATTCCAAATAAAATAGTATAAGTTCAATTCACACTCTATTCATACTAAAAAACAAATGGAAAAGAACACAATATGAAGATAAATCACATAAGTAAGCAGAATGATATATATAACTTCATAAACTCTTTGTTTGGGCTGTTTGGGGTCATAGTTTGACAGTTTTGCACACGAAATGGTGAAATGATAGCCCAAAGTGCAATGGATATGGAAGCCCGCTAGTAGGTCTATCTATTGATGTGAGACCAACCAACTTTCTGGTCGGATTTTCGAGTTGGGGCTTGGGCGTTGCGTCCCTAAAGGCATGCATGTTTGGAAATGGGTTAACTTAATTAAAATTCGTTTTCAACAGTAGAGTGGAAGACTGAAAGGTTGAATCCCGCTACAAACAATAAGGATATGTTAAAAAAAAAAAAAAGGCAAATTATACCGTGCACCAGGGCGCACAATGCATTGTGCATCCTAGTCCAAAACGACATCATTTTTATAAATTGACGCAACGGACATCGTTCCGTCCGTCTAATTTTGTACAGTTTTTTTTTTATGTGTATTATGTTAAGAATTTATGTGTATTATGTATTATGTTAGATTATGTGTATTATGTTAAGAGTTTATATGTATTATACTATATATACAATTCTGTACATACGAAACAGAGTTTGGACCAGGGCGCCATGGTGCACGATATAACAATTGGCTAAAAAATGTGTAGCAAACAATATAGAGTTTAGACTCTAAAATAGGAATTAGGGCTGGATTGAGCTCTTTGTGCGCATGAATGTAGGTGAGTTTAGAAATAGGTTCACTTAAAACTTATTTTCAACAATAGAGTGGAAGTTCGAAATCTGCTACAAACAATAAGGATGTGCTTAAAAAAATGTATAGTAAGCAGTATTGAGTTTGGACTCTCAAATATGGATTAGGGTTGCGTTGAACTCTTTGTGCATATAAATGTATAGTAGAAGACAATTTAGAGTTTGGGCCTCTCAATATGGATTGGAGTTGAGTCGAGTTCTTTGTGCTTAAAAAAATATATAATTTGGTGTTAAATATTAAAGTTGAAGATTGAACTTTCAAATATGAACGGTGGTTAAATTGGTTTTATTGTTTGTGTGCAGAAATATATAATTTGATATGACATTCATGATGTAGTTTAACAAAATGGGATACAGGTAGGTGTTATAAAATAAAGATGGGGTTTTGTTTCAAACTTTCAAGTTTGGATTCGTTGAGTGCAAATGTCTCCAATGACGAGAATGTTTGGTGCTTTCAAGTGACTCCTGCGTACGTTAATTAACTTACTCCAACAAGTATCTTAGCATGGCACTACATTGTTCCAGGAAGCGAAGCATCCTTTTCTATGCTGAGGTTTGCCACCACGGAAAGTAAGAAATAATAATATAAGTTTCAACTCCACACATACCGTTTCTGTTACAAAAAAGATGTGTCTCAACTAGTCTATAATAATAATTAAATCACAAGACAAAATCTGTCTCAACTAGTCTATAATAAGAGATCAATCACAAAATATGGTTTAATTGGTATGATTCGAATCATGCATCTTTAAGTTTAATAAATTAAATTTTATAAACTTTATCTTAAATTTGTTAACCAATTGAAGAATATCGGATACATAAATAATAATATAGTTTCTAGAGGGTTGAGAGTTGAGACCCATATTGACACGTAGGCTTTCTCAGCTGACGTCATCTCTCATTTTCACTGCCATAGTTAACTTCCTGCATATATATGCGACTGAAAATTTAATGTTAATGGGGTCCTTAAACCGCTAGAATCTGATGTGTTCGGGGAAGTTATTAATGAAGCGAGCTTCCGTGCGAAATTTGAAGATTTTTTTATTTTTTAAAGATATTAATTACTTTCTTTGGTCAATAAGTTGTTGGTTTACTCCTTTTAGATCATGACGTTTCAAAAAATTAGAAAGAAATAACGGGAAGATATCACTATGGATTAATATAAATTAATGCATGTGGAGTCGTGCCCGCTCACTAATTTCTTAATTGTATTAACACTTTGTTAACTACTTTATTGTGATATTAGTGTAAGGGAGATATCATATTATCATGTAAGTAATTAGAAAGAATAAAGTATACGTAATAATGTATTTGTAAATGAACTCAAGTGACAAATGAACTTCTTTAGATAATCCAAATTTGATTCTCACAAATTACAATTCCTCTTGGACTAGCTCTCATGTCTCTCAAAGCGAACGGAGATTAATCGGGTGGACTTAGACCGTAAGACAGACGGAGAAAATCCAGAACAACTCATAGTTTACATCTAAAAAACTCCTCTTGGAACGAATAGGGATTAATTTGGTAGACTCAGATCGTAAGACAGACGGAGAAGCACCCGGAACACCTCATAGTTTACATTCAAAAAATAATAATGTATTTGTAAAGCCTACTTTGTAGTTTTAAGCTTTTAACTAGCAAATAATCATAATAAGATAAACTAATTTAAATTTTTGATCCGTTTAAATTAGATAATCAGCACCTATAGAAAGTTAACTTAAAACTTTATAGTTATAAATCAATAATCTGAACAATTCAGTTAGAGGTTGTCACCAATTTATCGAAAGTTAAGTAAATGAGCTTTTGTACTAAAGGAGAAATATGTTACAATATCGATATTCCTTTTAGTTCTTGAAATGAGGAAATTTGGAAATGGATCATGTGTTTTTTTTTGTTGTAAAGATATTGAACACTTTGTTACGTTACTATTGCAATACAATTCTTTCCATCAAATATTGTTTATTAAATCAGTGAATTAAGTTTATGTGAACACTATTGCAACATAATTCTAATACAGAAGACGATGTTAACACAAAATATAAAATATAACTTTTTAAAACATTTGATACACCTCCAAATATAATATGTTATTGCTAATCCAAGGTCAAAGAATATTTGATAGAGCTTAATTATAACTTATTTTAACATACAAATAAACTACTCTATTTGATTAAACACTGATTTAAAATAATAACTTATTTTGAAACACTATTATAAATAATGTTTCAAAATAAGCTAATAATTACTAACTTTTAAGCTAGTTATATCAAATAGAGTCCTAGCCAAGCACCTTGTGCTCATATGACATGTAGTGATCTCTCCCATGTGGGAAGTCATGAGATTGAGCCTGTAATAGAGTCAAAAAAAAAAAAAATAGTCTTATACTATATTAAAGAGTCTTGAATTACATGATCCTAATTGACAAATAATTCTACCCGAAAAAATAAATCAACTTAGATAAGTTATGTGATCAGCTCAATTGAGAAGTTAATAGGCTGCTCATAACTGAGAGTTGAGTTTGTAATCTTACTACCCAGCCTACTTATCTGAAAAATTATATAAAAATTAAAGTACGTCATTCTAACCGAGTTGGTTGAATAATTAACTCCGTAACTATAAGATTCTAAATTCGACTCTTTATATGAAAGTTGTTAATTAGTTTCTTAGTTTGAGGTAATATGTAACAAGACGGACTTATAATTAAAATCACCAATAACACTTGTGGATCAAATCTTAAATTAATCTCGTAGAAATATAATAGAGATACGGAAACCAACAATATGGTGCCCAACCAACCACCTTTTTCCCGCCCCACAACATTCAGGAAGCTAAAACAGAAAAGTTGGATTCCGCAAGTTACTAAACGGATTTTGGGAGTTGTGTGTGGTATAATGCAAGCTCCATACAGTTCCTTTGCTTCATGGCTGATTTAAACGCTCAAAAATCAAGCTCAAGTAGGCCCCTCCTCACCACCTCCCCCATCACTTCAATATATTAATTAGCTTTCTAATGAATTTATTAATTATTAGTACATGAATGTATGCCTCAATTTGGAAGTACGAAGTCCAAATCCACAAGCGTAAGCAGTACATAGTACTTCTTTTGGAGTTGTAGTACGCTTCTCTGTTGAGAAACTAACCTGAAATAAACAATAAGAGAGAAAGGGGAAGGTTGTTGGTTATCTGCACAAGTTCTTGGAATCAATGGGGACTGTTAATATTAGCAGCAAAGCGTTGAGATTTCCCCAAGAACTGCATCACCCAGAGATGCCCATCAGTTTCAAATCTCGGATTTTCCCACACACTGCAAAAATCCATGGCGTCTATAACAAAAAGGGCAAAGCTTTCTCCTTTTCTCTTTCCTGTACCCTTAAGACAGCAAAAGGGAAGAAGGGTGGCAAGAAAAAGGTTGTGGTGCCGGATTCCGACAGAGCGCCGCCGCTTTTTGAGGGAAAAACGTTCTTAAACGGTCAAGCGCCGGCGCGCCGGCGGCCGGCTGTCCGGCGGAGTAATGATGGTGGGGTGGGGTTGTTTGGGGCGTTTCCGAAAAGGGTCTTTGCCGGGCTGTCGAATCTGCCGCTAGCTTTTGCCCAGATGTTTTCTGTTGCTGGGTTGATGGCTTTGGGTAATTTACATTTCTACATACTTTGCTTCTGCCAACAACTACCTTGTTTTAGGCAAATTCGCTACATGGGATTGTGTTTATATGCTTATCTGTGCATCTTTGCATGGGGACATGATTATGTGTTTGTGATCATAGAATTGCATATGAGCTTCATAGCTGCCAAGGCTACCATAGCTTCATAGCTGGTGTTATTACTCATGTTTTACTCTTTGCAAGATGGTCTTTCTATGGGCAACCCCTACCAAGTTGGTCAGGCTGTATTACAAATTCGACTGCCAACGGGATTGGCCTATTAGCCTTTTTGGTTTGAGCCAGTCAACTATATATGAATAATCTATGCTTGTTTACCTCCTTGTGATCCTTTGCCGGATAGGATCACAATGCGGGGTTTACAAAAAATTTTGCTTTAACACTTTTTGAATGAGGAAGATAGTATGTAAACCTTCTCATAAGAGAATTGGGGTCTTTCTTCTTGTTGAGTTTTGCCCTCCCTTTACCGGTCTCTTCTGATTTGCATATTTAGCAGTATAATATGAATTGTTTCGGTCTATCTGTTGTGCGCTGCAGGAACTATCATTGATCAAGGCGAGGTCCCGGGATTCGATATTCAGAAATTCCAGATGTTTTCATCATCTCCCGTTTTCTTGGGAACACTGGCTCTCCTGGGAGCATCATTGATGAACTGCTCTGACCAATCAGAGACTCCACTTGTGAAGGTAGCTAGAAGGTCTGGTTTGATGCACTGACCTCTTTTGAATGCATCTTTTTAACATTTTCTTGGAATCTGTTTGTAAAAATTTAGCGGTTTTCGATCATGTGATTACTCTGTAGATGGTCATTCTTAAACTCAAGGAAGCCAATTAGTGAGCAGGAATCTGCAGAAACTCTGCCTAAAACTTCTGTTGAGGATTTGGGAATCACCTTGATGGGAACTGGATACGAGGTATAGAATATTCATTCATATTTCGTTCATTTAATCTGTGATTCTTTTCATGATCTGCATTGATAGTTTCCCATGTATGTATCTATCTCTAGGTGTTTCTGAAAGGGCCTTTATATGCATTCAAGGGGTTGGCAGGTCAAATTGCTCCAGTTGTAGTAAATCTAGCACTGATATTGGTGATGATGTCTGGAGGAACTCTCGGGGCCAGTGTGGGTGATGAACATGATCCAATTGCAGGTTTGCCCACGCCTTCAGATTACAATCAAAGCGGGGAGGTAAGGGCAAGTTGCTTCTGAGATGGATGGCAGCAGTTCCTCTCGCCACCATAATACATTAACGGGTCGAGTTGTTGCTTCTTTCTTGTGTTATAGGTTTCACAGTTGCTTGCTGATCCTTCATCACATGACCTCAAAGGGAAGGAGGTAACAAAGAAAGCAATAAGCGTAAATGATCCTTTAAGGTGCAGTGGCATCAGAATATACAAAACAGATAGGTGTTTACCACAACCCTTAAAGACCAATGGAGACAAGACACTAGTTGTTACATTCGTACCTGTTGAGGATTCCAATTCTTCGTCGAATGGAAACGAGGACGCCAGTTCTCCCGATGTGAAGGGAGTTAAGGAGGCCGATTTGCCCAATGTCAAGAAAACCGAGGATGATGCTGATTCACCTAATGCCAAGGGAATGTAGGTTCTCTGACTACTTTGATCAATCAAAATAGCTGATTTTTCGGTCTCTTCTCATTTCCTTTGTCTTCTTTACCATGTTATCTGATACTCTAGATCAATGGTAGCAACGGATTCACAGTCAGTAACCATCTACCATAAAGAAGGGAAAGTTGTAGGAGTCGGACAGCACAACTCTCAGCTTCCTATTGAGACTGATGGAACAGAAATTGTTATAGTAGACACAATCGGTAGTCCTGGCGTTGACCTCGAGGTAATGATAAAAATAAAAAAAAAACATTCAAGTAGTTTTCGGCCAGAAGTGTTTTTACTTTTTATCCATTTTGCTTACATTCAAGGATTTGCACTCAGACTGATGATCGAGCGAAAATTGTCTATGCCGGTTTTGGCATTGGGGCTGTAATGCTTATGAACTGCATCAACTACTTGTCAAATGTAGAGGTAAGTTTATTTGCTGCTTCAAAGCTCAAACCATCCATTCTATCTTCAGACATATTAACAGCGATTTCGTGTTTTGGCATTGTGCATTTCCCCAATCAAATAAAAGGTCTGGGCTTTACAAGATGGAACAACAGTGATTGTTGGAGGAAAGACTAACCGTGCCAAGGGCGAATTTCCTGATGAAATAATCCGGTTGCTTGATCAAGTCCCTGCAGAAATCTTTGGATCTTCTTCTTCTTCTTCCACAGAGTCTGATGATCTCTCAGACTAGTTTAGACCAACAGATTATCCAAAAGGGATTAGATAGAATTAGAGGTATAATATAAGCAAAAAGTAAGTGTATATATGGTTTGTACATATAGATTGATAGATATTCTGTTATTTCATTTATTTGTAATATATAGTGGTGCCCTACTGTCTTAAGAGCTTTCCAGCCTGCAGATGAATTTCTGGGTTTTTCTTCTTGGTCCTTCAATGCTTGTATTAATACATTGGATGAGGAGAAAAATGATGTTTAAATACAGATGTATTACATTTGAATCATTTTTCTGTTACTTTGATTCTTTGATTACCCAGAAAGCCTACAATCACTACTTGAAAGTGTGTTAGTGAAATTCACTTTGCAACCTTAACTAGCAAAAGATTATAAAAAGATAAATTAGTCTAAGTTGTCCTTAGAGCATCACCATCAGCTCGGTTTTTGATGATCCAAATAGAAGAGAGATAAGGGAAAGAGAAGAAGAAAAAAGAGGGGGAAAAAAACAACAAACTGATAAAGCTGACACCAAAAAAAAAAAAAAAAAAAAAAGAAGACATAACGCACACCGGCCGTGCGTTTGTTGTACGCGCACAACTGCAACTGTTTTCTGATGTTTCTCTCTCCTAGCGGGCCTCACAAAAAACTTCATTTGCACCCACAAAAAAAACCAAGTAAAAATCATAGATGAGAATGGCCTTTGATTCAAACTAAAAAGGCATATTAGAAAGAGTCAAGCTTAAAATCTTGGAGTTAAATCAATTGTCCAATTAATTTCTTTGGGTCTTTTCAATGGAAGTAGTTTTTTTTTTTTTTTTTTTGCATGATTCAATGGAAGTAGTTGTTTCCTTAATGTGTTGAATACCTGACTGCTCAACAAGAACCACCATATGACTTGGGTAAATCTACGCCATGCACGTCTACGTGTCAGTTGCAGAGGTTGACATTTCTTCTGTAGACCAACAACCGGGCTGGCAACTTGCAACTGCCTGTCTGCTTCCGAGGACAGATTCTTCCATAACAAATTAAGAATGTTTCTTTCCTTCTTTTCTTAAAAAATAAAAAATAAAAAGTTGGTTGGGGCTTTGAATGGACTGTTTCTAGTATTCAAAGAACATGTTTGGCAACATGTGGGAAGTAAATTATTAGAAACTCTGTGTTCTTGATTTTAAAATAGCGTTGAGTTTATGTATATTGTTAGTTTGAAATGGATATTAGTCATTGAAATGGATATTGTTAGTTTTATTGAGGTCAACCCCAGCATCGACCCTTTATTGTAAAATGTAGTGGGCAGTGTAGATTCCTTCCTCTTAATTCAGTGAATAATCCCAATTTTTGGAATGAAAAACATGCCCAATTTGTTCTTCTTCTTCCCAGGTTCTTACACGAATCACTACTAACCATCACTTCCTAACAACCACCACTTCCTAACAACCACCATTTACAAGTGCTATATTGAATATGCAAGGGCAATGTACCCCCTAATGATATCTTTCCCAGGACCATGCATGTTGTCCAAGAATTTATGAGAATTGCCAAACCAAAGCTCAAGAAGCGAGTAGTCTAAGGGTGTGTTTGGTTGATGGCTTTTGTCCATAGGAATGGGTATGAAAGTGATTATTATTGTTTGATTGATAGGTTTTTAGAACACTACTATGGGTTTCGAATACCCCCATCAATTGAAAAACTCATACCCAAATAAAATAAAGGTTTCATTCCCTTATTCATTCTCAAGCACTACTATTAGTAACCATTCTCATTCCACCATACTACCAAACATGTTAAATACTTTCACCAAAACTCATTACCGTTACCGGAAAAATAGCTCGACGCCAGGATGATAAAAAGCTTAAGACCTCTCATTCTTATTACTTTTTCAATATGAAAACGAAAAAAATGAAAAAGAAAAGGGACGTCTTATTCAAAATCCCAATTATGACATCCCTTCTCTCCCACTTCACACCTCGGAACGCGCCGTTCTTATAGAGATAAACGCGCTTTCACATCCGAAATGGCCGGGGAGAGGAAAGGTTCCTTTTTTGAGGATACTCACGTGAACAGATCCAGTGGAGACGGGGGGCCTGTAGCTCAGGGGATTAGAGCACGTGGCTACGGACCACAGTGTTGGGGGTTCGAATCCCTCCTCGCCCACAACCGGCCCTCCCTCCTCGCCCACAACCGGCCCAAAAGGGAAGTACCTTTCCCTCTGGGGGTAAGAAAATCATGATCGGGATAACATTTGATACCCATTCTGATTCCGATCACATGTGCGAACCAAACACACCCTAAATAATCTCTATAGACACACATCAGGGAAAGGGTCTTCACCTCAAAACCTTACCAAAGAATAGGCGTAAAGGAGCCTACCAAATAAGGGCACAAAGGATCTGCTCTTGTCGTGATAGGCATTCAAACGATCTTGTCATGACGGGCATAGAGGACCTTGCCGAGGATAAGTGGCGCCGAGATAGCCACATAGGTCCGTCGTAGCACGCCTAATCTCCCGAGATGTAGCAAATAATAATTCCCTTCAAACTAAAGCAATGCATGCAAAGTCGTTGTGAGCCAAAGTCAAACCCTGCCGTCATGGCAGGCACAACCTAACAAACACATAATTAATTATGGAGTATTATATAATTATATTCTGGCCCGGGAAACATGCATCAAACGCAGAACGTTCATGCTCCTCACAGCTAACCAGAGATTTGGCGCAATTGTTTAAGGTAGTGGGTGGATATATAATATATTACTTTTTTTTTATACATTTTCTACAATTTAAACTCTATAAGCAGACAAACCTGTGTAGATTATTAAACAACCTTTTATGATCATCATCTATGGTGTTAGGAGACGAGAAGAGATTAGAGGAGACTGACAGGAGGTCCTACAGCTTAGTGGCAATGGATCCAAGAGCTTTGGAGATCGGGCCGCCATCATCCGGGGAGGTGCATTATGCCGAGGAGGTGGAGGTTCCAACTAAGCTGGGGAGGAGAAGCTGGGTGGAATCCAAGCAGATGTGGGAGATAGCGGCACCATGCATTCTCACGGCCGTGGCTCAGTTCTCCATTGGCCTTGTCACGGTGGCGTTTGTGGGTCATCTCGGATCTGTGGAACTTGCTGCTGTCTCCGTTGTTCAGAATGTCATCGAAGGTTTCGTTTATGGAGTCATGGTATTACTTCACATTCCCTGCAGCCTGCATACAACTTTATAAAGTTAAATTGTGAAAACTTAACCAAACCAAAACAAATCAATGATGCTTTATCCTGATTTTCTTGGATGTTATCCTGATGTCTTGCATTAGCTAGGGATGGGAAGTGCGCTAGAGACCCTCTGCGGCCAAGCTGTTGGTGCTGGACAGTATGACATGCTTGGAATCTACCTGCAAAGATCATTTATTATTACTCTATCCACAGCCTTGTTGCTAACACCTTTCTATGTATTCGCATCGCCACTGCTAAAGCTCCTTCGTCAGAGCAAAGACATTTCAGAACTTGCGGGGAAGTATGCAACCTGGGCCATTCCTCAACTGTTTGCCTATGCGTTGAATTTCCCTGCCCAAAAGTTCCTTCAAGCTCAGAGTAAAATATGGGTCATGACAGTAATCAACATACTCGCAATCCCAGTTCATGCAGTGCTGAACTGGGTATTCGTGACGAAGTACAAAAAAGGAATGATTGGTGCTGCCATTGTAGGAAATATAACTTGGTGGCTCGTGGTTGTAGCTCAAATTGTTTACGTCATGGCTGGTTTCTTCCCTAAGGCATGGACTGGATTTTCCTGGAAAGCTTTCAAATCACTCTCCGGTTTTGTGAAGCTGTCACTTGCTTCAGCTGTGATGTTATGGTAAGTCCTTATTGTAATGCTCAAAAGAACCTCATCCTATATTATGTAGTTTTACATTAATTGTGTAAACCAATGGCAGCTTAGAGTTGTGGTATTACACCGTTGTGATCCTCATGGTTGGCTGGTTAAAGAATCCTGAAATTGCAGTAGGTGCCATATCTATCTGGTAAGTGACTTACTACAAGTTTGAACTCCCATCGGCGATTTCCTCTTGATTAACATGACTATGATTCTTACCTTCTTGTCTTTGCTCTGTCTGCCACAGCATGAATCTACAACTCTGGACATTGATGATCACTCTGGGCTTCAACGCTGCAATCAGGTTACCAGAACATTAAACATATATCAGTGGAACTATAATAATCCTAGTAAAACATGTAATGGTGTTACAATACTTCAACTTCCTTGTTTTGCAGTGTGCGCGTCTCTAATTTACTTGGAGCTGGCCGTCCAAAAGCAGCAAAATTTGCAGTAGTGGTGGCCGTAGTCACATCAACCTTTTTTGGAATTATATTTACAGCTGCAGTGTTTGCAACAAAAGACGAATTTCCAAAGCTGTTTTCTGATAAACCTGAGGTCATAAAGGAGGCATCCAAGCTGGCATACTTCTTAGCAGCAACCATCCTCCTCAACAGCATCCAACCTGTGCTGCATGGCAAGTCAAATCAAGATTAAAATCACACCATAGCTTGACACATTTCATTCTTGAACACCCAACATAAGATGTCTCTGCTGTGATTTTGCAGGGGTTGCTGTTGGTGCAGGGTGGCAATATTCAGTCGCAATTATAAACGTAGTTTGCTATTATGTTTTCGGCCTTCCTCTAGGAGGCGTGCTCGGCTACAAAGCAAAGCTCGGTGTGAAGGGAATCTGGACAGGAATGTTAGCTGGTGCATTGCTTCAAACAATCATTTTGCTCCTGAAAATGTCCCGGGCCAACTGGAATAGAGAGGTAGGTTCGTGAGAAGAGATTATTCACAGTAACAATTTTCTTGCTAATAATACGATGGTGAATGTAATCTTACTTGATGCAGGTAGCAAAGGCAGAACAGCGTGTCAATGCAGCTCAGCTCGGAAACGAAGAAGAGCAAATGTGATAGCTAGCTATCATAGAGCAGTATGAATGACAATATTGAATTGCTTAGAAAAAGGAAACTGTAAGCAGAAATTTCTAGCATTAGAGTTTGCAAGAGGTTTTAAGTTTTTAATTGAATAATGTGCAATCTGGAAATTTGTTACTGGAGGAACATTGCATATACTCTTGGGAGTATTCTTTAAGGGCATTAAATCAATACAAAGGCCTATTATCCACTCAACTACCCTGTGTATATATATACTCCATGCATAGAGCAATTACATTACATATACTCCCAGCCTAAAGCCCTAAACCTTTGGTAATGAATGTAAAGCAACATGCTCATGTCTCAGAGTGTAAATGAGTCTAAGATATTTGCAGGGCTTCCTCGCGCTTTATATCAAACACCCTGACAAGGACATCTTCAACAACCTGCGTCCAAACATCACCCAAAGATTAAGCCAGTGCTATCAAAATGTTGTCTGAACATGGTGTAAACTATTGGCAATGACTTCCCAATGAGAAGTCAAAACCTGGAGTGTAAAGTCTGTATTTTAGCTTCTTTTCGGTTCTTTTTGTGTGGATGGGGCAATGGAAGAAAATCAAATAAAGATAGTGAACACAAAAAAAATTTGGATTGTAACTGGGGAAGAAGATATACACGAGCATAATGATGAGAGTGGTTCTAATAGACTTTACCTTATCAGGAGTGGATGCACCAGATGTTACCCCAATCGTAATGGGGCCTTTTGGTAGAAAGTTCTCCTTCTCAACTAACTCACCATGCTGTTTACAAGAGTAGAAGAGGGTAAGGAAAGGTATCCGAAGCTCAAAATTAGCTGCAAAATCATAGTGCCAAAAGTGCTCACCATTAGCTTGTAACTTATTTTGTTTCCAGGACCTACTCTCTGCTCAGTGTCAATCCAATATGATGGAATCCCACGTTCCTCTGCAATCTCCTGTAGGTGTGAAGTGTTGCTTGAGTTCCATCCACCAATCACCAACATAAGATCCAGCTGCTCCTCAACCAGCTTATACATGGCATCTTGCCGCTCCTAAAGGATTTTATCATGAAAGTGCAATTGGAAAGAAATTGCCAGGAAAGCGTAGGAAGAAAGATGACTTACTTGAGTTGCATCACAAATAGTGTTGAAACTTATGAAGTGATTATTGACATTTTCCACTCCATATTTGCGCATCATAGTCCTCTCAACTAACTTGCCTATATATAAAATACATAAAATCAGTACCTAGGAATGTTTTCTACTCCGTGGACAAATACACAACTTGGCAGTAGATGTAACTGATGTGGAAAGAGACTAACCCATCTCTTCAGTTTCTCCTTTCAACATTGTTGTTTGGTTAGCAATACCAACTTTAGTGAGATCAGAGTCCGGATCAAAACCT
Organism: Ipomoea nil; assembly: GCF_001879475.1. NCBI lineage: Eukaryota > Viridiplantae > Streptophyta > Magnoliopsida > Solanales > Convolvulaceae > Ipomoea > Ipomoea nil. The sequence continues at coordinate 850,871 of NW_017619350.1, forward strand.
TTGGAAACTGCATACTTAAATTTCTGCAGGAAAAAGATATGTCAAAGTAGCATGAAGGTAATAATTGAAACAAGTTCATGAGGCAGACAGATTCAGGGAAAGGAAAGAAACCCAGGCTGCACCTCCAGAAACGCCTCTTTGGTTGAGCTAGAGCCATCAAGCTGACCCCCAAGAATGTAATCACAAACATATGTTGCCTGGAAGAAATATACAGTTTATGAAATACTCCTACTGGGTGCCTTCTAAATACTTCCAAAAGCAAAGATAAGCACTTAAAGTGTTTTGGTAATGAAGCTTAAGCAGTAAGATGAAACAAACCTCTGCCATGTTCTTCACAATGATGTATTTTCCTGCAAATGATGCAGTAGCAACAGTTTCCTCGTGAGAATATTTACCATGGATAATGGAGGTATATTCTCCCTTCTTGTGCTTTTCAACAGAATTCCAAACCTGGATAGAATATTAGTAAGAATTACAATGTATTATATGAGTAGAACTGTAGAAGAATGAATGATAGCAAAGGGGAATAACAACCTGGTTGACATACCTTCGACACCCATGGGCAGGTTGTATCAACTATCTGTACATTCTTTTCACTCAAAGTCAACATCTCATCCACACTAGCCCCAAAAGCAGGTAAAACCACAACATCACCCTTGTCAACAACATCAAAAATTTTATTTCCTTGATTCACAGGGATATTCTTAACTTCCATCTCCTCTAGGCGCTGGACAGAACGAAACCAAATACATATCAGAAATTAAAAAACTTGCATTAACATTAGTAGTAACCTAAGTGTTCTGAGAAGAGAGAAAAACAGCAGAATGCCATTAAATAATACTAGTAGTAGAAAGAAAGAAAATAAGTAAATGTGGCACAAAAAGCGCAAGATTTTTCTTACTAATTAAGTTGAGCAACCGAATAGTAAACTACAGATCAACATCAACAATGAGAAAGATTTGAGACCTTATTCACTGTGGGGTTGTGTATAATCTCATTAGTGAGCCAAATGTTTTCTGTAGGAAATTGTTTTCTTGCTTCATATGCAATCTGGACGGCTCGCTCAACCCCCCAGCAGAAACCATAGGCTTCTGCAAGCTTCACAGTAACATTGCCCCATGTATATTCATAGCCATTGTCCTTCAACTTCTTTATAATATCACCTGAAATAATAACAGAAGATCTTTAAAACCATTGCGAGCATGACCAAACCAAGATGAGATGCAATTCTAACAACTATGCAGTATTTTCTAGGCATATACAATTGTGCAAAGTATTGAATAAGAGACCAAAAAGTATGTACTATTTAGGAAACAAATATATGCATAAAACCATTGACCGAATAATGCGGTAGAATTTAAATTAACCTTCCCCCCAAACCCCATCTTAGATGTCTCCGAGTAGCAAAACTCTATTTAGAGCATCAATCAATATATGGAGTAAGAAATTTCTACATATATTTTAATTGTGAGCTTCAATATGCACTACTCAGGAACTATAACTTACTCATATCAAGTATCCGTGCAGAAAGTATATATACTCGAGCAAGAAATCGTCAAAAAACAAAATTAGAAGAACAAAAAAACGGAGTCTATTTTGGGACGTTTACTAGTATATTCGCGATTCATGAGCTCAAGAGTGGCCTCTTTGTGTCCAAAACCCCTGCGATTGTAATTGGCGCTTCTAGTCAAGTTCTTCCGGAAAGTCTTAGCATCGAAATCCGAATCAACGGTGGCCGACGAGGAGGAAGAGGAATCGGCTTCTCCGGTGGAGCACCGGATTGAGAGCGGCTTCCGAAGCTGGAAGATCCGAGGCTGCGGCAATGAGATGGCCGTACGAGTTGCTAGACAAGAGAATTGCAGAGGAATCGCCATTTCTGTAGACAGAGAAATGAGAAGTCGCACGTTAAGCAGTGCGTATGGTCTTAGTTCATGGAGTCATCGAAGTAGGCCTCTTGTCTGTTATACGCAATTAAGACTTAAGAGTGAGACGTCCTTTTCCAAGTATTTACACCGTTTCCAATCCAAAATACCAAAAATCTATATCAAATGTTATATTAAAAAAAAAAATACATTAAATACGTGCTTGGAAACACAAAAAATGAATTCTAAGATTTTTCATTTTTCATATTTTTTTGTGTTTGACCAAACTTAAAAATTGAAGTCATAAAAAATTAATTATGGTCATAGAAAAAAATCACATTATTTTTTTGAAAACAACTCCCCTTTTTTTTTTTTTTAGGGAAAGTCATTTTCCAGACTTCTCTCTTCGCTTCTTCGGAACGTTCTTCCTCAGTCATCTTTCCCGACATTCTTTCGTGACGTCGAGCTTTCGCAATGTTCTTCCTTGACGACGATCCAATCAAATCTGAAAACAAAATCGATGAATCAATGACCCGCAACACGGCTCCTTCTATCAAAGAAGATGACCAGTAAAGTATTATAATTTTGTAGATCTCAATGACTTGTTGAATTAAAATTAATTTAAATAACTATCACAAATATAGCCAATGTTGTTGATAGAACGTATCTAAAGCACAATTCATCAATTGATTGACCCATCGTAATAATAAGTTAATAATTTAGTTTGGTTGGCAACCACGTGGTGCAAGAGCTTAATTTATTGTATTGATAGAGCATTTCATACGAAATAGAATAGTGAAAGACATAAATTATTTAATTTTTTAAATACATAAAAATAATACGGAGTATATAATTTTATACGGAGTAATAATATGAGGAAGGATGTCAAATTTAGTTTGCAGTATTTTATTCATAATTCGGAGAGGAAAATATTTGAAAAGCAAATTTGTTTTCTCACATATTTTACCCATTTTAATTCCTCAAATTTCCTTCTTTATTTTTATTTTTTAAAGAGAAGATTTTAAAAACGTCATGAGTATTACATTGTTGGGTTTTGGCGCTATGCTCTGGAGGATCCGTCATTGAACCGGCGGTTGATGCTCACTCTTCAGTTCGAAAAGTCAGATATATACATCCATAAATGAAGACAATTAACAACCACCATAATTGATTCTTTAATTCTTCAACTACTTCAATTTTGTCTGTAGTCCCTAAAAATTATACAGAAATTAATTTTCTTTTCAACAATCAACATCAACAATGACTAAATAGCAAGAAAATTTAACTTAAACATTTGTGTAATTAATTAACCTAGAGTTAATTGATATATAATATGATGGTTCTAAAACCATTTTTTAGTGATTTGGAATTTTTAGTGCCTTTCCTAGAATTATGTTTGGTTTCTATAATATTCCGTAAAAATTTAAGGCAATTACCTACAAAGCAAGGAAAGGAAAATCGAAACAGTAGTATAGTACTTGTAAATGCAAATTTTACAGCCGTATAACAACCTTTCAAATTGAGTTGTACGAGATGGTACAAGTCGCAGAAAGGCACAGCTAAACCCCGGACAATGCGTAGAGCCAGCGGTTACAGACGTAACAATGCAAACTAACAAGTCAGCGGTTAATCAAGGACTCCAGAGGCCTCGTAGCCTTCCGCCGTTGACGGCTTGGTAGGAATGGTAGCTGGCGGCGTAGGAGGATCTGCATTGCAAACGCCATCACCTGATGTGAGATCACACCGTGACTCTTCGATCTGCCCAAAACCATCTTGAGTCTTGTGATGATACATGTGCGGAAGTGGTGAGGACACTGCATGGATCACAATTCTGCTGTTGTGTATCAGATCAAGGGTTGGAACGCTGATGTAATTGATTTTGATCGGCGAAACTGTGCCTCCTTCGCCTCCGGTGGTCAAAACCAGCTCGTGCTCACTATCCATTGTTGGCAAAACGCTTCCAGTCGGCAGACCGATCAGCTCAGGGGCGAGGATCCTCCTGTTAGGCACAATGTGAAAACGGAAATTCGAGAGATACAAAAAGCCGTTACCAGCGAGAAGGTTGGAATCCTCCAGAGCGAAAACCGTCATGGAATTTAGTTTTGAAAGCTCGGCGAACTTCACTCTCATCGCCAACGCGACGATTCTGTAACGGCTGTTTTCCAGTCGAACGACGGCGTCTTTCATCATAAGACGCATGATAGAGATCTTCGTTTCATGAGGTGAAGACACCGATGACGGTGGAGGGAATGAGAGAGAATTCATATGATCAATGCTACATGACATCGGCGAGAGGTGAGCTACTAAGCCTTGGATGCCGTGAACCACGATTACGCCGTTGTAGAAGAGGTCAGGGTGAGTGATCGTCGCTCCATTCACGAAAATCTTCGGCTGATCCTGAGTTTCGGAGGCGGAGGTCGTGATAGTGAGGCAGCGGTTTTCAGCTAGAGTTTGGATTTTAGTGCCAGAGGCTAACTTCCGCAGGAATTCAAGCGGATAAAGTCCAGGAACTGAGTGCTCGTGTAGGAGCTGTCGGGGAGAACACGAACGACAGGTGAGCAGCGATGAATCAGCAGGAGCAAAGATCGTAATAGGAGCGCCGGTGGAGAGATTGGCGCCGGCAGCCGCGGTAGACAGCTCCTGGAAGCCTAGAGAGTAGAGAATGCTGGCAAAAACAGGAGGCGTATAAAGATGACCGTCGTAAGAAGCCGAGTGCTCCGACGATGGAGAAATGTCGACGTCGGCGGTCGTTATAGTAGCTCCGGATATGAAGAGGGAGATAAGAATGAGTAAGACGAGGAGGATCTGCAGTTGCAGAGTACTGGTAGCCATGGCGGTTTTTGAGAGAGAAACTCGTGCAAATATGAGTTCGAGAGGTAGGGTGCTTGTAGAGAGCGAAAATGATCAGTGTATGAAATGTGAAGAGTGAGGATGGTTATACAATCACCGGGGTAATATAACAGAATTAATGGCGGGAAAATAAAACGGATTGGATTGCATGCGTCATGCGCAGTTGGGAATTCTGTTAGAGCTCTCTGCTCGATTTGACAAACTTGCCCTTACCACGCCATTTTAACCTTTATACTACTAAATAAACTAATTATTTGAACAAAAACGGTCCAGAATTTGACTCACGTAATTAATTCTTCTGTATATTACCATCAAATTGTTTGAAATAATGTCTAAATGCGAATTACTACTCACAAAGTCTATGCGGGCCTTAACTTGCATTTTTTTTTTTTTATAATTTTATATACATTACATATCCAACTTATACTAGTCTAATTCTAATTAAGTTCTTAAATATACGAATCAACTCTCTTGATTGAGACGAAAGTGACACTATCAATCCCCCATTCCTACTCATGCATGTATATTCTATGTGAAATAGTATATATCGGCGTATACTGTGTAATACAGTGATAGAATCGGTTCTGATTAGGGTATCTCTACCGAGTCTGCTTATTGGTTTAAGTTGGGAAGTTTGAAATACTAGACTGTGGGTCAGAGGTTTCTAAGCTAACAATTGCGCCAGTAGCACGTGGAGGCTATGCATAGGCACATATCGGCACCTAAGGTGGCTCGATTACATGTCAAAAGATTTTTGATTCCGTTAGGTGCGCTTCCTCATACTCAATTATGAGAACCAGGCCAATAGCCCGGTCCCGAACTGGCTAGATCGAGGCAGAAATGATTGTTACTGCTATTAAGTCCAGTCACCTAACACTGAACTCGGCGTGAGCTTAGGTTGGGCGGGTTGGGCTCCCCTCAATGAGTGGGTCCGGATATCCATCAATATGCACATTGAATCTTCATTTTATTTAACTCCAAATTCTCAGTAGAATTCAAATTTCACATTATGATTGAAACACAATTTTAATGTAATTAGTCGAATCAACTGAACTACTAACCTTGCGGGATTGCGTGGTGGCACATATTGCAAAGCGGATGAGTCGCTCTGGTTTTGTTCCTCACCCACTCTGTGCAATACTTGTATTATAGTCGCTGCACAATCGAGGTTTGATTCAAATTCTTTATGCAAATTGGTAGTTAGAAACTTCATTATATTGTTGTGTCTTATCTTTTGTTTTTTTCTGATCTTGAAGTCTGGGTAGTGACCATTGATCTAGGCACAAGATTCTGACTGTCTTTTCTGCGTTTATTTATTTTATTTACCCAGTGTCTTGGTTTCCTTTGACTTTCCAGTGATTTCTTGTTTGTAAAATGGTGCTGCAGAAATCTAAGTAGCCTTCCTTTCTTCTAGTCTTCTACTTGCCTTTTCGAAATGCTTTGAAACATGCATAATCCCTGTTAAATGTGCCACCTCCTAATTCATTATTAAGGGATCGGATCCTATGTTTTTCTTAATTGGTCAGCTAGCATGTCTGTCAATTTATTTCAATTGCACTTCACAATAACCGAGACTAATTGATTTCATAATCAATGTCACTTAAAATCAGACTTTAAATACATTTTTACAATATATTTAATGTCAATTTTTTAAATCGTTGTAAAGGTGTCTATCGATACTAAATGAACCGACTCTTGACACCATTATATTTTTTAGTAATCCAATATTGATTACCTTACTCTTGAATTGTTTAGGTAAATACACAATGCTTTTTAATTTATGAAAAAAGCTTATAACAATTAAAAATTGTTTATAGATTCTAATACGTTTTTTGTGTGAAGCCTAACGGGTAAAAGATTAAAAGAAGGTAAATCAACTTAAATTGTTCATAGTTAATCAGCTCAAACTATGATGTATTTAGCTGGAGGAGAAGAGAAATGGCATTCGAGAAAGCTATAAAACTTGCACAAGAATCTAAGACAAAATATCACTTTTATGGCATTTCACTTGACCCAAACTCGGTGGAAAACTCAAATGAATGGTTCGGTCACACGTGCTGAATGTCTTCCTCTAAACCAAAAGGTACCAACTTTTTCTTTCCCACAATGCATGTTTACTTTGAGCATGAATGCTGTCTTTTCTCTTTCAAATGGTGTGTGATAGGAAGCAAAGTGCATAACTGCACATAATCCCATAAAAAAGTTTGAAGTATAAAGCTCTTCTAGGCAAACTTACTGGGAGTGAGCTGTGACTCACAAACTGCTATATATCCTTTTCTGTGTGTGTATGTTAATAATACTTAGCAAATTGGAAGATTATATTTGTGAAGTAGAATGGAGATGATTTTCTACTAAACCAAACCAGTCATCATTCTTTTTGGCTTTAGCTTTTCTGCCCTTTTGAGGTGACCCTTATTCTTCCCTTGTTAGTGCAGCCCCTTTCTCAAAGCTAAAAGTCCCATCACCACTTTAATCCCTTTCAGTCTTTCACCCAAATGGCTCCTGTTATACACCTCACTGTTTAAGATTGGATTCTGTTTCAAAACTCTCTTCAATTGATTTTATCACTTTAATTTGCCCTTCAAATAATGTTCTTTCCACTGTGTCTGTATAGTTTCAGCCCTCTCATTCTTCAGTAATTATCGGTAATCAGTGCTGTGAAAGGATTATGAACATCATTAGTGCTAGTAGTCTAATGGCGCCAAGAAATCAATCTTGGTTAGTTTTTCATCATATGATTAGAACATTGGCGCCATTTGCTATAGCAAAAAGTTAAACACTAGGGATATGATATGCTTTCACATCATTCTTTGTGGGTGAGCCATTACTCTGGTTCGTACTGGATAAATTCTGTCTTGTAAGATCGCGATGAGATAAACCAGCTTAGGTTGTCCATAGTTGACCGGCTCAAACCAAAGCTAATAGGCTGCTCATGTTAGAAGTCAAACTTGTACTCTCATGGTTACCAAGTGTGCATTTTAACCCTAACCGGCAAAGGGGCACAAAGAGATAAACCAGCATAAGTTTCATAGCTGATCGGCTCAAACCAAGAAGACTGCTACCCCGTTTGTATCATTAGCCAGCTTGACTGTGTTACCACTTTCACATCATTCTTGATTTGGAAGCCAATAGCAAGTAAAAGAGGTGAGAACAGGAGACTATTAACATGTTCAAATTCATAGCTAATCACCTTTATTTGCTAGATTTATCCCAACAGAAAGTACAAGTAAGAGCAATAAAGGCATATCTCTAGGTTGTGAATGTGACACAGTTATACTCTGAGAGCTTAAGCATTGACTAGCTTAGCTTACTGTAACACTTTCTTCCAAAAAAAAGGGTCCAAACTAAAGTACTTCTTTTAATGCAAAGGAAAAGCACCAGTATGCCCAATGGAGAAAAGCTACAAAAAAGGGTAGGATTTGCTTTCTAAAGAAGTGTGACTGGGCAACAATACCCACAATCTCAATTCAAAAACCATATATACTTGACTCTACTGCATTTATATACAAGTTGCACCACACACTGCTACTCTGTAGGGATATCTCTGTTTTACCCACTTAGATATAGACATATAGTCCAGTCCTGAGTGGTCTCTCTTATCATCAGTGTTTATACTCTCTTCTTCAAAAGCCTTAAACTTTTTGTCTTCTGTGCTTACCATTTAATGCTCCTGTTATGTACTGGCCATGTTTCAGGTTGGGCACTTTGTCAACTTCTGTTGGATACATTTGCAGCATTTAATGCTGTTTTAGTCCACTTTCAAAGTGTGGGGTCTCAGATCTACACCAACTTCCTTTTCAATTACTTCAACAAATGTGCATGGCTCTTCTCCTTCCAAACACATGGAAGTAAAAACATCTTAGCCAAGTAAAATTTTTGCATTGAAAACAGTAGTATCTGCAGAGGTGCTTACCATCTTGATTTGGTAGGATTCTGGTTTACCTTTCTGCTTAATTATGGTTTGTGATAGATATATTGTTCACTTGTCTCCTTCTTGGCACACTTAGCAGGAAATGGAGCAACTCAGAAGTTGTATTGAGCCTAGTAGAAGACAATTATTAACTCCTACTCAAGTTCATAATGCTGAGGATCTGATAAGAGAAATTGCTGTTTTGGAGCTTGAAGTTGTGTCTTTGGAGAAGTATCTCCTCTCGATGTATCGAAGAGCGTTTGATAAACGGTTGTCTGCCCTTTCCGTGAAGAATCACAAAGAAAAAGAGGAATTAAGTAGAAAAGAAATGATATTCTCATCAGAAAAGCGGGGTGTAACTAGCACTAGTCCAGCTTTGCAGCCACAAGGCATGGTTAATAGTCCACCCGAAGAACAGAAACTGCTCGATTCGAGTATTCTACGAACCCATTCGTCTCTATCTCATGCAGGCTGTTCATTCAGAACTTCTCCTCCAATTGGCGTCCTTGCTGAAGCTTTGGACTCTTACCATTCTTTGCCTTTATCAATGCTGGAGGTTAGTATTAGTTGTCTGTTCTAAAGTGGCATTTATGTTCAATTTCAACTCTAATTGCAATGCTACTTTGACAGCGGGCACAAGAATTGTCTTCGAACGTTGAGAATCTAGGTAGCGGTGTTTCTGATCGAGGCCACGAAGCGCCAAACTGGCTATCTGAAGAGATGATTAGAAGCATTTCAGCCATATATTGCAAGCTGGCTAACCCGCCATTGTTCAATGATGGTTACACTTCCTCTCCAATCTCATTCTCTTCACCAACAATAATTGAGTCTTTTGCTCAAGGTCACTATGATGTGCCCGAAGAGTCTAGAGAGCCTAGTGGCCATTTTATCGCCATGGCTGAGGTGCAAGGGCTCTGTCGCGATGACCAAAGCTTTAAAGGCGTCGAGCACGTGCTAAAATATTTTAGGTAAGCTTAACTCCTTGCTTAATTGCTCGATCTATGAGGTTTAGTTGGAAAGTGTTGAGCATATAATCATTAATGTGCAATCCAACTATTAACTTAGGCTTTTAGTTGAGATGGAGCTGATAAGATAACCATGTGCAATCTAACTATTAGCTTAGGCTTTTAGTTGAGATGGAGCACATGCTTCAATTAGTCACAGATATAACTATGATTCTCTGTTGCTGCAGATCTCTAGTCTCGCATTTGGAGCAGGTTGATCCTAGTAAAATGAGACACGACGAGAAGCTAGCCTTCTGGATTAACATCCACAATTCACTAGTAATGCATGTAAGCTGATAGTTCATGCTTCAAAGACTATATAGATTGTGATGTTTTTTTGGTTTTTGACAGTTGAACCACATCTTGCAGGCCTTCTTGATTTATGGGATTCCTAGAAGTAACCTCAAAAGGGTGTCTCTTCTCCTAAAGGTTGAAACTTGATAGGCTATTCAATATTTCAATCCACCCCAGTGCCTTGGTTCCTTTCCCTTCTTCTATTCACTATAACTTGGAAAATTTATACATTTTCCTGCAGGCTGCTTATAACATTGGAGGGAAAGCAGTAAGTGTTGATATGATTCAGAGTTCTATTCTAGGATGCCGAATGCCACGTCCAGGACAAGTAAATCACTCTATTCATTTTAGTTTTAACTTCTTGTGCTTGCAACTCTATTCAGTTTTTATCTTCCACAATTTGCACTTTGCACCATCACCAATGCCAGTTTTTACTGACGCTGTGCATCGGTAAACCCCATCTTGTAACTTTAGCCCGTAAAGAACTACAAGGAGATAAATAAACCTAAATTGCCTATAACTGAACGGTTGGTTCAAACCAAAAAGGTTAATAGGTCGCTTAGGTCAGGAGTTCAACATGTAACTTTGTGGTTATCAAGGCATAAACGTGATCAATTTTATTAGGTTACCCCTTAGTTTTGGAAAAAGGGTCAAACATGCCAATTACGCCTCCGAATTTTTAAAATTTACAATTAAACAAATCAACATGTCATTTTAATGCATCAAAACTAAAAAATCTATTAGTGACCTGTGATAACAGGTCATTAGGATTCCGATGATGCTATGCCTACCTCCAAGGAGGAAACCGGTGACCACCGAAAAATGTGACCAGCGGGATCGCCTTCTTTGCCTTCTTCACAAAGAAGGCGACCTCCTGGTCATCATTTATTCCCTCAGAGGTAGTCGGAGTATCGCTGAAATCCTAACGACCTGCTATCACCCGTCACTAGTGGGTGTGCTTACTTGTAACTTTTAAAAGTTGAATGGTCTAATTGACTTGTTATATAAAATTTCGGGGGTGTATTTGAACCTTTTCCAGTTTTTACATATCTTGATGGTGCTGATTATGACCAATTCTCCTTACAGTGGATTCAATCCTTGTTCTTCCCCAAGCAAAAGTTCAAGTCCGGAGATCCAAGAAGGGCATACTCAATGGAGCACCCAGAGCCTCGCCTTCGCTTTGCCCTTTGCTCAGGATGCCATTCTGATCCCGTGGTAACTTTCCATTTCAAATCGCCAATTTTTCTAGCAATGATCGGCTGATATTCATGTCTGATCATATGATATCCAATCCAGGCTCGCTTATACACACCCAAGAGAGTTTTCCAGGATCTCGAAGTGGCAAAAGAAGAGTACATTCAAACAAGCATCAGGGTACACAAGGAACAGAAAGTTGTGTTGCCAAAGAACGTGGAAGCTTTCATCAAGGAGGCAGGGCTGTGTTCATCTGGGGTGGTGGAGATGATAGAGCCCTCTTTGTCTGACACTTTGCGGAAGAACTTTCTGCAGATTGCTGCAGATAAGGGGAATAAAGTGTGGAAGAAGATTGAGTGGATTCCTCATAACTTCAGTTTTCGGTATCTGATTTCAAATGAATTAGCAGAGGGCTCCCTGTCTCTAATATTTCATGACCAATAAATCGTTTTTAGTTCGAGTTTTGCTTCGTTTTTGTGTATGAGTGTGAATAACTGGATATTACTGTTAGACTTTTTTGTTTGTTTGGTTGTTTGGATTACCTTTGAACTTTAAGAAATGACCCACTATTTATGTATAAATGGTTCTTTTGGTTTGCTATAATATAGACATTTGTATTTTAAAAGAAAAATGCTATACTTAATAAGTTTAGTAAATCAATCCTCTCTTCATTAGGTTGCAAAACACGTTAGGCGCCTAAGCGCCGAGGGGGTGTCTAGGGCGCCTAGCGCCGATTTTTTTTTATTTTTTTTAAACGTAAAAAAAAATTAAAAATTATCAAAATTCACTAATAAAACATAAGATTCTTATCATTGTTTCTTACAAATCATTTATTTAAGTGGCTATAAAATTGTTTAAAATATTGTTAAAACCATCAAATACATAAAAAACTAAAATTAAGAGCAAAAGAAACATTTTTTGAAAAATTGGCGGGACAAACCGTCTTTGACATTTGCGGTGGGTAGATCTAAAAAAAAAATACGTGATTTAAAAAAAAAAATTGTCCAAAACAAACAATCGAGTCAAAAGTGATGTCTTCCCAAAATTTTCAACCTAAACCCTTAAAAAAAAATCATCCATTCGACCGTCTAGCCGGTCGCAGAAGAGGCCGATTCCGACCTTCCTTATTGCGGTCGAGCGGCGTTTAGACGAGATTTTTGCAATAATTTTATTCACAAGGCCTTTCACAGTAAATTATTAAAAAAAAAAAAAAAAAAAAAAAAAAACTAGGATATTTTTCATTATATATTTACATTAGCCTTTAGGTGCATCAAGAAAGCGCCACATATACCCCTACTTCACACATCACTCTCCAAAAGGGGCATCTTTTTTAGCGCCTATTCTTAGCCCCTTCTCTTCTCTACCTCCAAACGCCGCCTACACAGATAACACACTTGAAAGCAAGCTCCGAAGTCCAGAGAGATGGATGAAGATAGAATAGAGCTGGTGTTGGCTAGAATATCAGAGTTGAGGTCCAAGATCACTAATTGCATTGCCACAGGTAGATTGGAAGGGAAAGAATTGGGGAAAGAAAGCTCCGATGTAGACCAGGAGGCAGAGCTCGATTCCGATGAAGCAACGGATTGCCTTTTGAACATCCGAGAAGCTCTTGAAAAACTCGAACTCCAAGTCTCGTCTTTGCAGGTCTTTTCCTGGTTTTCTTATAGTTTTTATTTCTGCTATTTTTGCTCAATTAAAATTTCGAGCATTTTGTTTTTGGATTTCTGCTGGTCTTAGGTTTACCTGCTAGTGTATTTTTTTTTTTCTTCATAATTTGCTTATTTAATTTGGTGCTGATTTCTTAAATTTTTTGGTATTTTACGAAATTCTATGGACCTAGGGTTTTGTTGAAATGAGTGGTTTAAGTTCTAATCTGTTGCAATTACAATTAGTTAATCATAGTGAGTCAGTGTCGCCATCCAAATCACCGGTTAGCAATTCCAGAAATGTCTTTCTTCCGTATTTTGGGGGTTCTAGTTGGTTCTTTTATAAGCTGCTGAAGGTTTGCTTTCATGGCGGCTTTCTTGTACTGTGGAAAGTAGTGTTCCAGCTTGTTAATTTTGATCTGATAATCTTAACTGTTAATAGAGAAATGGTGTAGTGAGCACATGAAAACCTCAGGTTAGTTTCACTCGCAGATTAAAAGGAGGGTGAGCATGTGAATTTGCACGTTTTGAGACAATGGGCCTCTGGCTTTTGTTGAAACTGAACTGGAAGGTTTATATTGTTCATATTGAGATGCATTTTCATGACTCTATGTCATGCATTCTCAAATATCTTGAGTTTAAGAATAATTTTGACCTACCTGTACCTGAAAGTGTAAGAGAGTTTAGTGGCAAGTTGTTCTAGCTGATATATGGTTATTCCTCTGTCTGGTATGAAGATTTTGGTCACTGTTGCAATCCTTATTTCATGCAGGCATTGCAACATCAACAGTTATATGAGAAAGAAGAAGCCTTGGCTGGGATAGTCTACTCCCAGGAGAAGTTGCTGCATAAGCTCAAGGAGTACAAAGGCGAGAACTTGGATGTTATACGCGAGGCAATTGCATTTGTTGGTGAAACAGTGGAAGAAAACAACGATCTCCTGCTCCCACCATACCCAAGCCGGCCATCTTTCTCCCTAGTATCCACCAAGCCCCACATTTCACATTTCCAGTCCTCACACCTACCTTCTCAAAACGGGGTGATAAATGGCAGCCAAAGAAACGGATTGACAAAAGATCTCATCAGACCAAACCAAACAGAGGCTAAAACTCCGTTGAAAATGGTGAAACGTTTCATTGGTGGAGCTGCCAAGACGGTATTGACTGTTTTGGGGGTAATATCGGTTTTGACACTTGCTGGTTTTGAGCCTAGTCTTAAGAAAAGGGATAACCACATCAAGTTTATCAACCTATTTCAACTGCCTGGGGTTGATGAGAAGGAAAGAAAGATTGAATGTCCTCCTGGAAAGGTACCAGTGGTTGAAAATGGCGAAATTCGATGCGTCGTAAGGGAAAGAGTTGAAGTTCCATTTGAGTCTGTTGTTGCAACACCAGATGTAAGTTATGGGTGTGGGTGAAATCCAACTTGTTTTCCATACTTAGAGTTTGAGAGCAGAGATTATCATTTTGAAGGCATGCCTGTGCTAATGATGATGTTATCCAACCTTCCTTTGCTGTTATCATTTGTGAATATCATCTACTTGTTGAGCTAGTATCACAATTTTTAAAATTTTCCTATTTTATTTTATTTTATTTTTAAAATTTTCAATGGACTGGCCCACCAAAGCCCATAGTAGAGCGGGACAATATAGTACTCCGTAGTTAATAATAGTTATACTTTGAATAATGGTTCACGTTGCAAGGTAGAGATTATGACAAAAAATTACTTTTAAATGCTATAAGTTTATTTTTAATGTATTATAAATTGATTTTAGTAAGGTTCATTATATTATGATATAGGTTCATTTTTAATGTATTATTTAAAAATAATCATGTGAATACATTCAAAAGGAACATGCACTATAATAAAATTAAACTTGTATTAATGGTTCGGCAATATGAATCATAGTTCATGATATAATTTATTGGAGGAGTGGAATGTTGATTTTTGACTTGTCTCGATCTACTAAATGATGAGTTTTAGTGCGCTCTGTAGTTTGGCATGTTAGTCAATTTTGACTGTTAGAGCATTCTTATTAAAATTTTTGAGAGATTTTTAGGCTTACAATCTTATGTGGAAGAGAGAGAAGATCTGAAGGTGTGTTGCAAGAGAGATTGATCTTTTGTCTCAATAGTGGGCCTCACCTAAAAAGATAAAGAAGTCGTCTGGTGTGTCTCACGTGCACCAGAAGCGTGCATTCCACGCCCCAATGGGGCCCGTTAACCAAGCATATATTTTTCTTTTGAAAACTCATTTTACCTTTTTTTTTTTTTTTTTTCTTCCCTCCATCTCTCATACCTGACGTCTAAAAATTTGTGCAAAATGATATTATTGCTACCTATACAGTTCACATTCTCAATTTGTGTAGCCCATAATGAAATATCTGCGGCCCAATATCGAAAAGAAAAGTGAACAATTGGATTGATAAAACGGCGCCGTTTACCGGGGATTTGAAAGTATCTTTACAACAATCAAGAATAATTTGACTGCGTACAAATATACAATGATCCATATGGATTTTGCATTTTGGGCACCCAAAGACATCTAATAGGAGCCATTTCTTGTTACCAGGCAAAATCTCGACATACAATTGTCTGTGTGTGTGTTGTTTTTTTTCCTAGTTTCTCCCGACTTCTGCAAAGTTTGTGCGCAAGAAGAATACATTTTGGGTGTAAATTAGTGAGGTGTACAAAATCAACTAACAATCATCACAAGGAAGGAAGTAGCCAAAGATTGGAAAGTGATGAAGTCATGGAAAGAAACCATGTAAGGAAGGCCATTGCTGCAGATATTTGATATCTATTGCATAGCTTTGAAGGACACAATGCTTCATCCGTTTTCAAGAGAAGATCCACAACACCCGCAGTGGAGCTAGCTGCCGCCAGGGTGAGGAACGATAACGCCTGTCAGTTTAAACTCATAATGAAACTATACATTTATATTAGGTGTTTGGTAAATACGGACTAACTGTTAACCGATTGGATTAGTAAATTTTACTGGTAGATAACATTAGCTAATTATTATAGAAAAATATTTGATAAATTAACTGTTAGTTGATAGCCATTAATAATCCATTATATGTAAAAATAACTTTCTCAAAAAGTTGTTCAAAACAACTTTTTAAATTTAACATTTTAGAGCAATAAGCTGTTCAAAAAACTAATTAACCAAACACTCATATTAATTGTTTAGTCAAGTCAAACAAATAATCAAATAAACCAAAATTGATTGATAAACTAACTATGTTACCTAACAGAGCCTATATACTCAATAATAAATACTCAATAATAAAATTCCACATTTATATTATATAACTGATACTCAAGTAAGTGAAGAGCAGGACATACCCAATCTCCCAGGATGATGACCAGCAGAATTCCCAGCTGACGAATGGGGCACTTGATGAGCAGAGAGTATCCATCAACCAGTGCCAAAGTGACACTCCAGGGAATGACCAAACCCATGATTGTTACCAAGAAGCTGCAAGTACAGTACAGTACAGAAACCAGAGATGTATGGAGCGAATTAAAAATATGTAAAGGCTAGGGTAACATGAAGATGATGATGGTTCTGATTACCAGAAGGCAGTGTAACTATAGAATTCAACTCCTAAAGACATGAAAAGAAGAGAGGCGGTTGAGAAGGCGGCCTGCCCCAATCTCAAAGCAAAGCTCGCTCCTGTCCCCACAGCGCCCGGTACGTCTTCATTCATCGCCATACCCTACCAGAACCTACGTACGCGATATAAATATAAATTCGCTGCAGAATTTTAACTGATCGACGGTGAAGACGAGAGTGATATGATGGCGGCAACAGCAATCGCATTCCCTGTCGAACAAGCTTATCATCATCATCATCGCACTACTCAATATACACAATTCTCAATCGTTGCTTGCCGGAAATTGAAATTTCGGATATGAACATATACGTACACGTCGTCCGCATCGGCCTGTGACTCCAACTTTCACAAGCTCCACCACGCCTTCATGATCTCAACAATTTCACCATGGAATTGAAGCTGGTTGGATATCGGTCCCTTTCCTCTCGTGCCTTGCTGTTGGTATTTCCTTTCAAAAACCGAACCACCTGCAATTTCAAGTCAGTACGCCAGACGGCCCAACGAATGGTGGACAGACAGGTGGAGTCACGAACCACCATTCTTTTGAGAGATGGCTATGAATTTTTGAGGCGATTGTATAATGCCTAGTTAGGGGAAAGTAGGTTAGTTGTATAGAATATGTGACGATTGACTGGAGAGCATTGGCCCAGAATAAAAGTTGATCCAACTTGCAGACTAGGAGAATCTGTTACAAGTTTTTTTAATATACCGAAAACACACAATAGCTATTGAAATGTATACCGAGTGAATCTAGCCTTATAACCTTAGGCCGTTCAAGTTTGCACGAACAATTCGGTTAGCTCCTAAGTAATAAATTGTGAATGAGGATATATAATTAAGTCCTGGTGGCTGCAATATGAGAATTACACTCAATGTAGTAGACACCAAACATTAGTTCTATCACTTAATGAATTATTGAGTTACTATGATTTATCTCTCAACTATCATGTTGGGTCAAAGTGTGTGGCTCTAAGAGAAGAGAATATCTCTTTTGTATGCAAGTTTAGACGGCTCAAATTGTTACTCCTCCACTACTATGTCATTGTGATTTATCTCTCAACTATCATGTCAGGTCAAAGTGTAACCCTGAGGGGAGAGAATATTTCTTTTGTGTGCAAGCTTAGACAGCTCAAATTGTTACTCCTCCACTACTATGTCGGGTTGAGATGTATGTCTTAGATTTTTTTTTTTTTTTTTGGGGGCCAAATTTAGATGATTCAAATTAAGAATTAAACTAAGAAATTTATAATTATCAAACTGACTATGTGAACAATTTGACTAGGCTGTACTCCATCTTTTCTCCCTTTGTTGACCTTAAATTTCAGAGTTTTAGGGATATAGCCATACGTGCATGGTCTATTGATCTGACAAGCACCTTGTGGGTAGGTGTAGGTGACACCAATGCCGCTAGAACTAGGCTAGTTGGTAGAAAATAATAGCCGCTACAATTTTAATGATGTAACGTATTCATGCTATTATTATTGTGTGGATCATGATTTATACAGCAAATTATATTATTAAAATATACTTTAAATATATTAAAAATTTACATTATATTTAAAATAAAATATATTATTTAAATACTGAAAATATATTATTTTGTATAATGTACATTCAGTATACAAATAATGTATTTTTAGTATATTAAAAATATACTTTTTGTTATGGTGCACACAATAACAATTGTTATGTCATAGATCGGGTCCACCTTGCAAGGTGGACCCAGGTCTAAAACAACGTCTGAAATAACGGTGTCGTTAGTGGCACCATTTTCTCAGCCAATGATATTTTTTTTTTGTCAATATAGAGTTTAAAAATTGTGAATATAGAGTTATGTAATTGTAGATATTGAGTTATGTAATTTTGCATATTGAGATCTAAAATTGTGAATATTCAGTGCTAAAATTGTGAATATATAGTTCTATAATTTTGTATATTGAGATATAAAATAGTGAATATAAAGTTCAAAAATTATGAGTATAAAGGAACGGATTCTAAAGACAAACGGCAAGAAAGTAAACAATATTTTTTTTTATAAAATTCAATCGGACAAAACGATGCGATTTTGGACCCGGGTGTAATTTGCCACACCATAATTTACCGTTCAAATGGAGTTGGATTCATTTATGGCTAAAGCCCAAGTCCTTTTTAATGGTGGTACTCGGCCCCTTTCATTTATGGCTAAAGCCTAAGCCCAAGGCCTCTCTGTGGTGCGAGTTGCGAGGCTGGATGACATCCCATCCAACAGTAATTTGAATTTCCTTATAGTATGGGCGCAGTGAGCGGAGGAAAATAAGAATGGCGCAAGGAACGGAGATGTGGGGAAGAAGCAAAAATCAGTACCCACATTCTACTCCCATCCATCCATTCCCACCAATAATAACACCATTAAAATCTGGGTTAGAGCAGCCCAGACCGGCACTCAAAGACAGCCCCTGCTGTTCTGAGTTGTAATAATACCAATAAACAAACCACAAGATGGCCGCTAGTCCCCAAAGCGGCTCCGCCTCCCCTTTCGCCTTGTCCCCGTGGAACCAAGTCTCGGGTGCCTCGCCATGGACCCAACAACCCGCCGAAGATTCCGCCATGTCCAACGACCAGGGCGGCTGGGACACCTCCCTCATCGGCTCCCTCGTCCGTGAAGAAGGTCACATTTATTCCCTCGCCGCTTCCGGCGATCTCCTCTACACGGGTTCCGATAGTAAGAACATCCGTGTGTGGAAGGACATGAAGGAGTATTCCGGGTTCAAGTCGAATAGCGGGTTGGTTAAATCCATTGTGTTGGGTGACAAGATTTTCACCGGCCATCAAGACGGTAAAATCCGGATCTGGAAATTTGCAGATCAAAAAAAAAAAACCTACAAGCGTCTAGGTAGCTTGCCTACAACTAGAGATTATCTGAAAAGTTCTATGAATCCTAAAACTTACGTGGAGGTGAAGAAGAACAGGAACGCTCCGTGGATCAAGCATCACGACGCCGTTTCGTGTATGAGCTTGGAAGATGAAGAGGGCTTGCTGTATTCCGGATCCTGGGATAAGACAGTGAAGGTGTGGAAATTATCGGAGAATAAATGCATCGAGTCCGTTAACGCCCACGATGACGCCGTTAACGCCTTGGTAGTCGGCTTCGACGGCCTGGTATTCACCGGATCCGCCGACGGGACGGTGAAGGCGTGGAGGAGGGAGATGAACGGGAAGACGATGAAGCACGTGCTGGTGGACACGGTGCTGAAGCAGGACAACGCGGTGACGTCGCTGGCGGTGAACGTGTCGGCGGCGATGGTGTACGCGGGATCCTCCGACGGGCTGGTTAATTTCTGGGAGAGAGAGAAGAGTTTCATGACGTACGGCGGCGTGCTGAGGGGCCACAAGCTGGCCGTGCTGTGCCTGGCGGCGGTGGCCAATCTGGTGCTCAGCGGCTCCGCGGACAACAGCATCTGCGTGTGGAGGAGAGAGGAGGGCGCCGTCCACGTCTGTATGTCGGTGCTGAACGGCCACAGTGGGCCGGTGAAGTGCTTGGCCATTGAAGTGGACAACGGCGAAGGCGGTGAAGGCGAGGGCGAGGAAAGTGCGTCGGTAAACAATGGTGAAATGGAACGATGGAGAGTGTATAGTGGGAGTTTGGATAAGTCGGTTAAAGTTTGGAGAATAGTGCAGCCCAAGACGTCGCAGTAATTAAAATGCATCAACAAGCTAAAGCCTCCTCCTATCCTATTGGGATCGGTCAGTAGATTGCAGCAGCCAGCCAGCTAGATCGGAGACCAATCTCCGACTCAATTTTTCCGATTCGGACCTTCATTTTTTATGTCTTCAAAAGACATTGTTGTCCACCCAACCCAAAAATATTAAATTAAGTTGTTCATAACATATTAATATTAATTACCTTTTAAAGTATTAATAAAATTTTGTTTATAAAACACCAAAGCAATATTACTAATAGTAGTAGTAAAGGGAGTATCTAATTATCAATAGCTTTCTTAACTAGAATTCAAGATAACACTCTTCTAATGGACTACTAATTACTCCTTACGCGGATTAATTCATTAATGGGAAGTTTGGTTTACGGAATAGGTCTGAAATGGCGGATACTCCCCTTAATTCATTTTAGTTCATTGATTCTGGAATTGTAGTGCATCGATTCTGGAATTTTAGTTCATCGATTCTGGAATTTTAGTTCATTCATTCTGGAATTTTTAGTTCATAGATTAGATTCTGGAATTTTAGTTCATAGATGTTGGAATTATAGTTCATCGATTCTAGAATTATAGTTCATATGTTGTTGCTGGGAATCGAACCTGAATTTTTTATTTTTTTTTAATAAAACGACGTTTTTGCATCCGTATGCACCATGCATAGTGCATACGGATGCACAACATAATTTGCCCTGAAATGGCATAGCATTCTCACTAATAGACCTATTTCTTAACTCAACCCAACAATATAATGTAATCGGCCTATTCCTTAAATCAACCAAAAGTTTATTTCTTTTGCGAACCAAACAATAGATACTATTCATATTCTATTCCTTGCATATTTATTTCTTATGGAATAACATTTCTATTATTCCTTATGGATTATTTCTTAGCATTCCTATTACCTCAAAATTCATTCCGTGAACCAACCGCTGCAAGTAATTTATGGGCACTTATGCAAATTTTCCTTTGTTTTCTAGTGTTATAGTTTAACTTGTCGAATACGGAGTATAATTTGTAGGCAGTGTTTTTATTTTTATCTTTAATTCTTTATCATATCCTTTCCTTTGGCTTTTCTCGACTCATATATTATACGATATAATATTTTATGAAAAAAAAAAAGGGGAAGTATATTGTATCCCTCTTATATTGCAGAATAGAAATGTTTATTGTATCACTGCAATTAAACTAAAATACTAAAAAATAGAAATAACAATATTAATTACATTTGGCAAACAAGAAATTTACACATCAATGTGTACCGACCTGTGTCCACCGTCAATTATTTACGCAATGCAATGGACAAGTAGGCGCCACTTACAGGGAAAACACAATGTCTTAATTGCCACGAGCCGCTGCACATTAGTTTGTAAGCATCAAAGAGTTTGAGTTCAGAGACATATAGGCAACACTGCAACAGCAACTGCATAGAGGGGCAAAACCCATTAATCATTACAGGGCTGATATAACAAATACTATACGTTCTGCGCAACTGTCACGGTAACAATACTTAAAGCCGATACACTAATTAAAAAATTCAGTAAATTGATAATCATGCCAATTTTTCATATTAATCCTGTTTAGTAACATAGTTAGCTTATCAACCAATTTTAGCTTATTTGTTCACTTTTAGCTATTTGACTTGGTTAAACACCCAATATAAGTGTATAACTAATTAACTTTTTGTAATAGCTTATTGCTCCAAAATGTCAATAATGCTAAAATCAGCTATCAGCTAACAACCAATTTACCAAACATCTTTCTACAATCAGCTAATGCTATCGACTAGTCAAACCCACTAACCCAATCAGTTATTTACCAAACATCCTCAACCACTTCTTACCGGTGTTGATGCAGAATATGCTAATCCATGTAGCTGCCTTCATATATAGTGCGTGCTTGTGTGACAGTGGAGTACACTCCACCTGATTGGTTTGGGGGAGAGAACTACCGGTTCATGGAATACATTTGAAGAGAACCCAGGAGAAACCACCAGGCCTCCGATATCTCTGACCAGCAAGCTAGGAAGTAAAATGAAGATCGTGAAACATGGCAAGCCTCTCTCAGATTTTTCTCATCCAAACTTTGTTCTTATCATAAGGCACATGCTCATGAGTCCTGGCGAGGCAGTCTTGGTTTCAAATGCAGGCTTATTGGCCTCAATTTGATGAATTTCCAGATACGTGTAAGAGTCCCAAACAGATTCCCTTCCAATATTCTGAACAGAGGAGTTACGTAAAGCCTCAGATCCAAGGTGTCCAACCCTCATACATATTGCAAAGATTATCTATACTAGTTGCCTGTTTGAGCAGATAATCCACCTGTTCTCCTACACTTAATTCTCTGACAGGACCACATATAACATTGTTAGAACAAGTCCTACAAATGGAATTATCTAAAATTTTCATGGAAAGCATATACCTGTCATCTACAATATCTCGACCATCTAATTTCATCTCCATCCGCCTCAAAACTGAAACAGCATAAGGATTTTTACCTGTAGAACCAAACAATTCAGGTATAACAATGTTACAAGTCATAAAGTATTAAGAATATCATCTACCATCCACACACCACAGAAAAAAAAAAAAAAAAAAAAAAAGGTTAATTAACTTTAGTGACAAAAAGAGTAGAGAGAAAGGAGCCAATAGGGAGTAAAAGGTGGAGGATCCTAGGGCAGCAAGATTTTGAAAGAAAAAAAAAAAAAAAAAAAAAAAGCAACTTACCTCTGGTCCGACTGGAAGCTTCAGTATTAGTAGATGGAGCTTTACTATTGTCCTCAACCTTTTCTTGGGTTGATAAGGATGTTTCAATATTTGCCAATAGTTTCAACCCAGAAGTTTCCTGATTCAAGGAACATGAATAGTAAGAAGGTAGGCTATTGTTTGTTACATATTTTAGCCAAGGCCACTGACCTGTATATTTTGAGATCTTGATTGTTCAGAAGGTGACATTTCTGGAAGAGGAATTCCAACTGAAGGGGACAAAAGTGAATATTCTCTACCCTCTCTGCCATCAACGCTGTGATGAATTGGGTCCATGATATCTGGCCCATTTGAAGTATCTGCAAGACTTGTCTCAGATGATGTGACACCAGAATCTGTGCTGCAACTCGTGATGCTTTCAGGGGGAGATATCCAACCTTTGTCGTGCAATGAAAGTCTGCTCACATCAAAAAAATTCTCGCCTGTCTCTCCACTTTCAGGGATCTCATTTTTACTGTTGTACATGTTATCAAGATTAAAGATATCAGATTTTGATGGATTAAGATCCTGTGATCTGACTTCCTGGCTTTCTCCTAATCCTTCAAGAGCCTGAAAGTAACAAAGCAGCAAGATAGATTAGAACCTTATATGAAACAAATATTAAATGGAAGTTTAGTCCAATACTTTGTGAAGGTTTCCAGCATGTAGACTTGCAGATCGTGCTAGATTGGTAAGCATGGAAAGAAGTCCTTCAACAGATGATGTGACAGATGGAACCAAAGGCTTGAATGCTTGATAAGTGTCCTTGATTCTTGAATGGTAAGACTGGAACATTGCTTGTCCATGGACTGGTGATATCTCTGTTTTTGTCTCCCTCTCCTTTGCCATAGCTTCAGTCATGGCAGTAACATCCTTGGATAACACAGTTTCAAGTGGAAGTAAAATGGCACAGGCCTGAATTAATGGAAAAATGAAACTATAAGAATCTAATTTAAAAGGGGAAATCACAAAGGACTGATGTGCACTCTAGGGCTATGGATACTCTTGCAGGAGTACAATCTAAGAAGCATCTATTACTCTTATTATTACCATTAGATAGTTTAGCAAGTTGGGGATTATTAGAAAGTTATTTAGTTTATTAGTTAAGTTTTAGACATAGAATTAGTTTTGGAATCCTTGTACCTATAAAAGGGAGAACTAGTTATAATAATACCCAGCAGAAATTTAATCCCAAAGAAGGGATAAGGAGTTTTGGGTTTCAAGCAATTGAAGCATGTGCTCCATCTCAACTAAAAGCCTAAGCTTAAGAGAATATATACAAGGGTTCCTACTTAATGGAGATTCCTAAATCTGTGCTATAGTTGATCCTCAACAAATATATATCCTAAAAGAACAAAATAGAGCAGTTCAAGAGAAACGGTGTCATGTATCTTCAGTGCTGTTCTTTATTTCATTGCTCTATTTCTATGTGGATGGGTAATATAATTTACATCTAGCTATTGTACTTACAAAAGTCGAGAGAGGTCACTGTAAGTCTTTAAGTCATTCCAAAATAAATAAATAATCAAACAAGTAAATGAATAAAGCATGGGATCCAAAGGATAAAGACTACTAGGAGTGTGGAAGAATATTACAGAGTACCTTAGACAGATCTTCCATCATGGAGGAGTGCAAAGCCACAGCCTCTTTTGCTATACTGTGAACATCATGCACGCCTTCTGTTACCGCTAGGACCTATAGATAAGGACAATTAGAAAATAATAAATACTTGAGCACTACACATAACCAGCGTCATAGTTCACACATACAATTAAAAGAGACAGGATTCATATCTATTGATCTAGAACACTAGTTACATAACATAAACTTAAAACAAACACTAAGCAGATTCTGAGGTAACCAAGACAAAGGATCAACACACTTTAAAGATAGAATACCTTGATTTGAGATGCAACCATCAAATAAAACAAAGATTATGTAAAGAGTTTTAGTGGTAGCCTAAATGACCAAAGCTACTAAATGTTGAAATGATTAAAATAAAATACCAATCTATGCTGCCAGACTATGAGGGAGAAAAAGATTTGATATCAGATAGTACCAAAAGCACCACACCTCTTCAAGCATGGAGCCGCATTCAGATGTCAAAGCAGTATGCCCTCTTGTAATGTTTCCAAAGGCAGAAAGGGCTACACTTGCTTCACAGGCACAATCCCTCATGGCAAGAAGAGTATTTTGCAGATCACCTTCAGAAAGTAGATGCACCAGGTTACCGAAGCATAAAGGGAAAAGATATGAAAAAACAGCACTCATGAAAAGCATGGGCTTCCATGTATTTTCAACTACACCACTGTGCAGTGTGGTCCAATAAAGTCACCTATGTGCATTATACTTGTTTCGATTTTCAGGTTGCATTGCGAATTTGCCATGCTATGATAATATTAACTGAATAATTACCAATTGAATTTCATACAGCATAACACTAAATATTAATGGCTAGACTAAGATACTTCCTCTTTAGAAATGATTCACGTGAAAGAGATGAACATTTAAAAATAAAAGGATGATCAAGCGTCAAATTTTAGTATAATTAATCTATCAGATCACAAGCAGTGCAAAAGACGTTTGAGTAGAACCATATTTCACCTGATGCCGACTTTGCTTTGACAGAAGCAATGCAGAGTTCATTAGTTGCAGTGAATAAACTACTGGAAGCAATCTCCATGTTGCTCTTTGCAAGTTTCCATTCTTGTTCGGTTCCTGACATTAAAAAAAGGAACACAAGTTATCACCCATAAGAAGAATAATATACTTTCCTACCAACAACTCATGAATAAAAATTGAAACTCACTTGTAAAAGAGTGAAATGTGACATCCAATTTTGTTATAGCACTTAGGTAAGCTTGCTCCCAGAGCCTTCCATCTACATTAGTCCTTGATGTACAAAGTTCTTCTGAAGTCCGGAAAAATCCATCCCTGGAAACTTCAAATTCCAATATAGAGATGCAAAGTTTCATCACATCTGATGCCTTTTCTCGAGCTTCAGATAACAACTGTCGGCGCCTAATTAGATGCTCATGAAATTCTGGAGGTATTCCTGAATTCCTTGCTGATGTATTTCCCATTGCACTGGTACTTGCGCCTCCACAAGCCCATCCCATTGCTCTCTCTAATTGCCCTTCAGCTGTGATAAAAGTTCTCTCACAAGCCTGTATGCCCTCCAGTGATTTAGCTATTTTTGCAATGGATGATTGCAAACTTTCAAGCAATTTTGGTCTGCTGATATTTAGAAGAATCGAAACTAATTTGTCGCTACTTGCAAGAAATTTATGAGACATCAGCCTGTTGTTTTGCAATGGATTCACAGTCATATCATGCATCCATTCCATCTGAACAATTTCCAGACTAGTCTTCAGAAGGTTATCCTTTAATTCATTCACCTGCCTCTTCATGACAGACACGGCTGATGTTGCTGCTCTGACAGTTTCATGTGCATTGCAATACTCCTCAAGCATGATTTGAACTTCTTTTATAGCCCCAAAATTATTCTTAATCTGATCAAAAGTAAAGTCCTTCCTTGACTCTGTCATATGCTTCAGTGATTCAATTTCTTTCTCTAGCCTTTCCAAAAGAACAGGAGCAACTCTCTCTCTCAGGTATTCCCCAATATTTTTTTGAAGTTGCGGTTCAAGTTTTTTCTTTACCACATCCACCAGTTGGTCGAATCCCAAAGTTTGAGCAACAGGTAAAGCAGCATTATGTACACAGGAATCAAGAAAAGAATCAACCAGAGAAATCTTCCAAATAAAAAAAGCATGACTGCTAGATATTATGCCTGGAAAATTCCAAATATACCCAGATATTAGACTTCCTGAATTGATTGAATTTGCAAGGTGAGAAATCCCACTGGATCTAGATGCATTAGGTGCACCAAGCGAAGATAATGTTCTATCAACTGATTCCAACTCAGAAAAGGGCTGCAATAGTGCAGCCAGAAGCGCGCTGCTTCTTTGAGCATGTGGTTCCCTATCCTCTTCTGTAGTAATTAGAGATTGCAAATGGTGCTCAGAAGACACCAAAGCACTTCTGATATTAGTTTCTTTCTTCATAAGAGACGAGGTTCGCAAGTCCTTCTGGTTCCACGTCCGATGGAGTTTATCTAGTTGAGCTCTGCAAGCTTCTTCCTGGGAGGCTAGTTCCTCAGCCTCCTCCCAAGATAAATGGTCTCTACCTTTGATGGCAGCTTCTTCAAGAGCCAATTGTTGTTCAGTGATGAGACCAACCTTCACAAAGTAATTCTGTTCAAGCTCAACTAAAGAAGCCCTCTCTAGTTCAACTTCAATAAGTTGTTCTAGTGCTGTATCAATGGATCCCCGGATTTGAGAGAGTAAACCAAACACATCCAAAATTTCTGAATTGAACAAAATCACAGTTCTTATGACCTCTGGTAGAACATACTCGACCATTTCCCTGACCAAACTTTTACAAGAAAGCAGACTGGTTTTGAAAACTGAAGCCCAGTTGACTTCATGTGAAGAGGTTGCAGAGTCAAAACCTGTGCCAATATACTGCTGTACTTCATTTAGAAAACCAGCTATAAGCATGCACTTTTCAATTTGCTCTTCAAATTCACAGAAAAAGGCTCCCAGATTAGACTGAGGTGGAATCTCTGTCCCTGTGAAACTATTTATGCTTTTAACCAACTTATGCTTGACATCACTATATAGAGAACTAACTGCAATACTTAAAACAGTTAGAAGTTTTTCCTTGTTCACTTCGAACTTCTCTTGTGACCCAGCATCTTGTGGCCCTTTAAGATTCAATGATCCCAATTTATTAGAATCTTCTTTCCTCTCAAGGCCAGTGGACTGCATATACTTCAAGAATGCAGAAAAAAGACAATCCTTGGCTTTTATTTCAGTCTCTTGTCCAATTGAGTTCACCAATTCTGCACACTCTTCTTCCAGTCTCCCTATTTCCGCAGCGTATTGTCCTACTTTAAAGCAAAGCTCATCATATCTGATTTTAACAGTATCAGATTTGTCAACAAGTACCTTTCCAATAAGTTCGCTAGCCTGTCTTCTACTGAGTGACAAAATGTCAGAGGAAAGATTATTCACAGCAAGCTGCAGGATCTGTGACCAACCATGCACCGGATTAGTTGTATGGTAATTAAGTGGCAAAATTCTTTGCAGGGCGAGTGAGTATGTTTGAAGAGCACTTATTGCTGAAGAAAGTCCATGATCCATCTCAGCTACTAGCTGAGAAACTTCCCTATCTATATCTTGGCACTGTGCTAGTGTGGGTTCAGGAACAATTGTCAATGGGACTCCAGCCACTAACACAGCGGATGTCAGAGAAAGGGCTTGTTCTGCATCAGTCAGTGTTGTATGGGCATTGATTTCAGGAATTGAACTGCTTCTGATAGCATCAAGGACCCTGACATGTTGCTCAATCCACGTTGTAGCCTCTTGAGCTTTCTCCACAACCATGGCTTGTGCTTGTGCAAATTCTCGAGCCTGAATTTGAAGTGAAGCTTGGATTTTGTCTGAATTAGAAGTTGCTTCAGCGACAATTGACTTTACAGAGGTCTCTTGTAGAACAAGGTTAGATCTCTCTTGGTCAGCATGGTAGAAAAGAGCGGAGACGATCTCATACTGATTTAGGATGCTTGTGAATCTCTATAATAAATTAATAACATCAAAAGGAAGTTCCTTCTAGTAAAGAAGAGACATCACCAAGACAGGGATTTTTTCTACATACCTCAATAGCAGATTCAACAGCTGGTAAACTCGCCAGTAAAAGATCATGATGCTCCTGGGCACATTAAACAGGACTATCACCTTCAAATGAATATATTCACACATGTCTCTACATCTACACATCATGTTTGAAGGAAAAAGGAATGGAACGGAACCATTCCAAATAGCCAACTGTTTCAACTGTGAATGCAAATACTTGCAAGTTATAATGCACCAAAATCACATAAACTGTAAACTGAAGCATACTTGCTCTGTGAATACATCCAGAAACACCTTATTTAAATAAAGTTAAATATTAAATAAAATTAAAATTAATGAAAAAATAAAAAACACCAGAGAACAAACGGCATGCAGTCAGCAGCAATGACTACAATAATGGAATCATACTAAATTATATAATGCTCAAAACAATACCTGCAAGGGAACACGAATTTCTTGCATGCGAGAAGCAAATAGACTCAGGCTAACTGCAAGCTCCATCCCCTTCCTTTCCTCACCAAAAATTGCTGCATCATCATGAAAATCTCCACGTGTCCAATCTACAAGGGGGTCCCAAACAAAGACCTCTAAGAGCATCAAGATTATGTCCTTATTCTTCTTCAAAACACCAAGAACTGCTTCACAATTTGCTCTAAATGTACCCTCAACACCAGTAAGCCCTAAAGCTGCTTCAATTGTCTGAGTTAAACGGAAGGGCACAATTTCAGGGATCTTTAGTCTTTGTCCCTTATCAAAGCATACATTGTAATCAATATGCACAATGTCACCAGTACAAAAATCAATAAGGATATTATCCAAATGCCGGTCTCCTAAGCCAAGAATGTGACCAACAATACTCATGGCTGCTAAAGTACCAGAATACCTGCGAGTAAATTGATCAAAGGGAAAGAATGTCATTGACATTTTACTTGTTTACTTTTTGAAATCACTCAAAAAAGCAGCAGATAAAATTCATGTGTTCCATTTACTTGTAATATATCATTCAAAGATAAGAATGGTGCACATAAATGCACGACTAAGGTCCTGAATAACAATTAAGCATCAAAAAGAATAGTCAAAGACAGTGAACAGTTAGGTATAATAGCATAGGAAACAGAGACAGAGTTCAAGGTAGATATTGATCACCTCTTTTGTTTCGAATGGAATGCTCTGAATCCGTCACTTGCACACCAAAGCTCATTATAAAGAAGTTGGTTAGGAGTCTCCTTCAAAAGATCCACAAGCACTTTTCTCTTAACCTCATGAGGCCAGTCTCTTCTTGATATCACTTTCCTTATGCCTTTCTCTTTAAGTGCAGGTATGATTTTACCATAGAACATGTCCATTGGCCTAGGGATAGGGGGAGGAACCATATGTTTTGCATTAGCACCCATTGCTGAAAGTTCTGCCACCTGAACCCGGTTCTGCCATGACTTAAAGACACTATAAATGCTTACTACATTATCAACCCACTGGATTAGACCAGCCCGGCCACTGATAGGAGTCACGGAGTAAAAGCGAATACCAACAGACTGACCATAAGTTACAGATGACGAATGGAGAAAGCCATTTATCGCTTGAAGTAGCTGCATGATCCTGGCATCAAGACGCAGATCTTCTCGCCCTTTTAGTAGATAGATGTACTTTTCCCCATCAGATCCCACAATCAAAAGCTTTTTTGGTTTCGTCTTGGTTGATAAAATAGTTATTTGATCAGAGAATGAAGCAATCCTGACAATTCCCTTGGGAGCAGTATTACCCTCTTCCGATTCAGAAATTGTAATTTGTTTCTCAAGACCAGGCATAGGAGCATCAGATGACGAGAGAAGAGCCAACTGTGGAGCAACTTCACTTAGTGATATTGATGATTTCCTCTGATATGATGCCAGTGATGCAGCAATGTTGTTAAATGGTTGCCAAACATCCCCTAGTGCAGCACTGGAAGCAGGAGGTATCTTGAAATTTAAAATGGCAGATTTGATTTGCTCTTTATATACATCATGGAACCACATTTCATGAGGTGTTTCAGGTTTCCGAGAAGTAGAAGCTAAACGACGCTCTAAAACAACAACTATAGGAGCCATCATGGCTGAGTATTTGGCAGCATTTATCTTGCTCTTCTCTCCATGGCTAAGAGTTGCATTTTCTGCAATTCGTGCAGCCTCTTCTTTCAACAAATTTATGCGCCGCATTACATCTGGTCATTCATACATTCAAGAGATAAAGTTAAAACAATGAACAACTTGGGGTGTTAAGAGGCATGTAAACAGAGTATTATTTGAAAAAATGGCCCAAGATGAATAGACAAGGTTCCTCTAGCTCCAATCAAATGTTGTGCTTGAAAGCATAAGTCTGGTTCAGTCTTCTAGACATGTACAAGTATTTTATAAAGTTGGAATAACACATTAACACAAAACTCCAAAAGCATACATGCAGAGGATGAACTAGAGAATATTACCCCCACCCCTCTACCACCAACAAGTTGATATTACTTGATCTTAAGAGAACAGCATTTAATTTTGCACCATTTTGTAAAGAATTTAAAGTCATATGCAGGTAACACCATCAGGCAGACAATACCTGCATGAAGATCTTGAAGTGTGCTCAGCCAAAGTTCCTCCCAAAGGACTGTTACATTTTCAAGTTCTTTAATCATCATCTGGACATCCTGGACTAATCTAGGATATAGCTCATTCTGCAAGTAAAAAAAGCCAAAAATAAAAAATAAGAAATTAAAAGTAGCAGGTTTAGTCTATATTAATATTATCATCATTTTTGACAAAAGTTACGATAAAGAACTTGTTAGTGAACTTGGAAATAACAAGTGGGAATATTTTAACTTACTCATTAATTCATTTATGTCTACAGCTAATTATTGATAGAAATGAAGAGCAAGACAACCTACATATTTTCAGGAAAAACAATAATCATTTTGCAGAGATTTTCTATTTCCTCTGCTCGTTGATATTTTCAGAACATATTGCATTCACTTTCTGTCTTGGATCTAGATCTACTACACTAAGTTGTCCAAAGAGGGCATAAAAAAGTGTAAACAATTTATCCAATCGATTATTTTTACCAGGCCAAAAAAAAAAAAAAAAAAAAAAAAAAAAACTGTTTCTTATCCTTAAATACCAGAAAAAAGGTGAAATTCCTTTCAATATCAATCTTAGAAGATACTATTGCATGAGACAGTAAAGAGAGACTTTACCAAACAAGCTAGTATCCGCTGAAGCTCCTCAGGAGGTTTCTTTTCACAAGAATTTGCATCAACAAGAGTTGGATACACTACTGACCAAGGAGACAGCTTTGCCAGCATTACTAATAAGCTCTCTACTTGTTTCCTAACCACTTGTTCAGGATGGGAGCACAATCGAGCAAAAAGTTGAGGAGTTATTTCCTTCAAAAGGAAGATACAATCAGAAAGGCAAAATTAAACCTCACAAAAAGCTTATGTATAAACAGAAGCTCACCTGCCATGGTAGCAGAGGAACTGCAGAGAACATAAGTCCAAGTGTATCTTTTAACTCAGGTCCAAAGTTGACAAGAATATGCAAGACATATAGTGTGGCTTTAAGAGTATAATTCGTGGACTTATACTTTGAGACTCTATCAAAACCAGTTAATTGGCCATCAAAACTTCTAGAAGATGCATGTGAGAGGAAGTTCATAAAAGCTTGAGCTGCATGACCAAAAAGAGAGACCCTTCTCCTCCTCAAAGACCACCATATATCAACCAAATCACCAATCAAGGAGATCACAGAAGCTTCTTCCATGGGTACCTTCACAGTTGCAAAGCACTTCTGCAACTTAGAAGTTACAGTAGCAGAAAGGCATTCACCACAAAAATCTTCTGCTCCAGAAGCTCCAGCTTCAGACTCAATAATATCGACAACCTGCTGCAACAAAGGCCTAGCAAGACCTTCATTTTCTATATGTTCAGAAGATCTGAAAGAAACATCAAAATCTCCAGCATTTTCATTCAACTCTTTGACAAGAGATCTGTTCCAAAGAAGTTGGAAAATGATGTCTTTCACTTTCAAGAACTCTTCCTTGGTTAACCCAAACCTCCCAGGTAGGAGTTCAGAAGTAAGAATGGGAGAAAAGGTGCAAGATTGGAGAGCAGTTTCAGCAGGTACAAGCAGAGATGACCTGGCTTGAGTAAAACACCAAGAAGCATATGAGATCCATGACTTTCCCATGGTGGGGCACAGACGGGAAGACAACTTTGTAGCAGTGCCCACAAGTTCCTCATAAATAAGGTTCATGTTTTCCTTAGAAGTTAGTTGATCATTATTAAAGCTAGATCCTTCTTTGCCACAATAAGTTTCATGGGCATAGAAGTCACCTTTCATTTTGAGGACTATATCTTCCAGTATGGCATCTGAATAGTCTTGTCTCATCCAACGAGAAAGTTTCAAGCATGCCTTTGCCTTCAAAGCATTATCAACACAATCAGAAGAAACAACTGAAGGTGAGACCATACAAGGACGCAGAAAAGACCATAGACTAGTAAATGCATCTTCAATCTTGTTTTCAGCAAACATTAGTAATATTTGCTCATAGTTCAAACTAGAAATTATGTGATCACGGATACTACCCTCAGGGCAGCTAGATATATTGTCTATCAAATATTTTTCAAGACGATTTGAAAGCATTAGGTTTCCTTGCTTACGGGCAAGGCTCATCACATTCATGCAAAGTTTAAGAGTTGATGGCAAAGTTGGATGAGCAGCTCTATAGACTCGCAGAACTTTTAGCCATGTATTGCAATCCTGATGAATCTGGTTGATAGGGGAGTGCATTGTTTGAAGATATGAATTTAACAACGATGGAAAATGTTGGTTTTGGGCCCCTTTGAGCTTAAAGCATTCTTCAAATGCCAGGAGGCAGTATAACTGGTTGACATATGGTGCTGCCATTGACAGCCCATCAAGGGGTAAAACAGACAATGGCTCCTCCAGCATAGACTTGGCCTTCTGCAACTCATGTGACACCTTGTCCACCTTTCCATCAATTTGGTGAAGCATAGCCTGCAAGAGCATTTGCTCACTCCTTTGCAATGCCAATTTGGGATCAAGAGTTAGCTCACTACTACTCTTTGGGGTTAAATCAAGACATGCCCACGCCGCCTGGAGCTCACCCTCATCAAAACGAGCCAACGCCTGTATAGAATTTATTTCATTGCCAGCAGTGGTTAATGCACCTGAATAACTTTTACCAGCATGCTTAGCACGAAGTGTTTGTAATTCCAACAGCCAGGATTCAAGAGACTTCCAATCAGAAACTGCCACATAACTCTCAATGATACGAGTTATGGCAAATTGTACACCATCAGAACCCATAAATGTAAGTGAGTCTTCAGTCTGTAACAAATGGATAAAGTGTGCAGCAGCTTTTTCATGCTGACCCTTAGCCTGATATACCAGCCCACTAATCCAAGAAAAATATCCCAATGTCCCTCTGTCATTTACAGTCTGGTTTTCATCAATAAACAATGGAGAAAACACTGTAGTTGCCCATTTTTTTATACCAATCAACACCTCTGGCTCATGATTTTTGCTTAACGCCAAAGCAATGTGTCGTAAAACTCTCATAATATCTCCAGCAAACCTAACTCTGATACTGTGAAGGCTTTCATTCACTTGGGCTCTTGACTTGTCTCTCATAGATAATGCAACAAGATTTCTTAGCTCCTGCAAACGCAATGCACAATAATGAATTGTAGCATCATGGCAATGCAGTGCTAACCCAGCATTCATCATTGGCTCACATATCCGAGAAAACCATTCCTCACAGACCTTTTTATTTGCCCTAAAGAACAAAGAACTCTGCCGAGAAGGACATGGCAAAACAAGTGATCCTTCATATGCATTGTATACATTTTTCTTCAAAGCCTCAACAAAGTCCAATAATAGTCTCATAGGCAACAAGTGGGCATAAGAAGAGCTAATGATATTTAAGCTCCCATCACTTTGATCAGCATCAAGCTCTAGCACATTAGCAACATCCAACAGCATGCGCTCTAATGCAGCAAAAGTTTGAGTTGGACCCCCGAGATTCGTTCGGAGTCGTGTAGTAATACAATATCTAGCAGCTTCATGTATAGCCCACCATGCACCAGCAAGGATATTAGCAGAGCAAGCTCTTTCAAGAATATCTTCATCCACTTTGATATCCCACAATAATCCCTTTGGGCCAACATCAGCTGCCTCCTCAAGCTGAGTCAAAGAGATATTGTTTGACCTTTGGCAGCTACAAATAAGCCTCTGAATCCAAGAAGAAAGAGGCACTTTCCATCGCTGTGCAATGTAACTGAGTATGGAAACAAGCTGCTGTGAATGAAGTTGCTGAGGTAGTGGCTTAAGTGCAAAAAGTTGCTTCCAGTGCAAGTTAGTCCTGTTAGAAATTCTACAATCACCAGGTATGTATGTTGTAGTTAGTCCATTATCATTAAGACCGCAAAGATATACTGTTAGTGGTAGCATATTTGAAAGCACCCTGACAAAAACATTTTTTATGTCTGTATCTGGATCACCAAGTTTCTCAAGGACAGTCTCAGCGGTAATTATGAAGTGTATGGGATGGATAAGTTTTGCTTGCAGAAGCATCTCCAGTACTGATGCCACAAGAGATCTCACTTTATGTTCCCTGTCTGAAGCAGCATCCAAAATAGAAAACAGCAAATCCTGGAAAATATCAACATAGCCAAAAGCTTCACAAGGAGAAAATAATGCCTTTGAATTATCATATATGCTAATAACATTTCCACAGAATTTATGCATCCACTGTAGTCCTTCTATTTTGAGTGCCAAAGGAGAAGAAGGATGAATAGCTTTAGCAAGAAGAACAGAAAACTTTTTCAGGTATTGTAAGATTATCACTGGAGGTTCATGCCTCCAATCATCATCCTTTTGGGAATTTTGTGATGCTGAATCTAGGGAAGTTTCTACAGTTCTTTGCTTGTCTAAGGAGCACTTGCATAAAAATTCTACTTCAGCCAGCCTTTCCAAAGTTTTGAGAACTGTAACTTGCAGTTCCACATCATTCTGGATAGTTGAGTTAAAAGGGTCCAATCTGTCAATAATACAAGAAATCAATTTCTCTGACCTACTAACATATAGAGTATCAATTTCACCTTGTCCAATAAAACTGCTGCACCCAGCCAAGGAAACACAACTTGACAATACCCTTAAATCAAATTTGATTAATGCAACCAGTTCAGATATCGAGTAAGACTTAGGGACTGCAGTGTTACAGATCATGTCCCCACTACTTAAAGTTTCTCCAAGTGCTCGTTTCAATGGCTCCAGCTCTTCAAGCACTGTACTCACAGCTATTTCAATAACCTCATTGTTTCCATGTTGAAGCAAGAAGATATATGTAGCAGCAGAACTTCCAGTCACTAAGTGGTTTGGATGCAAACGCAACTTGGATATGGGTGCAGTAAACTGTAAGATTTTGTGAACTGAGGATGGGGAGAGACCAAGCTTTTGCAAAGACAGCAATTGTAAGTTGGTTTTAAGAATCCCATGAACTTGAAAGGAAGTTAGCTTCTTTGACCCCATAAATTGCTCTTTACCTTCCATATCCAAACTTTGAAACAAAATATCAACCGCAATGCTATAAAACGGTGAAAAGTGTTCCCTTAAAATTTCTGCCAATAATGTTAAGCATTTCCAAGAATCCTCTATCCATTTTGACCACCCAAATTTCCTTCCAATTAAAGATATGCACCCCAACAGAATAGGCACCATTTTGCAAAGAGGTTCATTAATTTTTTCAAGCATGTTAATCTCCAGTAAACCTGATGCCATGGACTGTAACACAGTAGAAAAACAAGACAGCAGTGCAAGTAATCTTTGGAACTGCTGCAAAGTACCAGGACTTCCATCCTGAAGCAAAACATCCATGTCTCCCAAGAACTTTGACAGCAGTCCCAGAGAGAACTGCATATTATTCACCCAGTATTTCTGAAACTGCAAAAAACTATCCATGATAACACGCCTATCAGTATCTGCAAGGTCTGGTACCAGCACCCATCCAAGAAGCAGATCGACAATATCTACAAAATGTGGTTGGAAGCATCTAAAAAACTTCAAAGAGATCAGTGTTAAAACATCAAGTAGTCTACGAAGTAAATTGAAGGAGGTCCGCTCATCTTCGAGAAGTTCTTGACAAGCCTTGAGGATTGGCAAAGCAAATCTCTCAACTGCTCCAACATCCCCTATACTAAGAAACTCACGAAGACCTTCCAAAGCAACATCCAGTGACCCATCTCCAACGTTGCCAAGTAACGGCAATGCCCAGCCAATGAACCGATCAACCAAACTTCCAAGTATAACATGATTCTGCCTTCCATTTGGGCCCATAGAGATAGAACAAAGCACAGCGCACAAAGCACCATAAGCTGTAGCCGCTGGGTGACGCACTGAATAGCACCTAAGCAGCAATTTTGGGGAAAATTCAGAAAACAAATATCATACAATCACTACTGATACAAAATACTTGAACAAATTAATTGAGTATTATCTATTCTCTATCTCGAAACATATGACATTGCTCCAAAGCTGTGGTCAACATCTTAACAAATCACGTAAGTGCACTGCTAAAAGGAGCAACACAAATAATCAATTAAATCAGCCAAACATTCTAACATAGAGGGAGTGGGAGGTAGGGAGAAGAGTTGCGGTACTTGTCGGAAAGGAGCTGAGAGAAGCCTTGAGCTAGAAACGAGGCGGAGTGAGTGACGAGGAGGGAGTTAGGCGGGTAGAGAATGGCGCGGTGAAGTGAGGTTAGGGCGGCGATTCGAGAGGATTCATCCTCCTCGGACGTCGTCGCAGCGGATGACGACGGCGTTGACGATGACGGAGTTTGTGGCAGTGGCGGTAGTGGTGTTGATTTGGAGGTGTCGTCTTTAGGAAGCGCCGCCGCGAGGAGTGCCGCTAACTGCTGCTGCTGGTGGTGAAGCCCCTGCATCATCTCTTTGTCTCACAAAACAGTATATCACAGTGATTTATTGATACCTCCCCCTACATAGGTGTCTGAATGATCCTTTGTTCGTTTTCCGGCTCGAGAAGACATACGTAGTGTATTCTCGCGTTATCGGCCGGCTGTTTAGGAGGAAATTCCGTAATGGAAATGGTTTTGGAGTCCCCGGAGAAGCAGAGCAGATATAGCACAGGTAGACGGAAAAGTGAAAACAGCAAAGCGGGGAGCTACATAAGCTTTACTTTGCAAAAATGTTCAATGGTATACGAACACTTCAAATATAAAATTCAATTTAATTTTATAAAATAATTAGACTTACTTTTTTTTTTGAAGCAAAGAGAAACTGATAGATTAGCTCAATAAGGCAGAAATACACCGGGGTGGTGAGTGAACATCACACGATCCTAGGACAGATTCAGAATCCGTTGCTCGTGCAAGCACGTGATTCGTTGACCTCTTAACATGGTGAACTTGAACGTGTTCCTGATGTCACAGGCAAGCAGTTGGCACTGCTTAATAATCAAATCAACATACGATAAATCTAAACAACGCGAATTAAAAACGACAGAAAATTCAAACAATATGTTTCTACGATTACATTATTCAGGTTGCGATGCTTTAGCCAAGTGAGCGCTTCTTTCACCGCAATTGCTTCCGCCATGAGCGGGTCACTGATACTGATTAGCTTTCCACTATGCCCTGCGACAAAACGTCCCTCATGATTGCGAATAACCGCTCCAAAGCCCGCTCCATCAGCAAAGAGGGTTTGCGTCAACGTTGCATTTCAACCACATTAGCGACGGTGGAGTCCATGCGACGGCGGACGTCCGTTTCTGTGCTGCAGTTCCGATATGCCGGTACGTGGCTTTCCATTGGTTGCGAAGTATTTGAACCTGAATGCGCAAGTATTTGAACCTGCAGTTCTATTTTATAACCGGTACGGCGGCGTCGGTTGTCGTCTTCTTCGCAAATTCGCTAGAGACGGCGGCGTCGGCTGTCGTCTTCTTCGCAAATTCGCAGGGGAGGGCGGCGGCGGCCTCATCAACCTTGGGCTTGGCTTCGTCGTCGACCGTCAAATTTGGCCGAGTTTGAGGAGCAACAGATCACATATACACAAATTTAAGAATTTAGATGTTAAGCATTATATATTTGAGTTCTTACTTTTAATTTCTCATGGTTAAAGGGTTAGTTCTATACATCAAACACAATGAAAAACTACTTTAATTCTTCTACCCGATTTCTCTTGCTTTTAGTGAGAGAAAACTATACATTCAACTATAGAGAGAGAGAGAGTAATGGAAGCATGTGGAAAGAAATTTGCAGTTCTGTTCTGTGCAAATGACTCAAGTACGTGAAGAAGATGTTGGGGGGGGGGGGGAGGGGGGGGGGTATTTTGGGGTTTTCCTGAGAATGCTGGCGGAGGAAGGGGATACATGGGCGGTGTTTCGCGTAGCTCGCGGCGAGTTCCCGGAGGACGACGAGATCAGAGAGTTCGACTGCTTCGTCATCACCGGCAGCTGCAATGACGCCCAGGAAGGAGAAGAAAGATTTAACTATGGAAATAACCTTTTTACCCATTAACTTAACGTCTATCTAACTCTTGGTTAACAAAAGGACGAATGATGGAACAATTTTGATAGTCAAAGGTTTATTTCGTTCAAATTAAAAGACGAGAACCAAATTTGGAAAATCACAATAGTTGGAATTAACATTGCAACACCTCATACATTGGAGTGCAATGACTTTGTTATAAAATGTTTGTATTAACTATGAATTCTTGAGTGCTATTGTTGATTGTCTTAATTATCTTGATTGTTACAGTAATGTTTCAAGTTTAACTAAAGATCGTGCAATTATTCAATTATACAGTTATATTTGAACATGTAAAATATACCATTGGACAATTGAGTACAACTATTTCAAGAACTACAATTTTTTTGTGTGTGTTATACTTAATAAAAATTTGTATAGAGTTATGAAGTAAATTAATTTTTATTAAAAATAATTTTCAAATTTATTGTTTTTTTTTTGGTTCAGTTTGTGTTCACAATTTTATCATTTTCAACTCTTCCGACCACACGGCATTACAAAACGTCAAACGCCTAGTGGGCATTGCAATTAGCAACCAACAAATTGCAGACCTCCCGCGTCCGCCTCGAGCCGTGGAAGATGAGAATCCGCCAAGCTATTCCAGTCAGAAAGCTCGATAGGCCTAAGCTTTTACAGGTTATCAGGCACTTCTCATCACGTAATCTTGTTACAACCGCGAAGCCCACAACCTCCCCTGCAATCACAGGCGAGGCTCTCCGGGACTGTGTGATTTCTTCTCAGTGGCAATTCATCAAACAGGTTTTGCCCGAACTTACGCCCACCTTGGTCTCCTCCACCCTCTCAAATCTCCGCTCATCCCCAGGCCACGTTCTCGAATTCATTCAAAAGCTCAGCCCCAAGTCTCTCGACATTGACTGCTACTGCATCGCCATTTCAATACTCTCTCGCCTTCCATCACCACATC
Organism: Ipomoea nil; assembly: GCF_001879475.1. Taxonomy (NCBI): domain Eukaryota; kingdom Viridiplantae; phylum Streptophyta; class Magnoliopsida; order Solanales; family Convolvulaceae; genus Ipomoea; species Ipomoea nil. Next base: position 890,891 of record NW_017619350.1, read on the forward strand.
AAGCAATACAGCTACTCAAGCAAGTAGTCAACTCTCGCACTGCGACGCAAAGAGAGATTTTTGATGGGTTAATGAGTGCTCGAGAGAAGTTGGAGATAAAGAGCACGATATCTCTGGATTTTCTAGTGCGGGTGCATTGTGAATTGAAGAAATGCGACGAGGCATTGAAGTGCTTCTACTTGATGATAGAGAAGAGGATTTTGCCCAAGATTGAGACTTGTAATGCATTATTGAGTTTGTTTTCCAATTTGAATAGGATTCAATCAGTGTGGGATGTGTTTGGTCAGATGTATAGGTTGGGGATTAATTCGAATCTCTGTACATTTAACATAATGATCAATGTGCTGTGTAAAGAAGGGAACTTGAGGAAGGCTAGGAAGTTTGTTGAACAGATGGAGGCTTTAGGATTCGAGCCAAATCTGATAACGTTTAATACTTTGATAAATGGGCATTGTCAGAGGGGTGATCTCAAAGGAGCAAGTAAACTTTTGGAGGCAATGGAAGCTAAAGGGGTTAAACCAGATTCATATACATACAATTCTCTGATCACTGGGTTGACAAAGGAGGGGAAGGTTGAGAAGGCTTCTGTTCTTATCAAGAAAATGGATGAATCTGGCATTGTCCCAACAGCCGTGACTTACAATACTATGATTAATGTATACTGCAATAAAGGGGATCTAGAAAGGGCATTTGCTAGTAAGGATGATATGGTTAGGAGGGGGATAATGCCTACTGCAACTACCTATAACTTGTTGATTCAAGGTTTGATTCTTGAAGGGAGGGTATCAGAAGCTGATGATTTAATGAAAGAGATGAGAGGGAAAGGGGTGGCTCCTGATGTTATTACATATAATACATTGATCAACGGCCATTCCAGGGCAGGGAATGCAAAAAAGGCTTTAAGTGTCCGTGATGAAATGTTGAGTGGAGGTATTGAACCTACACTTGTTACTTACACTTCACTTGTTTATGTCTTGGGCAAGAGGAATAGAATGGGGGAGGCAGATGATTTGTTTGCAAAGATGATACAGAGAGGAATTTTGCCGGATCTTATAATGTTCAATGCGTTGATCGATGGCCACTGTGCTAATGGAAATGTGGAGCGTGCAGTTTTTCTTTTGAAGGAGATGGATAGGATGAGTGTTATTCCTGATGAAGTTACCTACAATACTTTAATGCATAGGTATTGTAGGGAGGGTAAAGTTGAAGAAGCTTGTAAACTTCTTGATGAGATGAAAAGCTGGGGAATCAAACCTGATCACATCAGTTATAACACTCTAATCAGTGGGTACAGTAGGAGAGGCGATATGGAGGATGCATTTAGAGTACGAGATGTGATGCTAGGTTTAGGATTTAGCCCCACCCTTCTCACCTACAATGCACTTATACAAGGCTTATGCAAAACCAAGCAAGGTAATGCTGCTGAGGAACTTCTCAAAGAAATGGCTAGTAAAGGCATTACTCCTGATGACAATACATATCTTTCTTTAATTGAAGGGATTGGGGATGTTAATGTTTTCTTGGGGAAACAAGATCCATTATGAATATCTTACAGTTTACCTTTTATGAGAAGGCAAGCAAATATCTAATGTGAATGGTCATTGATGCCAAAATACCAAAGCCTCTATAGGTATTGCCTTCAGTGATTCTCACATCGGCTGCTTTTGCTATCTCTAAGCAAGATCCCTCGTGTATTTGAAATATGGGGTATACTATATCCAAAGGCAGTGGAGGTAAAGCAAGATGAAACACTACTCCACTTTAAAGAGCTTCACATTGGTGGCCCTTCAAATTAAGGCTATCCTGTTCTTGAATATTTAATGGCAAGGGTCCTTGTAAGACAGTACAGGGAACTCCAGCTTTGTTCAAGCACCAGAAGGAACACTGATCATCACATCATGTTTAAGTGAAGCTAAAGGACATATGCAGAATATAGGCAATGATATTTATCTTTCAGCATAAAGATGGTATCTTTTTAACAAAAGCCATTTGGTTATGCTAAGAAATTTCTTCTACAAATTGTATTGCATGACTTTGTCATCACCATGTTACACTGATTTCAAATATTCATATTATAATTCAGGGCAATGACATTCTCTATTCAATTTGAAGTTTGAGTATCCATAACTCTTAGAGTTAATTCCAGAAATAGTCTCTTGACTATTGACATTTATCAATTTTTATCCCCGACTTTCAATTGGACCATAAATTGTTCCAAATTTGCTGGGTTTATCTTAGAATTCTATGATGACCTCCTAAATCAGCTTGTTTTAATCAAGAAAAGCAGGTTATCTAACATTGTGTGGCTAAAAGTTTTGCAGGAGTAGATGAGAAAGAGAGGCAAAGATATCTTAGTTATATATATGTTGCCCCAACAGAACAAATATACAAGACAAAACATGGAACCAATTCAAAAGCACATTGACCTTGATTATTGAAAAAGAACTCTGAACCAACCACCAGACTTGCCATAACTTCATTCTTCAGATTCCTCCAGGTAAGCTTCAACTCGGAGGAGGACGAAACCGACAGCGACTCCAACAAGAACAAGGCCAGGGATTATGGCAGCAATCCTGAAAATCTCGGCGATGGCATTGCAGCTTGCAGAGAGAGCTCCACCGCCATTACCCTTGCCTCGTGGTCTCAGTGAGCTTACAATCTTTGCAAACGAGTGGTCAGCGCAAACAGGGACGCCTAATGCGGCAACATGGTTATGCGCCTTGAGGCCTTCAAATGAATTCAGCCCTCTAATGTACCTCACTTTGGTGCTTCTTCTCTGGGAAAACCTGTTGGTCTTTGCGGCGACAACCATCGCCGCGGGTGAAAGGGTAGCCGAGGCTGATGCTGCTGCCGTAGCCATTATTTTCTGCTCCAAAACCTGTATGAACAAGACAAGAATGTGAACAATTACTTGTACTGAAGAATTGCATATATGCCTAAAGAGAAGAGAAGAGAAGAGAAGAGTTTTTATGATTATGTTACCTGTTTGGGATGGCTTGTGGATTGCTCTAAGTTTGCCAAAGTAGAGAGATAATAAAAGAGTGAACATGGTACACTGGTGTGAGGAGAGTGTGAGAATGAAATCAATGAATGGATAAGGGGTTGATGAGGTGGTTGTCTGACTAGCTCACAGATACAAGTGGATTAGTAGATAAATTTTTACTTTAATTGTTGTCCAGGCAACAAGGAGTGGGGCAGGGGCTAAAACCATACGAAAGAGTATATCAATTTTTTTTAGTACATCTTACAATCGTTTAGGGTGTATTTGGTTCATAGATTTACACATTATAAATGAATCATAGTTAGTGTTTGGTTAATAACTTTTTAAAATCAAATATGAGATTTGATTACCCCTTCAATTAAAAATCTCATTCTTTAATTAAAAAAGCGTATCATTACATCTTATTGATAATCTAATTTTTAATTTTGGATTATTACTTTTAGATTTTTTGCTTTTTTTTTTTTTTTTTTTGTGTGTGTGTGTGTGTGTGTGCATATTGATGCTTTGGATGTCATTATATTAGGATCAATTACCTTGATTTTTTGTTTTTGTATTTTAAAAACATTTATTCTCATTTTAGGGTCATACACAACCAAACATAAATATTGGTAATCATTCAAATTTTATCCTACTACCAAACATGTAAAATAATTTTTACCAAAATTCATTACTATTACCAAGTATTTAATTCTCATTTCGATTCTGATTACCATGTGCAAACCAAACATGTAATTAAAACATGTTTCTGGGTGATGAGGAAATCATGCTCCTATGCTCAATAGGTAAATTGCAAGAATCGGACTTGTAATTACATTTAGGTAAACTGAAAGAGTATATCAAATTTGTAATTACGTTTCACCTACTCAACCAACCATTAATATTTTTTTATATGGTGTTGATTGACGATGGATACCGACAAAATTTTGTACAATTGTTGTTTAGTGTGAAAATTTGTAAAATTTATCACTAAATCATATTATTTAGTACATACAAATAATGTTTCCAACATTGACTTAGGTAGTACTTGATACAATTAAATATAATATGTCTAATTATGCTGAGTATTGTTGATATCATACAAAATTACATTTTTTAAAAACAACATAATAGAAATAATATGTGGTCACAAAATCCTATATATTTGTTTACTTATTTTTTTGGGAGGGAGGGGAGGGGTAACACAGCTAGTTTATATTTGTTTACTTGTTGATTGTAGTATGTGTTAGTTGATTTGATCAATTAATTGCATTAATTATTTGTACAAATATATCATTCCTAAATTTCTATTGTTTCTTTAAAGTGCTATGATCAAATAATTCAAACAAATATAGTAAATTGAACTAGATTCAATAATATAAGAACATCCACTCGCACATGGTTTCCTCCATAACAAAGGTAGTTTTTTATATAGAAGAAAGGAAAAAAAAATGAGAAACACTCCAATATGAAAGACAATGATCTTTTTTTTTTTTTTTTTTTTTTTTTTTCTTTTTTTTTTAAAAGATAATTATGATGATAAAGCCCCAAAAGGATAGTCGGTGGGTGAAACATCTCTAGTGCAGATTTTCTTAATCTAACAAAACTATCCATTTTCAAACTTATTTACTCGTTGTGTCGGAGCTTTTGATTTTTTGTTGGATGATTCAAAGTGCTCCTCTGCTCCAAATGATCTGGGGACTTTCTGCATCAAACACGTATCATATGATCATATCATTGTTCTAAAATGGGGAAAAAATGAATAGAACATGCACACACAAACCGAGTTCATTGTAATATATGTTATAAATTCGTTGCGTAAATGGTTGAGCTTACTAAATAAAGAGACTTGCAAACATTGCAACTTTTGAGATGGCTTACATATCCAGGATTCTTGGAACAGCAGCCCTGAAATGAAATGATGATGATGCTGTCTGAGGAGGGATCAATGGCTGCTGAACATGAACATCTCTCTCCAAGCCATTCACTTTGAAGATTCTTACAGAGAAAACCATAGCTCCATCATACCTGAACAACAGAAACTCATTTTCTTTCAGGGAGTTATCTCGATGGAAATCCTTCCAGCCTTGGTGCATAAACAGGCCGTCTTCATTTCTTTCCAACTTTACATGCCATGTTCCAGCTCCTGATGAGTCGCCCTTTAGCACTACACTTTCTTCATCTTCTTCAAGGTGCTTCTTAACAAAACATGGAGGGATTCTCTGCAAGATCAGAAGAAATCATGTCACATGGAAAAGTTTTACTTAAAAGAAAATGACAGGGAAACATACAGAGTCTGAAGAAATGGAGTAGATGCAGAAGATTACCAGAAAATCAGTAGTGAGGGGAGCTTTGACAAGCTGGAAGAAGGAAGGTCCCTCAGTTGTGAGTTCTTCACTTTCTTTCTTCTCCATTTTCTTGTATGAAAGACTTGGAAGAGAGACCATTTATGAGATGGAATCTAAAATGAAATAAATGGACCACCTCTAGTATGCATTTGTTTTATCTTTATCTTAGCTCGAAGCATCTTTGTATGCAAACGAAGTAAAAAGGTAAGAAGTTTAACATCTTATTCAATATAATGAACATCCAAAATAAATTCCCAAAATGAAGCATTTCCAAAAAGGGAGTATTTCCTACAATAGAAGTAGGAAAAACCCCAACCACACTTTCATAAAAGGTGTGCCAAATGTCAATTACATTCATAACCTTAAATGGAGCATCTTAATACATTTCAAAAACAATGCCATGGCATGGTCAAACTGTCCTAGATGTCTAGCTCTAAATTGCACTGATGATTTTCATACTGCAGAAAATATCAATCAGTTACTAAGCTTTGCAAAAGATTATCACCCAAATCCAATACCTGACTCACTATATCATTAAGGGCTTAATGATACCAAAATACTAGATATTGCTTAATCCTATACTTCAACCAAACTGATTTCATCACACCGATTTGCATTATCTAGCACAGCCCGAAATATGTGCACCTTGAACACAAGGTTATCATCCTGAAGGTACTTGATCAGCTCAAAACCACAAGCATCTCCTGCTGCTAAATTTTTCTCCCTAACAAATGCTGCCCATCCTTTGCTTAGAACGCAAGGCTTCTTAATCCATTTTATATTCCAACTATTCCCGTCAGAATCTTGAACTTCAACATTTTTTGGAATAATGGGAAGATGCTCCTTGGCAAATACAGGTGGCATGTGCTGCAGATTAAGATGAAATTACATGAACACATCAATGCCTATGTTAAACGTTGCTCTCATTAACAAGTATAGACTGCATAAAGCAAGGAACTTAACTCATTAACAGTAAATAATTTCTTTAGATTGTCAAATAAAGCAGAGAAGTCTTACCAGAATACAGCTGCTTGTTATGTTATATTCTTTCAAACTGACAGTAAAATAAGGATTGTTTGGTGCCAACATTTTTGCATCTCTACTTGCCCTTTCTTTTTCCTGGGCTGTAGCTTGTCTTTGCATAATATGCTTGGAAGAGCGTTTGCTAGAAACAGATCTCCGTTTCTTTTCTTGCTTTATATTTGATCCCTCGCTATCTGCAAGTAATGACAATAGCAGTCACTGAATGATGCAAACATGTTTCAGACACAACTTGAAAGCCTGAATAGTAAACAAACCGGTCTTGCAATTTGGAAAAATTGGAGACAATCTGTCAGCACTGTTTGATTTTCCATCATCACTGACCAGAGTGCCTTTTTTACCTGAAATTTGTTGGTTATTTGCATTCTCCACAATCAGGCCAGCAGAATCATTGTTATGTCTACTCTCACTGCCCAGAAGTGATTTGGCAAAGACTGGCTTATTAGAATAGCCATCATCAGGCACATTTTCTGCACCTGATATGCTCCCCTCCTCACCAAACATTTTCCCTTTGCCTCGCGTTCTATAGGAACTTTGAACATTTACCCATCTAGTGGCAGCTCTCTGTCTCTTGCATCCACTTCCAAGTCCAGACAAATCAGCCAAGTTCTCATGAACTTGATTACACTTCAGGTCATCCAATTGTTTGACAGTTCTGTTGCCATCATCACTACCACCACAATCAGAAATGCCAACACACTTTTCCTTTGTAAACTGCAGATCCTGACTGATATGAGTGGATCTTTCTGCATTAGCATTAGTACTAGGCAGGTCCCATATCTCAGTAGCAGTCATGTCAAACAAATGCACATCAAAACAGCAACTCTTTCTATATATGAAGAATAAAAAGTACCCAATTCCAATAGAGTAATACTCCATAAATTTTCGCCAACCATCAGTAAACAATACCCTTTTCCCAACCTTCTTCAAGCTCACACACCATTCATCACCAGTATGAACAGTAAGCTTAACCTCGCCAGAGAGACGATGTCCATATCTCTCCACAAATCCATCAGGTATCCTCTGCATGCATTAATAACACATTTAATTTAACCAGACAAAATAAAGACTCACCCCATCATATATATAACTGTTGGTTAAATTATGTTAGTGACCCCAACATGTAATCATCAGATGTTGTATTGATCTTCCCGAGCTACTTAGCTCGGCAGCCACCCCACTGAGCTAGCTACAGCATCCGAGGGTTAGTCTATTTTCTCCAACAATAACAATATATACTTAGTGTCTCGTTCAGTTTCTTATGCTCTACTCCAAAGGTTCAACCATGACAAAATGCAAAGATATTAACTACAAATAAGACTCCAATTTAAGCACAGTTTACAGGCGCAGTTTTAAATGATCGGAAACCTTAGGAATCGAGCTGAATACCGAGAGTACTTACAAGTTGAGGCTGATCGAAGACGGAAGGCGTAATAATCCGATAAAAACACGGACTAGAAGAGCAAGGGAGGGTTGGCATTGCTTCTGATCTCCCTCTAAAGTCTAAAATCTACCGGTGCTATGATCTGAGAATCAGGTATCCCCGGGACTGGGAGGTGGTTTCCGGCAGCGGAGTTGAGTGGTCTTCAGCTGAGGAGGTGCTTTGACAGAGAGATTAAGGCGAAGACTGGAAGCTTTAACAGAGAGAAAGCTTTGAGAACTCCATCGCTGGATTGAGCTAGCATTTCAAACCCGCCCAAATTTCCAGTGTCCCGTTACTCCGTTTTAATTTTCAATAGCATCTGGCGGATAAGATGGCACATTATGCCATTATGGTACTGAAACCATGTTTTTTTAGAATTGTACGGAAAATGTTGATTTCTATCCTATTGAATAGTATTTTTAATGTATGAAGAGTAATAATACATGTTGATAAGTTATATACCCCAGGTCCGTGCCATCGCTTACGATCGGGTCGGGGTCTCTCGGTTCGGGTCTTGGCTTACGGGTCGGGGTCAAAGGCGACGGGGCAAACCCGAGATGGGTCAAACCCGAGATGGGTCAAACCCGCCGCCTCGGTGGGCCTTTAAAAGGGCCCAAAGCCCTTTGAGGGGGGGATCTTTGGCCCATTTGGAGCGAGGATCTCTCGGCTCTCTCTCTCTATTCTCTCCCCCTTCTTCCCTTTCTCTAGAAATGCAGAGACAAACACACAAAACAGGAGTTTAATAAAAGAGGGATTTGAGCTATTTCTTGTGTTGTTTCTTGTTGTTTATACATATACATATTCATCCAGTACAAACACCCTGCTATACGGGGGAATTAGTACTATCAAATGGCGCCGTCCGTGGGGATCCGAGCAAAGAGCTCCGTTCCTATCATCAAAGCAAAAGCTACACAACGAGCTGCTGGCCTAGTAAGATTCTGGAAATGGAGTGCAAAATTGATTTGTTGATTGGTTCTGGAGCTAGGAGGATTTGAACCCAGGAACTCAAGCAACAAAACCAGCACTCTAACCTCTCCACCACTCTACTCATTCAGTAAGAGACTGTTTTCCGCCTGATCATCGACGTTTCTGCAAGATCATTTCCTTCAACAGCAGATCAGCGCAGATTGGTGGCGGATGGACTCTTCTTTGCCTCATGCAAAAAAGAGATGGGCAGATCTTGGAAGCCTGAGGAAGACCAGGTGTCCCATCCGTTCCACACAAACACCCTGCTATACGGGGGAATTAGTACTATCAAATGGCACCGCAAAAAGAGGCCATGCATGCCGTTCACTGGACGAGTAGGAACGAAGCAAATGAGTGCGAAGATGCACGCCGCTTCCATCACCGCTGCGACTGTCACGGGAGAATAGCTTCATCATATCATGCCGCTATCGTTGCCACCCATGCATCGCGGGACGAGAGTCTTCTGCTGTGGGGAACTTAGATCGCCGGCAAGGTGTTTCTAGAAACCACAGATAAGTCATCTTCTTCGTCCTCCGCCATTTCGTTTTTATTTTATTTTATTTAATTAAAACAAATGGCAGGGCAGGGCTCTATAGACGCCGTCATCGATTAGTTCGAACGACGGTGTAGCGCATGTCCAGTAGCTTTGGTTCCATGCAGCGCTCGGAGATTGGCACCAAGCTTCCTCATCAACCCACTTGAAATTATGAACTCTCAAAAGTAGGAGGGAAACAGACAGAGACGACCGGAGCTCTCCAACACCATTGCCGATAAACATCACCGCCCGCCGTTCTCGCCGGGGATCCTAGCTCCGCCGCGCCGTCTCTCTGTCGCAACTTTAGAACCGCCGACCACAGCCACCGCCACATCTCTTCGACGTTCGGTGATGATCAGGTCCATTCAGGGTGCGAAATAGATTTCTACGGTAGTCTCAAAGCTTGGATTTAGGGAATGGCAATGGCTTAATGTTGCATGCAATCCTATTGGGGGGTGTGTGGCGGTGAATTATGCAATCCAAGAAAGTGGATAGAGAAAGGCATGAGGAAGTGGTGTTAACATACATTAAAAAAGCAAATGCAAGACATGGTGGCCTTTGGAATGCGAAAAAAGGCTGAAATGCAGTATTGCATGCATCCTGATTTGTTACATACCGCGGTGGAATGTAGAGATCCAAGAAAGTGGAAATTAAGTAGCAAAGAAAATAGAAAGTGCGTGGTGCATGCACTTAGAAAAATTGTATTAGTCAGGTCCATAAATTAAAATGGGCCGTTACATTTTAGATACCAAGTTGTATGGGCCCAACTACAAACTGTATAGGTTATGGGCCTATACCTAGAAGTTGTAATAAGACTATTTGTAATAAGTCCGGTTAGGTTGGTATTTCCACCACCGGCACCCCAAGCCCGGTTAGGTTGGTATTCCCACCACCGGTACTTAGAGCCCGGTCAGGTCGGCCTCGCCACCACCGGCGCCCTCCGTCGCCACCACCGGCATTGTTAGGCCCGGGAAAAGCCCCGGCACCAAGCCCTACCACGTAGGCAAATTTGGGTCTCCGGACCAATCGGACGACGCTCCAACGAAGATCGAAGACGGGCTCCTCGCCCAACACACCTCTCCCTCGGTTCCGACCGATAGCGGTGTCCAAAGATCGAAGACGGGCGCCTTGCCCAACACTCCTCTCCCTCGGTCTCCACCGATAGGGGTGTGCCCTCGGGCTCTAGTAGCCTCAATTCTGCGGCTCTAATAGCCGACTGAACCTTGACCGGGCGAGGCAATCGACCGGTCATATCGCCGATTGGGGAGGTCGACACCGCGGCATATTCCCCGATCCGCCCGTTCCTCTCCAGCACTGCACTCACTCGTGCCCCGAGCGCGCACAGTGGGGGCTAAAGAGGGAGGGAGTGCCACAGGTCCCATGCTCGGGAACACCCCAAGCAGCGGGCCCTAGTGAAGTGTTTAGGCCCACACTCGGGGACCCCCCGATCGAGGCGGCCAAACAACAGTTGAAGCAAGCCCAAGTCGAAGAAAGGTTCCAAGGCCCACGAGTCGGGAACTACAGTCTGGGCCCAGGGTCGGGAATATCCCGTCTTAAACGGCCCACCCAGAGATCGAAGACCACGCCCTGAGTTGATCCGGCCAGTAATTTCACTGTCACACGCCCTTATACATAAGTGCGTCCGACAGTGGGGGGCTGGACAGGGTAGGGCGGCGGTCGATTGAGGAGCGGCCGGGTCAGATCGTCTGCTCGGATAACATACTGATATGTGGGTCGCCTGAGGCCATACGCCCGGTCGGCTTACTGGTATGTGGGTCGCTTGAGGCCATGCGCCCGGTCGGCCTAGAGCGGCCGGTTCAACCCGTCTGCCCAGGTAAGGCGATGCTGGCGTGGGGGTCGCCTGGAGGCTTTTAGCCCGGTCGTCCAACGCGCTTTTCCACCTCGAGCAGGTCGGCACTGCCACCTCCGACGAGAAGGGAAAGTGAGCCACGCGCCTTGTTAGACCGAGTAGGTTGGCGTTGCCGCCTCCGGTGTTTCTAAAGACCAGTTAGGTCGGCCTCGCCACCACTGGCACTCTATGACTGGTTAGGTCGGCATTATATTGCCACCACCGGGGCTATGAGTCCGGTTGTACCGGGTGATACCGCTTTTTAGCGATGCCGCTTTTCAGCGATGTATTCCGCTTCTTAGCGATGCCGCGTTTTAGCGATGATATTTCCGCTTTTTAGGCGATGCCGAGCGATGTGCTTGTTCCGCCTCTTAGCGATGCCGCGTTTTAGCGATGATATTTCCGCTTTTTAGGCGATGCCGAGCGATGTGCTCGTTCCGCCTCTTAGCGATGCCGCGTTTTAGCGATGTTGTTTCCGCTTTTTAGGCGATGCCGAGCGATATGCTTGTTCCGCCTCTTAGCGATGCCGCGTTTTAGCGATGATATTTCCGCTTTTAGGCGATGCCGCGCGATGTGCTTGTTCCGGCTCTTAGCGATGCCGCGTTTTAGCGATGTTGTTTCCGCTTTTAGGCGATGCCGTGCGATGTATTTACCCCGCTTCTTAGCGATGCTGCTTTTCAGCGATGTGTTTACCGCCTTTTGGCGATGCCGCTTTTAGCGATGTGTTTACCTTCTTTGTGCGATGTTTTACCGCTTTTTCAGCCATGTGTATGTACCGCTTGTTAGCGATGTCGTGCCCGATCGTCGACACGGTAGTTGTAGCTGGGTGCACTTACGTCGCGGACCCGGTCGAGTCATTTCCCGACCGCGGTGTCGTTTCCCGGTCGGAAACCCGTCGTATCCACTCCTTTGTGTTGACAATTCTCACACCCGCGAGAGTGGGGGGCTGCACTGGCCCGAGCAGCTCGTTTGCGTTTTAGTTTGCCCGATTAGCACATTCGTCGGTCGAAACGGTCGAATCGCGTTCGCTTCGCCCAAATAACGTTTCGCCCGAATGAATCCAGTCTCTCGGTCACAAGCGAATCTAACCCCATAGTTGGTTAGTAGATATCCAGATCGCAATCGAATCGACAACCCAGTCGTGCCCGGCAATCCAGTCGCGAGCCGGATGGGCTCGGCCTTTCGCAAGTTGCGTTGCGAGCTCGACCTAGTGGTCGGGCGCTCCCTTTTGGTCCACCGGACTATGTCTGGGCGTTGCACTCTTTTTTCCTTTGGCTAAAGTTTTTCCCACTGGGTTTTTTATTAGCCTAAGGTTTTTAACGAGGCAACCGGCATATGTCACGGACCGTGTGACCCGTTTTTTCCAGCCCGAACCCTTCTTCCTCGTTAGCTCGTCGTCAGGGCACGGGCTGTGGGGGCTTTTGATAAGTTATATACCCCGGGTCCGTGCCATCGCTTACGGTCGGGTCGGGGTCTCTCGGTTCGGGTCTTGGCTTACGGGTCGGGGTCAAAGGCGACGGGGCAAACCCGAGATGGGTCAAACCCGCCGCCTCGGTGGGCCTTTAAAAGGGCCCAAAGCCCTTTGAGGGGGGGGGGGGGGGCGGGGGGGGGGGATCTTTGGCCCATTTGGAGCGAGGATCTCTCGGCTCTCTCTCTCTATTCTCTCCCCCTTCTTCCCTTTCTCTAGAAATGCAGAGACAAACACACAAAACAGGAGTTTAATAAAAGAGGGATTTGAGCTATTTCTTGTGTTGTTTCTTGTTGTTTATACATATACATATTCATCCAGTACAAACACCCTACTATACGGGGGAATTAGTACTATCACATGTATTTTCATTTTTACTTCATTTTGTATTTTTTGTGTTATTATTTAATTGGTATACGTGACGGGAGTTTATACTCTATAGGTGTACATATAACATTTTTCATGTATGAAGAGGGTGTTTGGTTTAGATAATCGTGTCATATTTTTTAGGGAAATGGAAATATATAAAATTCTCATATTTGATTTAAGCTTTGTAATTTTTTTTGAAAAATTGTAACATAACTCACATAAGATTTTTAGCTATTGAAACGAAATGTGAGATATTTCACATTTCTTAGATATTCTTATATTCTATTTTTTTATTGTTAATTTTGTCATTTAGAAAAAGATAAAGGAAAATGTTACATGTACTTTCATTTTGTACTCCCAATTTATATTCTCACACACAAAATTTTGATATGGGTATTAAGACGCACATGAAAAAATAAATTATCAGAATCTGTCATATCACGGAGTAAAATTTAGGGAGTAAGATTGGAAAGTGCATATACTATAACTCAAAGATAAATTCAATAATCGTCGCCTAATTGGGCTTACAATAATCTCCGTATGATTGGGCTAAAAGCCCACTTATGGCGCAGTTGTTATTTGTTAACTACCAGCTCCACCTCCCAACTTCCATAACCGTTTCAGGAAAATAAGAAAGATCGCCCTTCTTGATCACCTCATCTGAAAACAAAATCCCCATACGCCCATCTTCTCGAATCGTGAAACGTTTTCGTCAGGTAAATTAAACCTCTTTTTAATGTTAACATTTTTCTTAGTATCTCCTGAACCTTACCTCTTTGCCCTCAAATTCCAGTTCCGCCATTGATTGTTAGCAATAGTCGTGTAAAATCAGTGTATAGTATAAGTTGGTACAATAATTTTCAGATTTCTGGTTCATGTTATATGTGTTTACAGCCCTTTTATTGGTTCTGAAATATATGGTTATGGATATAGAGTAGTAGTACTGTGTATGATCTGTAGCTTGAATTTCAGAAGGTGGGGATGGCAGCCATGGCGGCGATCAAAGTGGTGACGCTGACAATGGCCATAATAAGCTGTGTATATGCCGGCAGCGACGACACAAATCCTGTATTTGATCCATGTTCAGATGCAGCGGTTCAGAGATGGGATGGTTTTACATTTGGTCTGGTGTTTTCTTCCAAAGATTCCTTCTTCTCCAACCAAACCCAGCTTTCTCCCTGCGATCGCCGCCTCCCCCTTTTCGGTTCTCCTGCTCAGCTTGCGGTTTTCAGGCCGATGGTCGATGAGATTTCACTCCTCACCATCAACAACTCCCTCTTCAATCCAGTAAGTCCGGAAAACACGTCTATTGACTTTATTGGTTTGAACCAATTAATTATGTACAATTTATACTGGTTTAACTTATTTTGTGGTCCAGTTAAGGTTACATGCAATGCCTTTTAACTATGTACAATTATATTTATGATGGTTTAGCTTATTGTGGTCCAGTTAAAATTACATGCATCTATCAGATAATATCTTCGAGTTTTCCTTTGTCACTCAAATAAAAAAACTAGTTGTCTATTATGTGATGACATTTTTAGGAGTTTTATTATATGTAATTCTCATTCTTATTTTCTCAAATTTACTTCATGATGTGACAGACACTAATTAATGAATTATTATTTTTATGCGAGTCCTAATAAAAGTGTTAGGAGTAAAGAATGAGAGTAAACATAAGTTCTCTTTTGGTAAAATAGTTAGATCAGTCAATTTTAACTTATTTGATCATTATTAGTTGTTTAACTTGGTTAAACAATCAAATATAAGTGTTTGATTAATTTGTTTTTATAACAATTTATTGTTCTAAAATGCTAAAATTCAAAAAACTGTTTAAAGTAGCTTTTGATATATTGTTTGAGAAAGTCATTTTGTACGTATGTAATCAGCTAAGTAGCTAATAGTTAACAAATAATTTACCAAACCTTTTTCTACAATCAACTAATATTATCAACTAGTCAAACAGAGTAACTCAATAAGCTAATAATAGCCCTTTACGCCACACTCCTATAACACTTTCCTATTTTTAGTGGTTTTTTTTAATGCTTTCTCAGGTCTTTTCCGGTGGTCATATGGTGGCATTTGCCGGGCGAAAATATGCGGCCAGGTCTTTCCCAGCTTTTGTTGCCGACGTTAGTAACACCGTTACCAGCCACACCCTGGTAATTACACCGTACTAAGAACTGTTTCGTTTTAGTTTTGTCGTCTTAAATATATACTATAAGCGAGCGTTAATTAATAACGTAACATTAGATAGTATGTAGTTTTATATAGAGTAAATACCAGCGGAGGTCCTCTGACTTTGGTGGCACTGCCACATTTAGTCCTCAACTTTTAAATCAACCACTCTTAGTCCTCTTACTTTTTGTTTCTAACCAACTATGGTCCTTCCGTTAAACTTGACCATCTAATGCCATTTTCTCAAGGATAATTCAGTCCTTTCATAATTAATTTATTAGTTATTATGTTTGCCGAGTCATACCGAGATATCCCGACGTCGTTTTGGCACAACCTTCGTATCAGCTTTTGTACGCCATTTTGATTCACGAGCTGGTTTTGTACACGTTCATAGCTGGGAAACCATTGTTTGACTATTCTGATGAGGAAATTAAACATAATAATTAATAAATTAATTATGAAATTACTGAATTATCTTTTAGAAAACGGCATTAGACGGTCAAGTTTAACGAAAGGACCACAGATGGCTATAAACAAAAAGTAAGAGGACTAAAAGTGGTTAATTTAAAAGTTGAGGACTAAAAGTGGCAGTTCCACCAAAGTCGGAGGACCTCCGCCGGTATTTACTCTTTTATATATGTTGATGCATGCAGGTTGTTGAATTTCAGAAAGGCATCCTCCAGAATCTGTATTGGAAGAAATTTGGGTGCGTTTCTTGCATCGGAAGTTCTTTGGTTTGCCTTAATCAGACTGATTGTGCAATAAAAAACAACAAGTGTCATGGCTATGGCGGGGACACCGACTGCAGCATTAGCATACAGTTGGCGTTTTCAGGCACAGACAAGAACGATGATGTTCTCAACTCTTGGTACGAGGTGAAGAATCTCCGACAATACTCTCTTTATGCACTCTACTCTGGTCTTAGCAATTCTATCACCAGTCCATTTAGCAGTCTTTTTTGAGAAATTTGTATGGATGTAAACTCTTGTATGTGTTTAATTTGTTCATGGAGCTATTATAAAGGCCACATCTTTTTAAAAATGAATTATACGGTCTTTTTTTTTTTTTTTTTTTTTTGGTGTAATTACACTTGCTAATAGTAACTCTATCTTGCAAACAACATGAACAAATTTATGACCCTGCACCCAGCAAGGTTCTTGCAAATCAAATTACCATTAGGTAACAAATTAAACATGTTTTTAGATGCATATAAGACATGCATGACAAGGCAACTCCGATCCTATGGAGTTGGTCAAGTAATTGATTCGATCAGCGAAGCCAAGAATTCTATTGAATCGGAGCGAAGAAGCAAGGACGGGTCCATAAATTTTTTCAAGTGAAGACCAAACATGAAAATAAAAGAGATAATTTGAAAAATAAATAAATAAATTATCCAATAAATATAGATATAAATATTGTTGGATATGAGTGAAAAATAAAACACATCAAAATTTTATAAAAATATTCATAACAATTTGATAAAATAATTTGAATAGGTAACACATTATAAATTACACGCCTTATTATTAATATAAAAGAATGTTATATATATATATATATATAACCTTTATTATTATAACTAAACATATGCTCTACCGTGTTCATCCCTATTTAATACAATGGTGAGTAGGTTGCTGATACAATTACAAATTCACTAACTCAATCGAAAATATCATTTAATTAGTAAAGTGTGAAATTTTATATTTATTGTTTTGAGAGAAAATTAAACATAAGATACAAAGGCATAATATTATTGTATTTCAACATAAGAAATATAAATTAAATTAAACAGGAAAAATAAATCTAAAACTATGTGGATCGATATCCAATCCAATAGGAGAAATTTCAATTTATTATACATGAAATTATTTTACATCATCCATGGCTTATACTGGATCAACCACATATACATGGCCAAGAATTTGTATCTCGATCCTCAACAATTGTCTCCGGTTCAACGGTGAACCCGTTCTTGATTCTCCGACATTCATGTCAGGGGCGATATGTTTCCGGCGAAAAAATGGACGGCCAGTTTTGATTCATCTATCCACTACCGGCCTCTGAATCACATCTCCCCTTTCTCATATATAATCCCCTGATTCATTCATTCATTCATTCCAGCAGCCTTCGGCGCCGGCCGATCCCAGAATAACGCAGTGATATAATCACGGCAAAGTTTCTTTCCATAATCATGGCCGCCGTCGGCTGCCTTGTCTTCCTTTCACTCCTATCATTCTCTTCCATTTCTCTTGCATTCACCGATGCCGACGCAGAAAACATTGCTCGCCGCCAGCTCCTCCATTTTGCGGCGGAGGTTGATTTTTCCGGCGAAGGGTTCGAGCATAAACTCGACCTGAAGCTTGAGTTTGCGAATGACAGGCAGAAGAAAGCTTATGTAGCTCTCCAGGCATGGAAAGACGCCATATATTCCGACCCAAAAGGGATCACCAAGAATTGGGTCGGCCCAAACGTTTGCTCCTATAACGGCGTCTTCTGCGACCACGCTCTCGACGACCCAACGCAGTGGGTGGTCGCCGGAATTGACATCAACCACAGCGATATCGCCGGCCACCTCCCAACGGAGATCGGGCTGTTGACGGACCTCGCCTTGATCCACATGAACTCTAACAGGATTTGCGGTATCGTCCCAAAGACCATCTCCAATCTGAAACTTCTGTTCGAGATCGATTTCAGCAACAACTGGCTGGTCGGGCCGTTCCCGGACGTGATTCTGGAGCTGCCGTCGTTGAAATACCTTGATCTCAGGTACAACAATTTCGAAGGGGCGTTGCCGCCGTCGCTGTTCGACAAAGATTTGGACGTTATCTTGTTGAACAACAACAGATTAGAGTCCAACCTGCCGGAAAACTTCGGCAACTCCACCGCCTCCGTGATCGTGTTGGCTAACAATAAATTCTCCGGGTGCGTCCCGAGCAGCATTGGCAGAATGGAACAGAGCGTGGAACAGATCCTGCTATTGAACAATGAATTCTCCGGTTGTTTGCCGGAGGAAATCACTTTGCTTAGTAATATAACGGTGTTTGATGTGCAGCGGAATAAACTGGTCGGAGAATTGCCGAAGGGGTTGGGGTATATGCAGAGTTTGGAATCGGCTTCATTTGCGGGGAACATGTTTTCTGGGCATGTTCCTGATGGTCTTTGCAGCTTGCCTAACCTTAAAAACCTGTCGTTTTCCGGGAACTATTTTGAGATGGAGGATGAGTCGTGCCTGCCGCTAAAAGATGGGGTTGCGGTTGATGATAGCGACAACTGCGTTCTTGAACGGCCGGGCCAAAAATTGCCCCAGAAATGCTATGAATATTTGAGCAAGCCTGTGGATTGCAGTAAAACTGGGTGCAGAGCTGC
The DNA here is from genome assembly GCF_001879475.1 of Ipomoea nil. Classification (NCBI taxonomy): domain Eukaryota; kingdom Viridiplantae; phylum Streptophyta; class Magnoliopsida; order Solanales; family Convolvulaceae; genus Ipomoea; species Ipomoea nil. The sequence continues at coordinate 909,411 of NW_017619350.1, forward strand.
TACTAAAGAGACGCCTAAACCAAAACCACCGGTTTCTTCTCCTCCACCACCACCACCGCCCGTTGCCTCTCCACCACCACCTCCACCGGTCTTTTCTCCACCCCCACCCCCACCGGTCTACTCTCCACCCCCACCCCCACCGGTCTACTCTCCACCGCCGCCACCTCCAGTCTACTCACCACCCCCACCAGTCTACTCTCCACCGCCGCCACCTCCAGTCTACTCTCCACCGCCGCCACCTCCAGTCTACTCTCCACCGCCGCCACCTCCACCAGTCTACTCACCACCCCCACCTCCACCTGTCCACTCTCCTCCTCCCGTGCAATCACCACCACCGCCGGCACCCGCAAAGTCTCCACCGCCACCTGTCTTCGCTGACGTAAAACTGCCTCCAAACTTGGGCGCTGTGTATGCATCACCGCCACCACCGATATTCCAGGGTTATTAAAGGCTTCAACATCGACATCTTATCTCTATACTGTAATATCATTCATAGTCGTTCCAAAGCAACATACAAGCCTGTCTGCAAAAATGTAGTGAATGTTTAGTATTCTGCCGCATATATATGGAGAGATTTTACCTCATTCTAACTTTCGTGCATGATCTATGAGTGACACACAAATACCAATTAATGCATGTGATCATAATTTGGTAATAACGACACAAAGAATAAAGAATCCAATATAATACACCCCGCGTGGGTCTTAGCTAAATGTTTAAATTCTTGTTTCCAAAATGTTGAATCCTCAACTTTACTTATTGCTTATGAGGAATCTCATTATCCCCTAATTGTTCATACATGTATTGTTACTGGTAAAAGTCATTGTTCTCAAACTTCACATGCCATATTCTTATTGGGGACAATTGGACAAGTTTTATATTTTTACCGATCGAGCATTCATACTTGCATACATTTGGTAGTGTGATTGCTGGTTTCCTTTTTCACCAACAAAAATTAATTGATTTAATTCTCTCCGTACTTGAATGTGTTCTGTTGATTTTTAATGCATCAAATAATAATAATAATAATAATAATAATAATAATAATAATAGAGTTGATATTTTAGTTATAAGTATTTATTGTTATGCATCCATTCAATAACAAGCTTTATTCCGTATATTTGTTTTAACGAATTAAATATGGAGTATACTAATAAAGGCAAAATCTACAAAGTACAAATAAAATTTTGTTTTCTTTTCATTTTATCCAAGAAAATAAAATAGCTCAATAGAATATGTGTATTGAACCACATACAAGTTTTATAAAAAATCATGCTTTTCCAGATCAGATCGAAGTAGACGAAGGGTTAAGTGTTGAGTGGGAATCCGGGGCTCCGGTGGATGCCGCGGATTCTAATATTATTATTATAATAATATTATGTCCGAGGCACCTGTTTAGACCGGAGACTCGGATCCTAATATTATATCTGCGTCACCCTTTCCTAGTTGTTGTCTCGGATTCGCATATTATTATTATAATAATAATCTTTTCGAGGCACCACTTTGTAATTGGTGCCTCGTAAAATTCTCCTTTTTTCTATATAAGACACCTTTACCTTAAAGGTGTAGTGGAAAACACTACTTATATTTCTAATTCTGTAGTAGTGAAAGATAAGTTTATGTAATTAGGAAAACTTTTTGCAATTCCATGTAACAACATAAGCAATTAATTATGTTAATAACATAGGGGAAAAAAAGATGAATTGTTGTTAAATTATAAAGAATTTATAAGTGTATGTATAATAAAATGAGTACAATATATAAATTATTATTGTATGTCAAGCGTTGTCTATTTGTGAACATATTAAGAATTGTCCGTCGAGTGATTTAGTCCTTCATTTTATTTTGTTGTCGGAAAGAAAATTAATATTTATTTGAGTTAATTATGAATGTATCATTTCTAATTTTAATTTTAGTCATTGACTTTTAAAACTATCAAATTAAGTCATGGAGTATTAATTCATATACAATTGTAATTCATTATGGTTGTTTAATAAGAAAATGAGGGGTTTGTTTAATTTCCGGCATGTGATAAACAATTAGCACAATGATCATGACTTTTTAATTTTAACAATTCAATATTAGTAGTTCATAAAAGAAAAAGCCAACGATAAACAATTAGACATGATGCAATAGTTATGAACTAATTTTGGTAGCTTTTAGGCTATATTTGATAGAACTTGTATCTTATTTTAAGTTACAAATAAATTATAAATTGTAGAGATGAAAGGGTCAAATAGGCCCCTAAACTTTACCCCAAAGGTTAATTAGGCCCATAAACTTTTAAAAAATTCAATTAAACACTCAAACATGTCAAATTGTGTCAATTAAGCTAAAAAACCAGTAAATGACATGTCATTATAGGTCATTGCAATTCCGGCCACCGGCGACAATTTCCGATCGTCTTCCACTGGAGAAGACGACCAGACAGCCGCCTTCTCTAAGCAGACGGCCGTCTGCCGCCTTCTCCAAGCAGACGACCGCTTGCCGCCTTCTCCATTAGAGAAGACGACCAGACTGCCATATCTAGTCGTCTTCTCCACTGGAGAAGGCGGCCGTCCGGTCTTCCACTCACGACCGGACGGTCGGATTTTGTCGCCGGTGGCCGGAATACGTCATCGAAATTGAAATGATATGTAATAACAAGTCATTTACCAGTTTTTGGGCTTATTAATTGACCCAATTTGACATGTTTGAGTGTTTAATTGAACTTTTTTAAAGTTTAGGGGCCTAATTGACTTTTGGGATAAAGTTTAGGGGCCTATTTGACCATTTTCTCTAAGTTGTATTTGGTAAATCATGAATAGTCTAAAGTAATAACTCATTTTAAAACACTGTCATAAGTAGCGTTTCAAAATAAGTTAGTAACTATTAGTTTTAAAGTTTTAAACTATCTTATAAGCTAAGAGCAATCTCATTAGATGAGGATTTTATTTGATTTTTGCAAAGATAGCTAGCAGAGAGAACATGGAGTCTGGGAGAGATAAGGGAAAGAAGAAAAAAAAAAAAAAACAACACGGGCGCGTGCAATCAATTGTGCGTGACACATAATTGAGGAGAAAGAAATTGTTTTTTGTGGGACAGTAAGTCCCACCAAAAATCAATTCTTGCAGGGTAGTCCCAACCTTCTCTCCACTCATCTTTTTCTTCCACATGGGTAAAAAAAAAAACTGCAAAAATCTCTCTAAAAATCACAAATTGAGAGGCTATAAGTATATGCCAAATAGAACATTAAAAATCAAGAACTAAGATTATAAATAACTAAAATAAATGATAGTGGGTTGACTACATCTGAAATTAACTCTATAGATTTTTATATAATTTGTAAGGTTAGATGTTCTAGTTTCATAATGGAGCAAAATTTTGGATGCAGTAGAAATTGAAGGATTTTTTTTAAACGATTAGTTGAAATTGAAGCGACACGACGTCGCATTTATCCTGCTAGCAATGAAACGCACATTGAACCAGATTTCGTATTCCATTTCGTTTCGATGCGATGCAACTACCAACCACTGAATGCAAGGTGGCATTTGAATCTTCACTGAATAACCAACAAGGAACATGATGGTATTACTTTCTCTGTGATTTTGTTAATATCCAAAGAAAAATCTAGTTCAGAGATATGGCGGATAAAATGACCGAGTCTTCCAATGAAGAACAGATAACGTTTGTGCAGGAAGAAGTTGAAAAAGAGGCTGAAACGAAAACGGCAGATTCGGCAAACGAATCACAAGCTGAACTACCTCCGCCACAGGATAACAGCGATGGAGGATGGGGTGGTTGGAGTTTCTCGGCGATCTCGTATATATCCGACTTTCAAAAGGTCGCTGCCGTCGCTGCCGAAGAGATCTCTCGCAATGTACGTCTTTCCATCTCATGTTACTGTGTGCGTGGCGATTTTCTAAATTTGTAAATAGTTTGTTTGACGCTGGAAATGCCTAGATTCTCCAAACTGTGAGTAATATTCACAACATTTTTTGAGATGAATTATGAGATCTGTTAAATCATCACCAAATACTGGATATCATATCTTGTGTCTCGATGGTGCCTTTTCAATTATTTACATTCCCAGGTTGGTTTCAGTTGTTTGTTCATTTATTGTGTAGGCTGCCGAGGCTGCTAAAACAGCTGCAAAGAGCATTTCTGAAATACAGAACACGCTTGAAGACGCTGAATCTCATAAAGACGATCAAGCTGAAACATCTGCAGTGGAGGAGCAAAGTAAAGACGAAAATGACATACGGCGACAGGCTGCTTTGGAAAAATTAGAGAACGCTAGTGAAGATTCCTTCTTTGGTCAGGCAAGTTACAGCGAAACGGACTAAGATGTAGCTGTTCATTTGCAAAATATAGGGATTGTGCAGTGCCCATTCACTAACTTTTTTATAGGCATAGATTTTAATTATTTTCCTAACTAGTTTGATATGGCCGTAGTTTCAACCTTTAAACCATATGTGCAGCACTTGAAGGTTATTGACAATTCAGTTGAGAGTTTTGCTTCAGGAGCTTGGCAAGCATTAGGAAATGCAATCAAAGGAGGTTCCGATTTTGTCCACAAGTACATTTAATTACATTGAGATTGCAGATTATAGCATCCAAATTATTGACTTTGCTGTCCATTTATTTATTATTTTATTTTAATTTCTAAGTTTGGGAATTTATTTCATTGCTGAAATACCATATGTGGTTAACAAAACAATGCTTTGCCATGTTTTTCAGACTTGAGGAGTCCATTCAGCAGAGTAGTTCACCTGCAGCAACTGGTTCCGTTGCACCTTCCATACTAGAGGTCTGCACCATACATCATTAATTTTTATTTTGCTTTAGAGGCTGCTGCTTATACTAGGGCTATTTTACAGACAGGAAAAGCTTATACTGCCAAGGGAATGCAAGTGCTTGAGCAACTGGGGAAAGAAACTTTGGATCTTCTGATCTCAGAAACTGATAAACATACCAAAGAAGCCGAAGGAAATATAGATGAATCTCAGTTTGAAGAAGTATCATTTGATCGGTGTTTCTATATTTATGGAGGTCCAGACCAATTGGAGGTCAGTTACTTCTGTTTGCTGTTATATCTTGAGGTACATTTCTTTGGTGCATTCAACTTTGAAAATGTTGTTTATTCACAGGAGTTGGAGGCATTCTCCAACCATTATGCAATGTTATTTAACCGAAGGAAAGTGAAGCTGGCGTCTGAGCAAAGATCTATTTATGATGGAAAGCTTAAACAGGTGCAGCAAATTTTTGACTTGAGTTCTAAAATAAATGGAAGTGTAGAGTCAGAGAAAGGGAAACAAGTAGAGGCTGGAAATGAGGACAGTGCAGACGAGATAAAGAATTTACATGATTCCAGTGTGAGGAGAGCTTCAGAATTAGCGGTTGGGTAATATATGCCATAAACATATTGAAAGTTCTTTCTTTTTCTTCTTGTTTTTTTGGTAGAGGGGTAAGTGGTGGAAGGGTTATCGCATATTAATCATAAGTTTCTTTTCAGCATGCAATCTGGGTAGTTTTTGTTGCATATTATGATTGGATGTTTGGCAAAGAAAACATATAATTTTTGGTCAACTTCTTTTCAAGTTAAAAAAAAAAAAAAAGAAGCTCTTTCTGGTTATTTGCAGCTTTGATAATGCTTTGGCTGGACTAACTCCAAATGACATGGTTCAAAGAACTGCAGGGAGATTGGATTCCCTTCATTCAGAGGGTGTTCAAGTATGTGTACATGAAGTTATTTCTTTAGCTCTTTGTTTTTGTATGATTGGTGTAGTTAGGAAATAGCAAGTATCTTATTATCCATGTGAATACAGAGGCTCTCGGACATGTGTTGTTCTGCTGTCACCCAACTTCTGATGCTTGGGAAATCTATCATATCTAATGCAAACAAGGCTCTGGATCAGGATGCCAATGAGAAAATGGTGAAATTTAATTGGCCCGAGGATTCTGTAGAAAAGGCTATGATTATCCGAGCAAAGACACAGCTGATTGTTGGACTTCTTGAGGCAATCTGTTCTGCTTTTATCACAGGTATAGTTGCGACAGTATGCATTTTTTTTTTTTTAGTCAATTTGCAAATTTCTTCTTTGTTTCTTGCTTTTTCTGTGTAAACCTTCATCTTTGTCTTGTTATTTACTAGATCAACCCATAGTCTCATAGGTCAGGCAACATCAATCCTTGACTAGTCCCTTGTATGCTTTCTAGAGAAATCGTTGATGGGGTTACTTGAATGTGTATCAGGATCAATTATGTCTGATATATACATATGGAGATCTGGTATCATGAATTGCAATATTAAATATATTGGGCCTATCTGATTTTTTATGAACTTGTATGCTCTGCAGGCATATCGAATGTGACAGAGTCACACATAGCTGCAACCAAAGGTGATTCTGCCAATTTGCCTGCAGCTACTCAAAAATCAATTCAGGACAAAGCTAATGCATTTTCAAAGAATCTTCATGCTGATCAAAGAACAGCCATGGACAAAATTCAGGATGGGCTTCAGTACTTGTCTTATGTTGTCCTCTCAACCTCAATTCCTGCTGCTTGAGAATACATTGACACTAGCAACAAAGCATTCACAACCAGGTTCTTTTTTAGTTTATGAGTGTAAATAGTTGCAATTATAAGTTTATTCAACACGTCTTTTTTGGTGTCACACACTTTTCAGCTTGCTAGGAAGAGAACTTCTCTATAATATGGTTATTAATGTTGGAATGGATCTACTTTAATTTAGTAGAATACCTTGTTAAATTCCCCCAGTTTTTCCTTTAAGGGAAACAATATAGATATGTTATGGATTGATGAAATAAACTTTACATACATATTCACATTCTTGGAAATTGGAATCTTGGCCATGAGTTTTAAGATTTTCATTGTTTATAATCCTAAAAAATTATGTGCCATAAAGTTAAGACAGTGGACCTGGCCATATCTTTCCCTGACTCCCTGAATGACATGCAAATTTCAATTCCATACAAAAGTAAAGTCCAGATTACATACTGGTTCTTATTCATGTACACCAATAAATTCAGGTTACATACTGGTTTCTTATATATAATACTTGCAACATGCTACATAATCAAGTCTTTCAAGAGGCTATAGCAGAAATGTGGAGCTTATAGATAAGGTAGGCTACTGATCAGAACTCTTGGTATTTTTGAAATGGTAAATTTGAATGTTTTCAACACCAAGCTTCTTGTAATTACTGGTCTTTCGAGCAGTGAAAAACTTTCCCCAGTTATATGGCTTGTACTTTGCTGGATTTTCCTCGTTCACTATCTCATCCAGGGGCTGCACCCAAGTGTAGTGTGCAGGGTTAACGAAGAACGGAATTGAAAACCGTTCCCTCTCCGAGTTCACCTTAACCCTGTGTTCCACACTCTCATACTTGTCATTGCTCCAAACCTGATCAGCATTTACATATAGCAATATGATTTAATGATTATAGTTTTAACTTCAGATAGACCAATACTTGTTGGATGAATGTGTAACAGATATATAGTATAGTACCTGAATAATGTCACCAACATTTATGATATAAGCATCTGGTGTAGGCTTGACAAAAACCCATTCTCCATCTGTTTTCCTTTTCACTTCAAGCCCTCCAACATCATCCTGAGCCAGAATGGTCAAAGCCCCAGCATCCTTGTGTCTCCCTACTCCAAGAGCCAGATGAGGGCTAGGGCATGGTGGGTAGTGATTTAGCCTCAAAAAACTGGTTTGGTCCTTAAAGAATCCATTCAATCGCTTCTCCGGCAACCCTAAGCTTAGGGAGATGAGTTCCAATAGCTTGTAAGAAAGCTTTTGCACTTCGTGAACATACTCTTCACATACCTCCCTGAAAATGAAAAAGGCAAAAGGTTAAGGATAACACTTGTGTGAGACCAGGGTCAGACCTTTGATTAATGGGCTAAATCTTTGATTGATGAATCTGATCTTTCATCTCATTAATAAAAAATCTGAACTGTCTCACGGATTTTCTCTCACAAGTTTTTGCCAAAGGTTAATAATGCGCTTCTCATTGTCCAGCTCAAAAATTAAAGTTATAATTTGTTGTGTAAGTTAGTTGTATGAAGTGAGATTTACCTCATTTCTGGAGGGTACTCAGGCCACTGGCTAATCATCTCCTTGAGAGCCTCGTCATCGGGCTCAGGAGAAACCGGAATGAAAGTTCTATCTACAGAAAAATCAAATACTTCTTTCCAATCCCTGACATTCTTGGTATGTTCTGTATCATAATAACCGTACGGGTTTACTTCATCCCTCCTCACCTTACTTTTCTCCTCTTTCGGTAACGCAAAGAACTGCCTCGATGCCAGCTCAATCTTCTGCCGCGGTTCTGACGGCACGCCGTGGTTGATCACCTGGAAAAATCCCCACTTCTCGCTTGCATCACCGATCTCCGCCACCAGCCGCCGAAACTCATCGGAGTCCGCCTCCGGGGAGCTCAGTATCGAAAGGTCGATAATGGGAATTCCTTCTGGTTCAGTGTTGGTGAGTTTAGGCCTGTGCTCAACGTCTTGGATGAAAGCTGGATCTACCTCTCCCATGGTGCCAAAAAACCACTGATGTTGTGCTTGTGACTATTGAAGAAAGAGTGATCAGAATGGCTTTGTTTTATACTGAGTGAAAGCTATGTAACTGGCTCGGAAATGATGAGTAACATACATTGAACCTGGACAGCAACGTAGTAAGTCTAGGCTACGCGGTCTCGCCTAGAAGTGAAAATGGTTTTGTTGTCTGGTTCTGAAGTTTTAAGGTCACGTACGTGCTGAAATCACCAACGAGAATTTAGAGCATTCCTAATAGGGGATTTTAGATCATTTTTACAGGCTGAGTTGTTTATGTGGAGGAGAGAGAAAAAGAAAAAGAAGTAGGCCCTATTAAAAACACAATTGCCTTATTGGTGTGCCTGAAACACATCAGAAGCGTCCAATAGGGCGCATCGTCTTTTTCATAATAACACCTGACATGTCGGCCAGTTGATAAAAATGCCAAAATTCTACAAATTTGCACAGCATGACAGTTCGGACTTGGGATATGTCTTTAGGCGTAAAACTCAAACTTCAGTAGTGACAATGCAATTCAAAAATACAATTTTTTTTTTTTTTTTCACATTGGCAGTTTTATTTGTTCACTTCTGTTATTAGTTGCAAATTCTACCATGCATGCAACTTTTTTCTTTTTATTACAGCTTCGTATGGTATGTTTAGTATAACATTCCAAATCAAAGGTTAGGTTATCAGATCCAAGATTTAGACAAAATGATTTGACTAAATAAAATTTTGAAACGGAGCTTTCTTAATGATGACGCATTGAATTATATATTCATGTTTTTGGTGGTATGGTAGGCTGTTACCATCCACCATCATCATCACCCATCATATCAGGGCATGTTTGCTTCAAAACATTTGTACACTGTTGTCTTGTGTTTCCATATCAACACTTGTGCCTCACAACCTCAAAAACCCATAACAATATCAACGGGGAGATAAGGTTGAAGTGCAAAAAAAAATGTTAAATTTGTAGTAAGATAACTTTTTGTGAAATTCGCTAATTCATGTCCACATGTTTCACATTATTTTAGTTAGTTTTTTTTTTTTTTTTTTTTTAATCTGACAAAGTTTATATACTATTAAGGATGTTCTAATAAGACTATTGTCACTTCAGTGTCCAATACATTGAACACAAATTAAATGTACAATTCGATCAGAAGAGATCTTAGATCACAGTAAGAAGAGCAAAATGCAAATTCTGAAACCTTAACAAAAGACAATGAAACAAATCTGAAGGCTGCAAGTCTGCAACACATATCGACTCATAAGATCAAAACCCAAAAGCTTCTCAACAAAATTGGAAAGCGAAAAAGAGAGAGGAAATTAAACTGAAACAGAACCAAAGACCGCGATATGATGATGAGCTCTGATCTCTGGGATTCTCAGTACACAGATGAGAAATGGATCCGTTAACGATTAAGGAAGAATACCGCCGAGGTAAGTAACCGGAGCGACGTAGGCGGAGGTTGCCGCCGCCGCCGTCATAGAATAGTAGGAATAACTCCGGCAGAACATGGCAACTGCTTCCGCGAAGACGATGATCAACTCTATGCCAAGATTCACCATTCCCATGCACATTTTCAGCTTCTTTATCACCATTAATGTTTTTCTTCCTTTCTGCAAATTCTTCTTCTTCTTCAAGGTTTTCGGGTGCTGTGTAGTTAGTTTGGTCTGATCTGTTGAGGTCTCAATTTATAGCCCCCCCCAAGTTGATCCATCCATTTCCTTGACACTGAAACTGTGAGCACTTGAGCTAACTAATCAAGTATTCTTGGCTTTCACACATGCCCAACAGACACGTAGATAGACCATCAAACATGGGGCCAACGTTAATAGTTTCCGTTTGTAATCCAACGTACTATGTTTATTTATCAATTTACAAAAGTAAAGTTGTAATCATTCAAAAGAGTAGTGAGAGAGAAACAAAGAAAATAATAATTCACCGAAACCTCGTGAATCCACTTTATTCACAATTTTTGTAAGACTAAGGTATAGGCCCGAAACAAGGATTTCACCTTATACATCCAAGAAATACCATCAAAAGGGAATTTTTTTTTTTTTTTTTTTTAAAAAAACATAAAAAGTTGGTAGCATGAACGTGTCACGTTGCCATCTAGTTCATACATGTTGTTAATTTCACATATGATCCAAGGACATATCCAGTTGTGATTTTTTAGGAAGTCAAGTTTACCTAGAGGAGAGAGGGGTGAGGAGAGAGAAAATTTGAGTACACAGTGCAATCATTTACAGCCCGTTTGGTTCGTTGGGGAAATGGAATTGAAATTCCATGGAAAATAAATTTCAGAAAAATTGATTCAATTGTTTGGTTGGTGGAAAAGAAATTACTGAGAATATGAATTCCATTGTTTGGTTGGGTTTAAAAAAGATAAGGAATAATGAATATAAAGACCAATATGCCTTAAAAAGATGAATGAATAAATATGTGCATATGTAATTAAAAAACTTTCATAAGGGTAAAACGGTACACTCATGTTATTTTTCTTCGCAATCTTTATGGAAAACAAAATCACACCCCTTTGCAATGAATTCATTTTCCTCAACTTTGAGGAATTCATTTTCCAATGGAAAATATTTTCCATCCAACCAAATAACATAAACCAACATTTTCCTTTACTTTTAAGAAAATCTAACCAAACACCCCCTTAGTTTTTGGCCCTGAAGATGGCCCACCACAATGCAACAACAATGCTGTTTGTGGCGAGTGAAGCGCAACACAGTGCCCAACATGACGCGTTAATCTAAAGTTTCTCTTTTTTTTTTTTCTTTCTTTTTTAAATATTTTTTCAGATTTGTTTTTTTCTTTTTTCTTTTTTTTTTCTTTTTTTTTTTCCTTCTCTACCATTTTCAATTCTCTTTCATAGTCACAGTTGTAAAAACTCATCAAAAACTACAACAATTGGAGATGGTATAAGTCTCACGAAATTGAGAGTTCAAACTTATGTGTATGTACGCAGTAATGTGTAATGACCCAGGAAAATGGAAGAATAAGAACGACATCGTTTCATCCTATTCTGTTGCTGAGTGTATTTAGATATTTTTCTTCTTAGTATAAATAGAAGGTATTGATTGTAATGAGGTTTTTGGAGGCTTGGCATGAATAGAATTATTCTCTCTCAGCAATTCTCCTTCTCTTCTCCCTTTCTTCCTTCTGCTCTCGTCTTCACCTTTCTTCTACTTTTGTTCTTCTTCATTACTGTAATTCCCTAGATCCATTACAATTGGTATCAGAGCCCTCGTGGTGGGAACTCAAACCCTACCCCATCAGCCATGGAAGCGCGATTGGACAAGCTTGAAGCTCAGGTCATGGAGTTGAACCACAAATTGGATGCACAGTCTCAGGCTACTACCGATTTTGTGGAGAAGTTTAAATTTCGGATGGAAGCTGAGTTCTCCAACTTAAACAAGGAGGTGATGGAGGCTCGACATGAATAGAATTATCAGATTCTCTCCAATCTCTAAACTCTCTGCAATTCTCCTTCTCTTCTCTCTTTTTTCCTTCTGCTCTCTTCTTCACCTTTCTTATACTTTTGTTCTTCTTCATTACTGTAATTCCCTAGGTCCATTACATAATGTCATTGAAAGAGATGTTTAAATACAATTGATCTAAATTTAATTGAATTAATTTTATCATCTCTAAAAGTATAATATAATATTTTTGTATATCTATTGCTTCAACTAAGTATTTTACTTTATATTTCATCACCATTTCAATAAAAAAAATCACATGTAATCACTAGTCGTATCAATCGATCCATTCTTAACCACAGACCACATGATTGATCATTTGATCTTAGCGCCACAGTCACTCAAATGCAAAAAGTATGCAACGAAAAAGGGAAAAAAGGAAAATTAAATAAAAGATTGAGGCCCACCGCTCAATGCAGTTTAAATTCTGTGGAAAATGGAGTAGCCGTTAAGAGTCATTTTGATTAATTTCAAAATCTCTACCCTAATTTCCTTTTAAATTCCGGGTCGACCCCTGACCCAATTCAAAATGTAAATCGCGGTTTGAATTCAACCCCCATTTTCAAATCTCGAGAATCTCCACCGTTGATCTAGTACCACCTTCATTTTAAAGTTTAAACTCGTCCGGACATCACAGTCAGCAAGAGAGAGAGAGAGAGAGAGAGAGAGAGAGAGAGAGAGAGAGAGAGAGAGAGAAAGAAAGGGAGGGGGAAGTTTTCCACTTCTGCGAGTTGCAGTTAATACACATGAATGCAGAAAGATTACACATTTGAAGCAGAGCGAGAGAGGCGGGAGACAATGTGTTCTTCATTCAATACTTTGTATTAAAGCCTTGAAACTACTTCAGTTCAAAAAATCCTTTGAGGAACCAGCTCAGGAACCAACTTCTCCTCTGTGTATCCGAGGAAAACGAATTTCGCAGTTTCGGGGCTTCACAATCCTTGTTCTCACTTCTTCCGACAGGTACTAATCTGAAGTCTTTCATTTCAAAGTTCAGTACTAACAAAATAAGATTAAATTCGATATTTTGAGTGCAGAATGTTGAGGGACTTCAAATTCTTGCGTCGAAATGCTGGTACAAATCCGCAATTGGAGGAAACCGAGAATGTGCCAGTGAACCCCAGCGACTCACTGGGTTCTCAGATTAGTAATATGGATTCATCCAGACCTCCCTTGAACACAATTCAAGAGAGGAGTATGGTGGATCACGAAGTAGGTGCTAGGGTTGCTAAAGTAGCTAGAACACCCAGCACAATTCAAGAAAAGAGCGTTGTAGATCAAGAAGTGGGTGTTAGGTCTGCTAGAATAGATAGAACACCAACAAAGTCCAAGTCTAGCAGATATTCCGATTCAACAGTGCCACTTAAAACTCCAGAAAGGCATAAAAACCGATTTGGGTGGGCTCAGAGAAGTGATATGAGCTCAATGGACTTGAAGGATGAAGTAAAGCTTGATGGTACTGCCAATGGGGGTCCATCAAGGACAATGGCAAATATGGGTACTCCTCGATCTACTAGGACAGTTGCTAGGGCGAACTCAAGCTACTCAGAGTGTAATTCTACTCAAAGCACACCAACTAAGAGCGTGAGTAAGCCACCAAATCCCGGTTTTTGTTTAGCTAGTGGCTCTAGGCCTCCTGCTAATGGAGGTGCTCGAATGGCCAATTACATGGCACTGTCCAAGGGGGTCCCAATTAGCTGTAATACATCTACTGTTGTTAATACTGTTGATGTACCACATTTTGAACTCAAGGAAGATCCATCTTTCTGGATGGAGCACAATGTACAGGTAAGTTGCCTATTTCATTTCTGAATTTTTTTGTTTTAAGACTGGTTTCTTCAGAATATTGCTTGTTAGACTTCATTATCATGGTTAATTGTTTGTTTGGTTGCACTGAACTGATTCAGGTATTGATACGTGTGAGGCCTCTCAATGGCATGGAGAGAAGTACTAATGGGTATAATAGGTGCTTGAAGCAGGAGAGTGCACAATGCATCACCTGGATAGGACAGCCTGAAACTCGGTTCACCTTTGATCATGTTGCATGTGAATCAGTAGAACAGGTCTTGAAGAAAGAATCATATTAAATTGTGTTTAAGTTAAACTTGGTTCTAGAAGTTGCTTACTGCTTCTCACTTTGATTTTGCAGGAAACACTTTTCAGAATGGCTGGTTTGCCAATGGTAGAAAACTGTTTGTCTGGATACAATAGCTGCATTTTTGCATATGGACAGGTGCTGACATTATAATCTTTCTGCTTCCTATATTTGAGCCCCTCACGATCTGCTTTACTTTTCTCCTTATCTTGTTTTCTGTTCTATTTTCCAGAATTAGTGTCATTATATTGATATAAATAGCGTTATATTGCAGACTGGAAGTGGGAAGACATATACAATGCTTGGTGAAATTGAAGAGCTAGAAGTCAGGCCAAGTCCTAATCGTGGAATGACACCACGCATATTTGAATTCTTGTTTACAAGGATCAGAGCGGTAATTAATGCATCCGATGCATTCTCTTCTAACTCTCACCTTCTAATTTAACAGTGGCCATCATATCTGTTGTGCTTTCTTTGCTCAGGAAGAGGAAAGTCGAAGGGAAGAGAGGTTGAAGTATAGCTGCAAATGCTCATTCCTAGAGATTTATAATGAACAAATTACAGATCTTCTTGATCCTTCATCCACAAATTTGATGGTAATGGGTGTATAACAAGCTGGTTTTGAATTTGGTATGAATTCACTAAATGCTTTTCCCTCATACTAAATTTTCTACTTACAGTTGCGTGAAGATATCACAAAGGGTGTGTATGTTGAAAATCTCTCTGAATTTGAGGTTCAAACAGTTGGCGATATTCTTAAGCTTTTGAGTCAGGTGACATATTGTCAGCATTCATATTCTTCAGTTCATTTGTCTAATAACTTCCATACAATCGCTTAAGCATATATGTGCATCTATTTGCAAGTGTTGCAAAGTTCCTTCATGTTTTTATTTCAACTTGTCCTTTAGGGTTCTTCTAATAGGAGAGTTGCTGCAACAAACATGAATAGAGAAAGTAGCCGCTCCCACAGTGTCTTTACCTGTGTAATTGAGAGTAGTTGGGAAAAAGATTCCGCCTCCAACTTTCGTTTTGCAAGGCTGAATCTGGTTGATCTTGCTGGTTCTGAAAGGTAGTGCACAGTTCTCATGTTTATAATCAATATTGCCCTTCACTTCATTTGCATTCACATAATCACATTGCCTGTTATATAGGCAAAAGACTTCTGGTGCTGAGGGTGAACGTCTAAAGGAGGCTGCAAATATCAACAAATCCTTATCAACACTAGGGTATTTCCACTACTATCAGTTATTTCCTGGAGAACAATAGTCTGATTTCAAGGTCTTTATATTTGCATCCCTGGTAAATTTTTTTCTGCAGTCACGTGATAATGGTTCTAGTTGACATTGCACATGGGAGACCGAAGCATATTCCTTACAGAGATTCAAGATTGACATTTCTTCTTCAGGTGAAAAGTGTAAACAATTCCTATTTATCCCATTGTTGATTCTAAATGTCTTGAACCGTTAAGTTTTTAACACAAATATGGATACAGGACTCACTAGGGGGGAACTCAAAAACAATGATGATAGCCAATGTTAGCCCTTCCATATGGTTGGTATATTATTTACTTCTTTCTATTTTACAGAATTCAGCCTGACTTATAATATCATGGTTCTTAACTTTCTTTCAGTTGTGCTGCTGAAACACTCAACACACTGAAGTTCGCTCAGCGAGCAAAACTCATTCAGAATAATGTAAGTGCTCCTTTTTTATGACAAGAAATGTTATTTTCACTGAAACATCAGCCAGGTAGCTCATTTTATTTATTTATTCATTCTATCACAAAGGCTGTTGTGAATGAAGACTCATCAGCAGATGTTGCAGCACTACAGCATCAGATAAGACTTCTGAAGGTGGCTAAACCTCTTTGTTCATTGGGATATTAATTGGTCATTAATCAATTCATAAGTTAAACTGACTGTGGTGGCTACTTGAACAGGAGGAACTTTCAACTCTAAAACGTCAGAACATTTCCCGCTCTTTGTCATTTGGTGCAGCATGTACTGGAGACCAAAGGGAAGAAGAATCCAAAAACAGCCTGACACTATCAACTAAACAGGTGCTAAAATCACTGCTGTTTTATTCCTTGTCCTTTCAGATTAATTCGTTCTTTAATTCCAGAATCATGATCTACTTGGCTACTGTCTTGCATATGCTATGGATGAATTTACATCTGCCTTATCTAGTTGGCCTTTCCTGACTTTACAAGATTGCATTGAATTATTGAATATCATGTCTTTGAAGTCCATTCTGCTCATGTTAGTGCTAGTGACATGATTTTTAGCTGGCTGCTTGAAAAACTGTTTGTTTTTGTTTTTCTTCCTTTCTCTTTGCAGTTCAAATCATTGGAGACTACACTTGCTGGAGCTTTGAGGAGGGAACAGATGGCTGAATCATCTATCAAACAGCTTGAAGCTGAAAATGAGCAACTGAACCGTCTGGTTCGTATCCTGCCCCCACTATCTACAATTCTATTTCAGGATTTGCATCCTGTCAATAAGACAAGATTCCTGAGCTACGTTTTTATAAACCTGTTGCTTCTCAGGTTCGCCAAAGAGAGGAAGATACCAGGTGCACAAAGATGATGCTGAAATTTAGGGAAGACAAAATTCAACGAATGGAATCTCTTCTCAATGGATTAACACCGACAGATACGTATCTGCTGGAAGAAAACTGTGCACTTGCTGAAGAACTTCAGTTGATTCGTGCCAAAGTTGATAAAAATCCAGAAGTAACTCGCTTCGCACTTGAAAATATTAGGCTTTTGGAACAACTCAGAAGGTATATTGTTGAACATAGTCTGATTTTATGCTAGTTCTTTTTCCTTTTTTTTTCCCCTCTCAATCTTTTTTCTTGCAACGTTTAGATTTCAAGACTTCTATGAAGAAGGAGAGAGAAATATGTTGTTAACTGAAGTGTCTGAATTGCGAGATCAGGTACCTCAATACTCTAATGGGTATCGCATATTTGCATACTCTGTATTTCTCACATTTTGAACTTTGTTATCATACACATTTCATTTGTCAACAGCTACGGCTGTCTCTTGATGGGAACTTGAAGCTGCATAATCATTTTGATATAAATATTCCTTCTCAGGTAATATACCTAATGCCATTTTTTGTTCCTTTCTTTCTCTTACATAACTAGAGAGTGCTGTTTTTTTTTTTTTTCCCTGAATCCTATTAATGATGTTTTTGGTTGTTTCAGGAGTCTATTCATGTCAGTAAAGAAAACAACTCGCTCCGCAGGGAGGTTGGATTCTCATATCTAGTAAATTATGTTATGATAAAATAGAGGAACCTAGATTCTCATATGTGCTATAATTCTTGCAGTTAAAAGAGACTCTCTCTCAGTTAGAAGAATGCAGGTCAAACCTGAACAGTTGCTTGGACAAAAATGCAGAACTCAGAAGGTAAAATCCTTCTAAGTAACCTTATTGGTGACCCAATTTAAATAATTTGTTTAACCATATCCAATGCAGACCTAATTTGAGTTTTCAACTGTCTACAGAGAAATAACTGACTTACGTGCTTCACTTGGTGGCATGGGATCTTCAATTCTAGATAATGATAGTGGTGTTGAAGTTATAAAGGTAATTTAATACAGAGTGATCCTTATTATTATTTTTAATTAATTTTTTATTTTCTTTTAAAGTGAAGATTCAAAAGCAACATTATGTCTCCTCTTTGGCTTCTTGGTGCCTGTTAAAGTTTGAGGTCTAGAAATGTAATTCATTAACTAAAGAAAAAGTGGTTGAATGGCTCTCTTAGAACCAAAATTTAAGATATGATGATATGGTAATTTTGTTATGCTGTTTTGCTTTTGGTTAGTTGTAGAAGCTTGCTTGAGCTGCTTGACTGCTTGACTGCTCCTTTATCTAGATTCTAGACATTCTCTATGTAAAGTAGAAACATACACCAACTCTAGACACATTGTTCTTAGCTGCAAAAGGATTATTAACAAAGCATTGAAGCTTGTGTTAACACAGCATCAACCTGCAGTTTATGCAGAGCGTTCAATTATTGACAATACTATGAAACTTGTTGATCATTCAATCTTATATACATTGTTAAGGCTTACAGATTCTGATTAACTATTACTCTGAACTATGGAAATAATATTTAATCAGGTGAAGGCATTAGTTTTACAAGAATATCCTGAAAATTCATTTACATGAAGACTGTTCTTGCTTTCTACATAAATGAAAGTATGAAACCATAAGATCCATGCTTTTACAGTGCATACAGTGCTGGACTTCAGGCCTCAATAGGTGACAATTTTTATGTTGTTTCAGGAGTCTATATCAGAAGCTCCTCCTCTCAATTACCAGTCAGCAATTGTTGCTCAGGAAGAGAAGCCAAATATAAGCTGTGATAAAATGCTTAACTGGTCAGAGAAAATTATGGATTTGCAATTAGAGTTGGACATTCTAAAAGTTCTCCTTCAAGAAGAAAAGTCATCCCACAATGAAGCAGAGGAAAGAGCACTATCTTTGAACAGAGATCTAGAGTCATCAAAAGATCAGATTCTGTTTATAACAAGGCAATATAAAGATGTTCAGGAAGAACTCAAGGAAGCAAAATCCATTATTGAAGCTCTTGAGTCTCAACAAATTCTAGCAATTAATGAGGTAGAGGATCTAAGAAATAGTAACAATCGCTATGCAGAACTTGTGCAGAAACAGGAACTAGAGATCTCTTCTTTAAAGGAGAAAACCTGTTCTCAAGAACTGAGAGATCTCTCATTCCCTAAAGTCCTGGAAAGTAATGATACTCCTTTACAAGCCAAGCTGAAAAGGATGCACAATTCTCTCGAGAAGGCAAAAACACTGAACAAATGGTACCAAAGTGACCGTGCTTTACAAACATCGAATGCAGAAGAAATGGATGAAATACGTAGGCAGGTTGAGGTTGAAACTGCTGAAGTGATTGTTTGCCTGCAGGAAGAACTTTCTCTTCTTCAGCAGGAAGTCCAGGCCAGTCACTTGAAGGAAACGGAGAGCCTAGATAGGTTGTCTCAGTTACAGTGTGAAATAAAAGAACTTGAGGAAAAAAATTATCTGATTACTGAAGATAATAGAACATTAAGAGGAGCTTTTGAAGAAAAAGAGAAAGAATTACAGAGTCTGCTTGAGGAATTGGAGCAAGTTAGCGATGAGATGGAAACAATTCTTGGTGGGGGACAAGCGGCGCTAAAGGATGCCTCTGATCAGCTTGATTTAATATCCACTTCATTTCCACAAAAACGAGCAAGTCGGATATCTGATCATTTTGGGAGGATGGCAAAATACATTTTTGAAAAGGATTTATTGATAGAAGATCTCAACAGGAGCCTTGAGGATGCTCTTAATAAAAGAAGTGATGTTGAGTCCATGCTAAGGTCTTTAAGAGGAGCAGCTTTGGTTATGACTGAAGCACACCAGCAACAATGCAGTGAAAAGGACAGAGAGATTATTCTTTTGACATCCCAATTGAATTCTAAAGTGCAAGCTGTCTCAGAATATGAGAACAAAGTTAAACATGTGGGGGATCAACTTAGAGAAACATCCACTTGTGCAACAGCTGCTTTCGTGGTTGTTAACTGGCTGTCTGAGTTACAAGCCAGTAACATTGATGCATTTAAACAAAAGGAGGTGAAGCTTGGGGAATATCTAGAAGCAAATATGCAAGAGATTGAATCTCTCAAGTTAGAATTACAGGCATTGGAAGAAACCTGCAGTGGACTAAGGCTGGAGCTCTCAGAGCAGCAGAGACATGCCAGTGCTATGCAGCAGAAACTTGAAGAGCGTGAAGTGAATGACATCATGGAAACCATGGAGACACTTGAAGAGTTAAAAACTGGTGTTTCAGTAGTAAGTTCCTGCATGAATGAGCATGTAGAAAGGCATGGGAGACCTAAGAGAGATACTACCAATGAAGGTCCTTCACATTTCTCTGTTAAGGAAGAATGCGAAATACGGGTAAGAAAGTGTTTACTGTGTTAGGCAGTAGCTTGCTAATAAGAGTTATTTTACTTTTTAATTGGTGAATAACTTTTTGATTCTGGCATTCTGGTTATTCATGTACTCCATATTAATTTAGTTATATACTGTTGTATGGTTGCAGACAGGTGCCAATGCAAAGCAACCAGTTGACTCCTGTAAGGATATGGAAACTGAACAGAAAGATCCTTCTTTTGAAATCCAGAAAAATATAGCTGGCCAGAAGATTCCACATGGAAGAGATGCCACCATAGCTCTTCTGAAGAAGGAAATTGTATCAGCTCTTGACAGCTTGAAAAAAGTGCAAGCTGAGATGGCCAGATTACATAATGAGAAAGAAGAGGTCTGCAAGGCTGAAAAGCAGAGTCGGGAGAGCATTGAATCTCTTTTTATTCCAATAGTTGCACTTGGAACCTCCATAGAAAACTTTGAACAAGAAGTCAAGCTCAAAATGGAAGAGGTAGATGAAAAGCTACAACAAGTAGAATATGCCGTGCAGGAATATAGGACTTCGTGGTTTGAACAAAGAGAGGTAAGCCATGCAACTTTCTTTTCCTATAATTAATTCTTAGTATATACTAATAACTCACCCTTTGACCTTTAGGTCATGGTTTAAGCCCTGCATCATGCATGAGCCTTGTGCACTGGACCTGATATAGCTTTAGTTCTCACTTCTCAGTATAGTTAAGTTGTTTTTCCTGTTACTAAACTAATAATGATTTATATCAGTTCAACTTTATTTTTTGTGCTCCTCACACCCATTTGCTGCATGTGTATTCCTTCCCTAGACCATGCAAGATGCAGGAGCCTTTTGTATGGGATCAGATAGACCCTTCAGTTCTTAATGTGGTTATGTTACTTTCTTTTTCTGTTATTAACCTAGTAATGATCTATATTAATTTGATTCTATGTTCCATGTCCCTCATACCCAGCTAATGGAAGTTGAACTTGGAGATGCAAAGGCAATTGCTATACAGAAAACCACTGAAGCTTCCTGTATTCTTGCTAAATTTGTAGAGGTCCAGGACACCATGAAGGATGCAGACATAATGATAAATGAGTTGATGATAGCAAATGAAGCCTTGAAGCTTGAGAATAAAGAGCTAAAGAAAAAGGAGGAGAAATTAACCAATGAAAGGGACATTTTAGAAAATGAAAACCAATGCTTGCAGTCTGCCAATGATCTAAAGGACTTGCATGCTGGAAAACTGGAGAAAGAGTTTGAATCAGATCTATCAATGGTAAAGCAGCAGGTTCTGGAGTTGGAAGATATAATATCACAAGCCAATAGTTGTTGGATGGAAGAGTTTATATCTGTGGCCTCTGATGTCATTAACATAAAGTCTGACCTTCACGACACAACTGAACTGATGAGGTCATGGATTGAGGATATCTGGTCTGAGATTATTGTCAAGGATTGTGCTGTGTCTACCTTTCACCTCTGCCACTCTGGAATTCTCCTAGAAGCAGTAAATGGTTTCAATGCAGAAAACGGTCTACTGCATCATGGTCTGTGTGAATCAAATTCCGTAATAACTGAGTTGAGAGAGCACAATTTTAAAGCTAGGCAAGAGCTTGAAATGTGTAGAACTCTCAAGGGAAAGTTATTGGCCGATATCAAAAGTAGTTTTGATCGTATTTCTAGGAAAGAAGGTGAAACCAGTGAGTTGACATTAAAGCTTGCAACTTTTGAGAAGAAAATAATTGATCTACAGTTTCAGGAGGAGTTAATGTTGAAAAGATCTGATCACTTGGGGTCAGAACTGGCTGAATTGATAAAAGAAATGCATCTCAGCAACCAAAATGTATTGGCAACGCTTGTGGATCGAGAGAGATTGCTTCAGGAGAAAGAGGAGGCCATGAAATCTGCAGAAGAGGATTTTATTATGAAACTTGTTGTAAAAGATTTCGAGGTGTTCATCTTGTCAGTGAAATTACAGGAGATGGCTGTCCTAATATCCAATTTTGAAAAAACTAATAGAAGTTACTGTGAAGTGGCTGAAAACTTGAAGAGAGAAATGATTCTTTATAGCCTGGATGTATCAATCAATGAATCAATATTGGTCGACAAGGAAATTGAAGTTTCTTTTCTGAAAGGAAAAGTTGAAGGAGCAGAAAAACAACAACAAAAATTGGTGTTAGAGCTTAATGAAAAAAACTCAACAATTGCCCATTCCAATGATATCAACAAAGCTCTTGAACAAGATGTCCATTCACTAAGGGATATTGCTTGCTCCAATGAGAAATTGAAAAGTGAACTTTGTGAAGTAGTTGGAACAAAGATAACTTTGTCATCCCAGGTTCAGAAACTTAACTCAGAACTAGAGAAAGTAATTGAAGAAATGAAGAGTAAGGAATCAGTTCTTGAAGTTTCTTCCAGTCATATCTCTGACCTTGATCAACAAAACCAGATGCTCCAGAATAGGATTTTATTGCTGGAAGAAGCATCGTGTAGACTCCAGAAAGAGTTGGAAATGAAAGATGCTGAGCTTGTGGAAATGAGCTGCCTTGGTAAGGATAATGATGCACTTCAGGGTGAGCTGAGGGGGTTGAAAGCAGCACATGGTGTACTTGTTCAGGATTTGGAGGTCATGAGAGCTGAACTTGAATCATCTTTAAATAGCAAAAGGGTGATTTCTGCCGGAAGTGATAGATTGCGAGATGCAATTTGTTCACTGGAGAATCATGTCTGCGATAATGATATCTTGATCAACAGAGTTTTCTCTGTGTTCTTGAAGAAATTTGATGAACACGAAGGAGAATTTCATAAGATATGCGAAGAAGTGGAAAATGCGTCTAGATTTCTGGGAGAGTTTGAGTTATTAGAGAATCTTGCTAAAGAGATTGTATCACAAAATTCTTCTCTTGGGAATGAGCTGTTAAGGAAGGATGACATTCTTAAGGGGCTGTTGTTTGATCTCAGCTTACTGCAGGAGTCAGCCTCAAATACTAAGGATCAAAAAGATGAAATTGAAAACTTGGTGGCTTCTTTAAATGTTTTGGAAAATGAATTGGAACAAAAGTCATGTGAGCTTGATGAAATTGTTTCTAAGGGTATCAAGCTTGAAGCTCAGTTGCTGGAGAACAAGAGCATAATATCTGATTTGGAGTCAGATGTCTCAAGAAAATGTGAAGATGTAGAATTACTTTCTATAAAAAATGATGAGCTATTAGCAAGTATCAAGGATGTCTTAGAAGAAAAAACCTTAATGGAAGAAGAATTAACAGAACAAAGGAAGGTCAGTGAAAACTTAGAAAATGAACTCTCTGAAATGGGTTCTGCTCTTTCAGAAATGAACAATTCCATTGAGTCCCTAAGGAGAAACTTGAATCTGGTTACTTGTGAGAAGGATGATCTCAGTGGGGAACTTCTTGCTTTGAAGAAGAAGCTTGAGATGGCACAAGTGCTTGCTGAGGAAAATGAAGCAGTTGCTTTAGAAGCTAAAGAGGTAATATGTGGTATTGTGGTTTAGTTATGCTTTAACCTTCTATTATCAACTTTTGTTACAAGTTTAGCTAACATGTGATTTGGTTGGTTGGTGTAGTTAGCAGAAATCAGAAAACTCTATGCTGAAGAGAAAGAAGAGGAGGTAAAACTATTAGAGCGCTCTATTGAAGAGTTAGACTGCACAGTAAATGTGCTTGAAAACAAGGTACTGAATTTTGTCAAATTTAAACTATCCACGGTACAATATTTTTCCCCTCTCTTGACACATCCCACTTTGTGAAGGTTGGCATTATCAAAGAAGAAGCTGAGCGGCAACGGTTACAAAGAGAGGAACTTGAAATGGAACTGCATAATGTCAAACAACAAATGCTTGGTGTTAAAAGCAGTGATGCTGATGTGAAAAGGTATGCTTCAATGGTTAGTGAGTTGGATAGTCTCATTCAACGGTTTCTAAGCGTTTATATTAATTCGTATGCAGAAATTTTGATGAAAAAGAGAAGAATCTTCTAGAAGCCTCTCAGCGCATCCAAATCCTTGAGAAAGAGATAGCTTTGAGAGATGCTGAAGTGAGTTCAGACCTTAGTTTACCTTGGGTTTTCCAAAAAGAAATTACTTTATTTTCTCTTATTTACTTGATTGGCTTCAACAGATTGCTCAATGCAAGGGTCATATCTCTGAATTGAATTTGCATGCTGAGGCACAGGCTTGTGAGTATAAGGAAAAGGTAGGGAAATGCATACACTACCCATTTTTGAAGTGGGATCATATTGATTTCTTTACTAACTGCATGGTGTGTTGAATTGAAACAGTTCAAGACATTGGAAGCGATGGCTGAGAAAGTCAAGTTGGATGTCCATGCCACCCAAGGCTCAACTTCATCATCAGGCAAATTGGAGAAAAATGCTTCGAAGCCCAGAGGTTCTGGTTCTCCTTTCAAATGCATTGGGATAGGATTGGTTCAGCAATTGAAGTCTGAGAGGGATGAGAATCTAACAGCAGAAAAACATCGAATTAAAGAACTTGAGGCTCTAGCTGCAAGTAGACAAAAGGAGGTAACCTTGAGAAAACAGCTTTGCTAGCATATATTCAGTAATTTTGTTAAGCGCCTTTACTGAATCTGATATTTTATCTTGCAGATATTCATGCTGAATTCAAGATTAGCTGCTGCAGAAAGCATGACCCATGACGTAATTCGCGATCTATTGGGTCTAAAACTAGACATGAATAGTTATGCGGTAATTTTTCTTTTTACTAGCTTGATTAAAAGATGTTAGGAGTTTTTCATATCTCACTTTCTTGTTCCTCTTGTGGATGAGTAAACTTTTGCTTTTGTTTTCCTCACTTGTCACAATAAGACTTTGCTGGATAATCACCAAGTGCAAATGTTAGCAGAGAAGGCTCAACTTCACAATGTAGATGCTGTGGCTAAGGTAAATTTAGTTTTACTGTGTTGACACTAACTATGATTTTTAAAGTTCTATATGACCTCTCATCTATGATTTCCTGCTTCCAGGAGCAGGAGGTAAATGAGTTGAAGCAACAGCTAAATGAATTTATCGAGGAGAGGAAAGGGTATTTAATTTAAACCTTTACTAAAAACCTGAGAATGGATAACAATTTCTTATGCATTTCTGATTGACTTCAATTCTTAATTTATAGATGGCTAGAAGAAATTGAGAGAAAACAAGCTGAGATGATGGCTGCAAAGGTTGCACTAGAGAAGTTGCACGAGCGAGATCAAATGCTTACAACTGAAAATGAAATGATTAAGGTAAAAAATCTTGTTAGTTCTTCCACATAGCTAATATATACAATGTTATGTCGATTTAGAATACTCAGCCCAATAAATTTTAATTATCTCAGATGGAGAACATTAATCATAAGAAAAGGGTTATGGAACTTGAAGCAGAAGTAAAGAAGCTGTCTGGGCAGCAAAACCTCCAGCAACGCATCCATCATCATGCAAAAATCAAGGTAAGTAGTTGGAACAACAGATCAACTATCAGAAAGAAATCTCTTTTAAGTTTTGAAAAATGATCTTGTATGGGTTTTCTCTAACAGGAAGAAAACAATACGCTGAAGAATGAGAATGATGGCCTTACTTTTAAGCTGCGGAAAACAGAAGCAATTCTTGCACGTGTTCGGGAAGAGCTAGCTCACTTCCGTGCATCTAATGGGAGAAGCCCCCACGTTAATTTTGAAGAGGAACAACGGTTAGAGATCAAACTGAAGGTTAGTAACTCAATGATAATGCCTTTGTGCTTTGATGCGAGTTTGTGAGGGAAGTGCCTTACATTGGTGAGTGATGGTGACTAATAAATAAACTCCAAATTTTACTTACAACAGGAAAGAGAAGAAGAAAAACTTCAATTGGCTCGGAAGTTACTAGGCTTGTGCTCCAGTGTGTTGAAGGTCTGATTGAGCCTGCTTTCTTAAACTTACATTCTATGACCCTTTCAGAAATGTTATCTCATTTTAACAAACCTCACAGGCTGCTGGAATAAAAAGACCGACATCTGAGGTAAACCTGCCTATGGCCGAAGAAGCACTTGAGCAGCTGAAGAATAGAGTTGATTCATTGGAGAGAGAGTTGCACGGCGTCAAACTCAAGGTAAGTGCATCAACCTCCTTTTCATTTGCAACTTTTTCCAGTTCTTTGCATGTAAAAGAAATGCCTCCTAACTAAATTAGTATGATTTTTTTTTTCCAGAATAAAATGAGTAATGAACGACAGCGACTATCTGAGCTGATGCCCCAAACTTCAGCTAGAAGTTCAATGGCAGATGAGAATGGACAGAATCCAAATAGATCACCATTTCTTACTTCTTTGGACAGATGAGTTCTCTTCAATGGCAGATTTTGTTTGAAGATTGATGATTCATGTACTTGGTTAGCTTTTTGCTAGCAAAAGCTAACATTCAATTGTTTTTTGGTCATAGTTGTAATTGTAAATATATATAATCTTTGTACTACTTCACTGTGCAGCCAAATGTATCAGCATGTAACTCTGAGCTGACAATTTTTTGTAAATATTGACAGATATGATATGTATAATATAGTACATTATTGTTTGTTGTAAAGATGGATATAAGATGACAATATTATGTTTATTTTCCCCTTTCTTCTGACCTTTCCAACCAAATTCAATGATCCAGTGATGCTATGTATTTCCTAACAATATCACTTAGGATGTGTATACATTTATAATATAAAAATCAAATTTGTTTATTAAAACTTGATCATATTTGCCAAAAAAAAAAAAAAAAAAAAAACTACTTTAAAAACTTAAAGAATACAGAGTAATTTATTTAAAATAAATTAGGTAGATAATATAATTTTTCACAAACACACTGTCATTTGTAAGTTTGTGAATTTTATTATGAAATAATACAATTTTAGTACAAAAAAATATAGTTATGTTCACTTTTTCATTAAACTAAGAGTTTACTATTAGTACATCGGTCAACAGGTTTTCAGTCTGATTCTCGCAATTGGGACTTAATCTCTATTGTATTCGGTCTCTACTTTCATCTTCTAATTAATAATAGATTCGATGTTGATTTTTTTTTTTAAAAAAAAAAAAAAAAAGTTTATTACTATAGGCCATCGAGATGGAGTAATTTATTGAACATTTTAATTTGAGTTGGAGTGACTTAATCTGATTTATTATTTTTATAAGTAATTTTTATTGATTAGAGAAGCGCAACAAACGTTTAAAAAATACCCTTAAACCCCAGGGCCGCGGGTCTACTCAAAGAGACAAAGGGTTTTCGAGAAAGAAAATTTTATCCATGGCGACAGCCCATTTCTTGAGCTGTTGCACTCATTCCCAATCGGGCAATTTGATGTCTCTCAAGCTCAATTCTCCTTATGCCGGCGTCTCCAAGGTGATTCATTTTTGTTTTCTTTAATTTAGATTTTTTGGGGGGTGAATTTCTCGAGCTAGAAAATATTGAGTTCTGAAAAAAAAAATTAACCTAGTTATGAATGTCTTGCTTTGAAAAAATGCATAAAGAATTCTGGATTTTCAATATTCAAAGATTCATCTGCTCTGTATCTTAGCTGCATTTTGGTAGAAGATGATGGGAGCTTCCCTTCGTGCCCTTTGTATCATTGTTATTATGCACTCATGTTCAATAACATAGAGATATCATCCTATCACCGCAGGGTTTGCCGTCAGTGGTGAAAAATCGGGGGTATATTTTGAACTTAAGACCTTATAAGGCATCTATTGCTGCAAAGCCAAGAATATTTCGTGTAATGAGCATGGCTGCAGGGCAATCGGACGAAAGTCGGAGTTTAAACTTGGACAACATAGTGAAAAAGGCTAGAGAGCTGTGGGATAGTTCTCCTCAGCCTGTCAAAATCTTCCCTTGGAATAGTGTATTGGATAACTTTGTTCAGCTTATTTTTGACCTTGCCTTGGCTGTTTTCAAATGCTTATATGTGCCAGTACTTATAGTTTCCTCAGCCAGCGAGTTGTCTTATTGTGCACACGAACGAAAGAGTTATCTTATCCCATTTCCATTTATAGTTGGTGCTTCCATAGCTGGGATCTTGAACTCTGCAGCTTTAGAATCATCCTTGACTCTCAAGGTAATAATCCATTCTTTGCATTCTGTTTTTGTTAAAAACATTTGCTAAAAGATGACTGTTCTTTTGCTCAATTTCCTTTGTGTTATTTCTTACGTTCCTGCATTGTGATTGTACTTTCAGCATGCTGAAGTTCCTTGGCATTTGATTGCCATTGCAATTTTATTCACACTGCTGAAATTGCCGGGACCATATTATCCATACTGGGGCCGTATTTTAATTCCACACTTTGCAAATGGAGCATTGTATAGGACCATGTGGTTTTTGTTTTTGTGGTACAGAAGGCCCAGGAAGTCATCAGAAGAAGTCATACCTGAATCTGTACCCACGCCTTCTGAGTAGAACATGCTTTAGCTTTGGGTTGCAGAGGATATGCACTGGTAAAATACCCATTCTTCAAATGAATAAGTTGCTGCTTCTCATTTAGACCAATGCAAATATAATTGGCATTGCTCAAGTTGATAAAACAGAACAGCATGACTGTCAAGAAGGGAAAAGAAATACCATTCTAAAAACCCAAAATCCATTGTTATTAGACTATTAGTGCAGACTTGAAAAAATTACTCAGGTGGGTGATCTACATTTTACACACACACACAGAGGCTATAAAATATAAATTCTAGATATAATTATTAATATTAAAAGGGGGTTGGGTGGAAGGGTGGACGTAATCTGAAGAAGATTATTATAAAATATGTGCAATTGTCTTTTTTACAAGAACAGCCAAACAAGAACCTATTTATATTGTATATTCTTTGTACATCATAAAATATGTGCAATTCTTTTTTATTTCTGTTTAAAAAGTCTACTTTCTGGCATTTCTTAGTTTCATATGCTACGTTTATTGCTCCAGGGTGCAATGCATTATCACTGAGCCTACTATGTTGAGGCATCTAACCATCGGCCCAATGCATTATCACTAAGTCAACTTGGAATTATCTTGGCGCAAATAACAGACAGTTGCAGTTTATGTTGAGGCATATAATCATTGAGTTTGTTATGTATCACTTTAGTTGATCAGGCCTTGGGAGATGCTACATGAGAAAATATTTTTTGTTTCCTTGTTAGTCGTAGCCCTTTATTACAAATTTTGTTTTGTAGCAAAAATATATGAACAAAGTTCATTTTCTCAGTTCAGTTTTAATGTGAAATTCTCAAGCATTTATTTCGTGGTGTCAATAGCTTATACATGTATCATGCTTAGGGTTAGGAAGCTGCCATTTTCATGCATTTTGAGTTTTGACTATCAGTTATTTTTCACTACCTTGAGTTGTGGTTTGATAATCATAAGATATTCAAAGTTAGACTCCTCGTGAGATTGGTCTATTAATTTTAACTAGTCAATCAATTATAGATAATATAGATTGATTTATCCCATTGTGATCCTTTGCTAGCTAAAGGTCACAAGAACGCACATTTGGTGGGTAGTAACTCCAATCTTTCTCATAAATAAAAGATTGGACAATAAAATCTGTAAAGAATATTCTTAATTAAGCAGAGACAAAGGGTAAAGATTGTTACAGAATTAGTTCTGAAAAGAGCTTTTCCTACTGCCTCAGAACCCAGAATATGAGGCAACAGAATATAACACACAAAGAAAAGTAAATGGTAATGATACAAAGGGAGCCTAAGTAATAATACATGAAAATATTTTACATGTCCCTAATGTACAGTGGAAGATGGAAGTAAGCTATGATGATCCAGAGAAACGTGTGGTTTCTGAACCCATTGAGACGACCCGAAGGGATCCAGTGCCCAACTACCGACTCCGATCCATCCGACCTTTGGTGGCCCGGTCTCTGAGCGCTCTCCCTCGCCTTCGTCGACCTGTCCCTGGCCACAGGTAGGCGATCGATGAAATGATTCTTAGTCCGGACCGGTCTACATTCAGCTTACTACAGGCTTTGAAATATGCTTTCACTTTCTTTTCTTTGTGTGGCGGGCAGCTGTGTGACAACACTACAGAGAAAGCGGCGCTTTCGTATCACTTGCTAATTGCTATCAACTGGTGCTGCCACTCCTGCCAGAGAGCTCTCCAGAAATTGCACTCCCATATGATACCGATCCTGTGTGTGAACTGGAAACCCGAGACTTATGTAGTTGTCGAATCTTGAAAAGATCTCTAGGTAGAGGCTGGCTCTGCACAGTCGTCGTGTCATCATCATCTTGCCCTGTGAAAAAGAAAAATAAAAAGATACACCTTAATTCTTTCGATTATTGTGCTGCAAATGATGTGTAATAGGTCTTGTGACATGTATATATAGTAAGATAATGGGTGTAGTAAACATACTGTCCATATTTTTCCTCTTTCCAGCTAATCTGTCTCTTGTTTTGAATTTGCTTGAATCCGAGCGATCGCTCGTAGATGGAACGGATCCTGACTGTGCTGGATGAGACACAGCCCCTGGTTTGCCTGTAACTGAAGGAATGTTGCTTTGCAGACACACAGATATCACAAAATCAGCATCTGGAGATGGTCCTGCATTTCCATCAACCCACAGTCAAATTATTAGCAAGCAAAGGTATAATTCCACCGAATAAAACTGGTTGCTAGCTTCTTGCCAAATAATACTGCATTATTTGTGAGAATCTACTTTCTCCATTCAAAAGATTAAAGTCACAAACTTCCATGGCAATGTGATGCATCATAACTTTTCTTTGGAATAAGGTATCACATGATCACTTGGTGGGGGCATTATCAGCAACATTAACTTTGTATAGAATAGAAATACTTGAACACAGGTCACTTAAGAATTACTTAAGATAATTCATCAACCAACCAATCTGCTCCTTGAATTATTGCAGATGGCTGTTTTCAAGGTAAATAGTAGTGTATTGATAAATGGGAAAGAGAGGGAAATTTGTTTAAAAGCATACCCTCAACAGCTGGCAAATTTGAGATGAACGCTGCCAATGCAGGTGGCAATGATTTCAGAACATCACCCAGCGGATTTGGTGGTTGCCCGTTACTGTTTAATTGAATGCCAGAATAAGGCAAGGTGCCTGAAATTGGAAATTGTGTGAGGTAGTGGGTCTGCAAAATCCAGTATCACATGCAAATAAACACAAGCTCTCAAAAGTTCTGATAACACAAGCACTCGAAATTCTTCTTAATCCCAAAAGTGCTTTCTTAGTTAGACCCTAGTAATGAAGGTAGTTAACCCTAATGCAGCATTTCAAACAATTTTTTTATAGGAGACAAATCTATTAACAAGGAAATAGGAGAAATTGAGAATGTAGATGACAAGCAAAGGAATTCCACTGTAAGTAATTTATCTACAAGTTTTACCAAATTCATGGTGCTATATTAAGATCCTAGCATGCATACCTGGCGTTTGCTTTGGATTATAAATAGCCAATTTAGAAGTATCTGGATACACAAACTTGGCAGAGTTTGTATTGGATGAAACTCCTGGCATACTCCCATCTGCATAGAAAAGAAGAATTACATAAAAGCTGAATCCAGTTATCACTGCAAAAGTATTTATTAACAACAAAAAATGTATAAAACCTGTCTCAACACCAGCTGTGGATTTCTCAATCTTCTTATTCATGCTCGTTACAAGCAACTAAAAAAGGTAAAACATAAATGATGAGTAAAAAGAGAAATATAGTTAAACATTTCTGCTTATATATGAACAAACGTGTATACTAATCCTCGCCCCCTCCCCCCACAAAAGGAAATTGATAGCATATACATGTTGAAGCTACCTCTTGCCGTGAAAGATAATCCAGTGCCGTGGAAGAGCAAGGCCACAGATCCTTAAAACTATAGCGCGATACAATATCTTGCAGTGAACTCTCTAATATTGATGCTTCATCATCACCTGTCCTAGAAAGGGCTTCTTTTCTTCTTTGCTCTACCTTCAACATGCTGGCAAGATCACCATAAGTCTGCTCAAATTGAGAGAATCTTTTCCAAACCTATACAAGAATGGGCAAATACCGACATAAAAAATTAACACCATCACCTAAATGGTTAAGATCTCATGCATATAATTAGAATTTTGACAGCATGAAAAAAAAAAACACATTTTTATTAGATATCAACTTTCCATCTGATTCTATATCTTATTATAGGCAATGTCACATGACAAATGCAAGTGAGCCAATTTTCCAACATCCAAATACTAAGATAATAATGTGTTATGGAACACAAAAGGCTGATATGGTAAAATATCACAGAAAATGTAGAGAGATATAAATAGTTTATTACACAACCAGCCCAAAGCAACCATGGCCTTAATATTAATATTAAACAGTGAACAAGGTATGAAGTACAGCACCTCAAGAGATTCCTCAGGTGGAAGAGAGCTCAATGCCCGTTCAAACAAGGCCCTAATATTAATATCATCATTCAAACGAGAAAGGAAATCTGCATACCTGCAACACTAGATTAGAACAAGGCAACAGATTCATGCTTATATACAGAATTTTGATGCCAAAAAGGGAAGGGAACTCACTCAAGAATGTATTCAGGTTCATGCATAAAGTTTTTCAACCCTGCTTCAAACACATTACGTGCCACCTGCATGAATACACAAAAAATATAAAATACACAAACGGGCTTGGTATTTTAACAAAAGTAAATAAAGGGGCCACCTTCTAATACCTCAATAAAATATGAAATGTATACACCAGAAAGAAAACAGATGAAAGGGTAGTATTAGAGGTTTGATCACAAAATTTTAATCTAAATTAATTTTAAGTAAGCTGAACAGCAATGTCAAACATGAAATTACTGATTTTGAGACACTCCCAAAACATAAAACAACCAAAAAAAAGTTCCACACCTCATTTAAAATTCACACACACTAAAATTGAGAATTTGAGGGACACTAGTCACCTTAGCATCCTTATTAAGACAGAATTCCATCATTGCCTGAGCTACATAAACATGATAAGTGCAATTTGGTGATTTGCGTGCATCAAGAAAGTACTTGCGAGCTGCTTCAACTCCTTCTGTCCTCCTTAAGAACCGAATAAACTGCAGTACCCACAGATGCAGCCATGATGTGTAATAGAGAGCAGAGAATTGTTGAAGACAAGAAAAATCACTATGCTATATAATATACTTTGTAACACTTTGCTATGTTGTTGAAAACATTCATTTTCTCAATTGTGTTTACATAAATATAACTAATCCATTTGTTTTATTAAATTGACAAAGGAGAAAACCTATATTAGGACTAATAAATTCTAATGTGAAATTTGGTAAGTCATACCTGGATAAGTGATAGTGCTGTGGCGTTACTTCCATCTCCCATAAGACTTTCGTACACCTTCTTTGCAGCCTGCATCGGTTTGAACCCCATAAAAAAACACGAAATACTAATACTTCTGAATTGATGAGGTAAGTAAGCATGCTAGTTATATATTTTGCTCTAACCTGAATGGCTCCACGAGATTCTTCAAGTTCAGCATAAGCATATCTCAGCATCTCTGAATCTAATCATGTAGAGGGAAATGAATAGTTAAGAGAACACAATTTGAACAATCCAGCGTTGCAAGATGCAAAAGGCATAACCAAAGTAGTATTCTACAATTTAATTGAAAATGTGACAATATAAAATTTCCATAAGAATGCAACAAAAGATGCTAACAAAAATATTTTATTCAGCAGAATAGCGGTAAAATCAAATACCAGGTAAAGCCTTTAAAGATCGCTGGTAAACTTTTATTGCAGAGTCTACTGAACCAGACTTTGCATGCCAGGTAGCATAGTCATACCATATGTCAGGATAATGATACAAGTACATGAGGCACTGTCACCAAAACAAATAAAGGAGCAATCTTCTTTGGTTAAGTAAAAAAACATAATAATATACTTTAAAATAATGGTGATGATGATGAATAAGAAACTCAGGCAATTCAGAGATTTGAAAGCTAAACTGATATCTGAAGGCACCAACATAGGGGAGCAGGCAAAAGAATTATAGCTATTAGACAAAGCTTAAAGCATATAAAAATCATCCCAGGCAATACATTTTCTAAGTACTTTTTTCATATATAGTATTGCAAATATTTGGTAAAAGGCTTTCATGAAAAACATTGCAAATAAAAGAAGTCCAGCATAGAAAGTAGAAATTGATGAGGAAGAATAAGAGAGAAATTAATTACAGAGTATTAATTATATAAATGACAGTTTTATCTCATATACCTGCTCGTATGCGAAGACAATTCTTTTATTAGCAGAAGCAGTATCTATCCTTTGAGGATTTCCTCTGAAATAAAGGAAAGCAAAATGATGTTACACCAAATTTTAACCCAGTAACAAAATTGAACTTTAGTGACAGAACAAAAATGAGAGTGAGTGCACAACAAGTCTTCTATTTAAATGCAATGTGTATATGATTGTGCATAACATGTGAGGCAAAATGTGTCTTACTTTTCAAAGGCTAGGAACCTTTTCCATGCCATCCACTGCATTTCTTCCTGCAGAAGTATTGAATAAAGCATGGTTAGCAAAATCCAGAAGTACCAATCTGCAAGTTTCCATGTGCAGCAACTCTCAATTAAAGACAACTAAATCTTATTTCCAGTCTAGTTGGGTTTAGTTACTTGGATTTTATGTCTACATTCAGTCCTAAAAAAACACTAAATCCATTGTGAGTCCTAGAGTCACATCTTTCACACAATCTGAACATAGTTTCTATACAAGTGAGTTACAATCTATCTATTTCTACTGTATCTTATTAGACTATTACTACCACACAACTGCTCATTCTAACCACGCATCTATAGGTCTACACAGAAATGTCCAAACCATCTTAGTCAATTTTCATTTAACACATTTGCATTGCTTTAGTTAAATCCACCAAGTTTAATGATTTTTTTTTTTTTTTTGCCTCTGCAGTTAGTTGAGTTGAAACTGAAAGATTCCAAAAATTGAAGCAAGCCATGAGTGGTTTAGTATGCAAGAAAATTGCCTTGGAAGAACCAGAAGGTGGCACAGCAAGCATATTCCAGTCAATTTCATCAATATACTTTTTCATCTCTCTGTAAACTGCCTTTGCACTATTATATTTCGGCTGATACTCAGATATAAGACCTTTTGCCTGCAAAAGGTTTTACCATCAGATTCAAATCTAAGAACACAGTCATGTCTTAAATTTTCAAAGCTAAAAGGGGTGAACTCAATGTGTCAAGACAAAACCTACCAGAGCTCGGCTAATTGAATTTTCAAAATTCTCGTAGTCCCTCCAAAGTTGTTCAACATGATGGGTTGGCGTAACAATAGCTCTTTGGTATGCTTTCCTTACTGCAGTCATTCTTTGAGATTCATCTTGTGCAGTTAGAGCCTGCAACATCATCAAGTGATTAATAAATAGAATAAAAAAGTTGAGTTAATCCATCCAAAAACTCATTATATGAGTGTCAAAGTACTAGCATACAGGCAAGGACTTTAAGAATGCAATGTACTCCATCCAAACAGGGCCTGAGGCAATGTCTACTCCTGTTAGTACATGGGATCATAAGTTAGAAGTAGGCATTATGATAGTCTTCAACTAGCACTTTTTATCTGTTATCAAGGAACATAAATAAGAACATACCGACATAGTTAAGCATGAACTCATAAGCTTTCCTAGTCTCTTCCTGACCCTCAGCTCCCCTCTTATCATTTACCTTTCTGATAAAACGAATATAACAGCGCCTGAAAAGACAACATTTAGACTCTCACCACTTCGAAAAATTCTCACCAATGAGCAGAAGAATAAAATTAGGAACTTTCCATAAACATACCAAAGAGGAATTTGCAGACAGTTTAATAAACAACGACTAAAAATTTGCTTTGTGGCATCATCATTATTTACAGCCATATGTGCCTCGACATACTGTTTCCAATATTTCGCCTAGAAAGAAACCAAATTCGTGTCAGTAAGTGCATATTACTCTGGAGTATTTAATATTTTTTACACTAAATTAAATGGTGAAGCATGTATTGAAGAAGGTTGCTCACAGCAGTAGGAAAAGTAGACATCAGTTGCTCATATATAGGCACTGCCTCAGCAATTGGCAAACGCTGAAACAAAATAAAAAGAACATTAGTATAATTTAAAAAATTACTTTCAAAATCCAATTTCAGGAAGAAAAAAAAAAAAAAACGTGGGGAAAAAGGATAAAAATCTCAAAATACCATTGCCTCGTTGGCGACAATTTCTGCAGCTTCAACATTGTACTTACTGTCCGCCATTGTTGTACAAGTATATGACTGACACCAGTCCAACTTACTGGGAAATTCTACAAAACACAAAGATTATCAAATTGGGAACAACAGTAAAAATAAAAATAAAATAAAATAAATTTTTTGTACACAAGTACCCGTATAATAGTAGTAGTTAAAACAATATTTTTAGCCGCTCACTGGCTCAGTACTCACATTCATGATTCATATAATGATATAAAAGCACTTAGCACATACGACATAAATCATCCAAAAACCATATACATTAAATATTTAAATTGATTAAAAACAACATTAGTCCCTGGCTCCCTGCTCACATTCATATAAAATCAACGGCAAATATTATCACTGGCTCAGTATATGACTGACACCAGTCCAACTTACTGGGAAATTCTACAAAACACAAAGATTATCAAATTGGGAACAACAGTAAAAATAAAAATAAAATAAAATAAATTTTTTGTACACAAGTACCCGTATAATAGTAGTAGTTAAAACAATATTTTTAGCCGCTCACTGGCTCAGTACTCACATTCATGATTCATATAATGATATAAAAGCACTTAGCACATACGACATAAATCATCCAAAAACCATATACATTAAATATTTAAATTGATTAAAAACAACATTAGTCCCTGGCTCCCTGCTCACATTCATATAAAATCAACGGCAACACCAATAAAATTCAATATAATTAACTAATTAAGAGTCTAAGACTTAAAAGGGAAGTTAGGGCAAAAATAAAATTAGAGAAATTAGGGCAAAATTGTAAAAATACAAACCTGAGAGGCTGAGATTGTGAGACACTGACTCACTGAGGACTCCTGCTGGGCTGCTGACTGGCGAAATTAGGGCACAGAGGAATGGCGAGTGGCGAGGTGCGACCGTTCGGCAAAACAGGGACAGAGCGATAGAGCGATTGGGACAGAGAGGAACGACGTTATGATCAGACCTCAGATGAGACCCCAACCAAGACGATGGAGAAATGGCGGGCTTTAGGCTTTCCTGTGAGCTTGACGAATCAATATTGGCTAAGGATATATTTCAGTTGTTATAAGAAGCAATTTTGGTCCTAAATTGTACGGAGTATTTATTTAGGATTGGAAGGAATTTGTAAGTTTTAATATTTTGTGAATAGTTTTTTTAAATAAAAAATTTGTGAATATAATATAGGTTCATAATAAATTGTCATTTAAAAAGATAAATGTTAAATATTTAATATTTTTTTTTTATACTTATAGGGAAGGGGATACCCATATATACAAGTTCTGTCTTATAGTTTATTTTAAGCTACTAATAAGTTATAAGCTCTGTTTAGTAATGTTCTCAAAATAAGCTCCTAGCTTCATAACTTTTTTTACATTTTTATCCTTATTATTTTAAATAAATGACATAATTTACCTTTCTCAATTAAAACTTTTTCTCTTTTCCTTTATTCGCAACTTTCACCCCAATTATTATTATTATTATTATTATTATTATTATTATTATTATTATTATTATTATTATGAGATTTGCAACAATATTGCTACTTCATTATGAGATACTAGATCATGATTATGCTAATAGTTTTATTTTAAAATATTAATTTTTTTTAAAGACAAAATGTTAAATTTTAATATGTAAACAAACTAAATTAAATTTTATGAAGATGTCCTTTTTAGTTTTTTTTACATTTACCAACTTATTAAAAATTTAATTTTACAAAACACTTTCAAACATAACAAATAGCTTAACAACTCTTCCGTTTTCAGCTCCGAGCTTATAGCTTTTCAGCTTTCCAATTACTTTTCAGCTTCCAGCTCCTAACTTATAGCTTTTTAGCTAGGTTTGCCCAAACAGAGCCAATCTATTATGACTATGGCTCTGTTTGGCAAACCTAGCTGAAAAGCTATAAGCTAGGAGCTGAAAGCTGAAAAGGAGTTGAAAGCTGAAAAGCTATAAGCTCGGAGCTGAAAACTGAAGAGCTGTTAAGCTAGCTGTTATGATTAAAAGTGTTTGGTAAAACTAGATTTTTGATAAGCTGATAAATGTAAAAAGACTAAAAAGGA
Source organism: Ipomoea nil (assembly GCF_001879475.1). NCBI lineage: Eukaryota > Viridiplantae > Streptophyta > Magnoliopsida > Solanales > Convolvulaceae > Ipomoea > Ipomoea nil. Next base: position 947,807 of record NW_017619350.1, read on the forward strand.
CATCTTCATATAATTTAAATTAGTTTATTTACATATTAAAATTTGACATTTTGTCTTTAAAAAAATTAATATTCTGAAATAAAACTATTAGCATAATCATGATCTAGCATCCCATAATGATGTAGCAATATTGTTGCGAATCTCCTTCATCTCAGTAGAGGCCTAGCATCCCAGAATTATGCAAACTTAAAAGAAGTAGCACCACAACTAGCATTATTAAAAGCATTGTGCACATTCAAAGAAGTAGAAATATTATTTACTCTCTATGCATTAGAACCATGAATACCGTTAGTTCAGACAATAACACAAATAGCTAGCAGACCTATGGCTTTGCATCATGCCGTTAGTTCAGACAATAACACTAAACAGTTTTACGGTCAAACAGTCCATCCACTTAAGAAGAACAAGACACACAAAATCATTATTTAGGATGTCCAGCCAAACATATACATACCTGCGGATTGATGCTATGGCTATTAGACTATTGCGGACTGCGAAGTGCGATGGATGATGCTCCTGCGGAGTGAAAATGGGGGATGGCGATGGATGACTCTTCTGCGGAGTGCAAATGGGGGATGGCGATGCTTCTGCGGAAGGCAAATGGGGGATGGCGAACCTTATGCGGAATGCAAATGGGGAGATGGACGAGGCTTATGCGAATGGTCTAAGATGAAGGGATTGTCGTGAAAGTTGCTAGGAGAAGAGAAATGGTTTTAATTCAGAAGAGTAAAACATGTCATTACTTTAAAATAATAAGGGCAAATATGGAAAAAAAGTTAGGAAGCTCCTAGCTTATTTTGAAACGCTACCTAAAGTAGCATTCCAAAATAAGCTCTTATTTTAAGCTAGGGGCTTATTTTGGAACATTACCAAACAGAGCTTATAGCTTATTAGTAGCTTAAAATAAGCTATAAGCTCCTAGCTTATCTCTGCCAAACAGAGCCTATGTTTGACAGAGCTTATTTAGGAGTTTGTAGCTTATTTTAAACTATTAATAAGCTATAAGCTCTGTTTGGTAATGTTCCAAAATAAGTTCGTAGCTTAAAATAAGCTAGGAGCTTCTTAATTTCATTTTCATCTTTGTCCTTATTATTTGAAAGAAATGACATCATTTACCATTCATAATTAAAATATTTTTATTTTCCCCTTTATCCGCAACTTTGATTCTCAACACTATTGCTACTTCATTATGGGAACAAACTAATTTTATCAAAAAGCTTGATAGGGTAGAGGTCCTATAAACCTTTGGTATAGGTTCAAATCGTATAAGACGCAATTCTTTTTATCTTTTTTTTTTTTTTCCCCCGATACCTCAAAAAACCTTTTGAATATTGAAATATGAAACGCTTGATTGGATACTTGTTGCTGAAGTAGAAAACGATCCATTTGGTCCCGAATAGCTTCTTTCAAAAGGGCTTCAAGATAACCGCTAAATTTTGATTCTTGAACTTATACTTCAGCTTAACCTTTTACATTTTTAGGTAATGACAGCATAATCGTCATCTCCCACATAGGAGAGTAATCGAGTACCAGTGAGCCACAAGATCCTTGGTTAAATGTTTAATATATAAATTGTGTATCTTTGGATACAGACCACTTTGTAAGGTGGGCTCGGGCTTAATGAATAACTTATATAGATATTATTTGTGCAATTGTTATATTATGGACCAGCGTTCATATTGCATTGTGAATCTGATACAAAAATTATGAATATTCAGTTACAATTAACAAAGTTTCTATACATGTAAACAAATGACAAATTATGCTGTGGAATTGTGTCCACTGGCACGATTGGGCACGGTTTCAAAACTGTTAATAATTATGAATATAGAGTTCAAAAATTATGAACATAGAGTCATGTAATTGTGGATATAGAGTTTAATAATTGTGAATATGAGTTCAAAAATTATGAACATAGAATTTTATAATTATGAACATAAAGTTCAGTAATTATGAACATACAGTTCTGTAATTGTGAATATAGAGTTCAATAATTATGAATATAATAGCGCGTCTTCGACCAGGTCGCAACCACCCCGGAATGCATAGTGCGAAAGGTTGCCGAGCTCTCTAGATACACGATCATGAAAACAATCAACCTTAAAGCCAGTGGCATGGGGAGATCTTCCCGGATTTCTTGGCATCCGCCTGCACATGGTTGGATTAAAATAAATAGGATGGGGCTTTCAAGAAAGGAACTGGGCCCGCCAGTGCGGGGGGATTGGCGAGGGATCACCAGGGTGACTGGATCTTTGGGTTTACCACGAGAATTGGTTCTACTAATAGCTTTGCCGCAGAGCTGTGGGGCCCAAGGGAGGGTCTACGGCTGGCAAACGCTAGGTGGGTCTTTAAAGCTATTTTCGAAATGGACTCGGAGGCGGTGGTGGCCGTGATGCGCAACACAGACTCTGAGATGGGGAATGCTTCGACCCTGGTCAAAGACTGCAAATTCCTTATTACTAAATTTGAGAGAATCGAGCTCCTTCATACGCTTAGAGAAGGAAACAAATGTGCGGACCACCTTGCTAATTTGGGGCAAGCAGCCGAATGGGGGACGTCTGTCCTGAATTCTCCACCGGCCACCATCATCCCTCTTATTGAGGCAGATGCTTTTGGTGCCAGTACGGTTAGAGTCTGGTAGTTCTCTTTCCCGTGTTCAACGGGCCTTTCTCACAAAAAAAAAATAATTATGAATATAAAGTTCAAAAATTATAAACATAGAATTCAATAATTATGAATATAGAGTTCAATAATTATGAACATAGAACCGTGTTCACTTTGCAAGATTTACGACATAACAATTGTAAACAAATAATTTGATAATTGCTGACACATAATATGATAGATATATGTACAAAAATTATCAATAAAAAGTATTAAATGCATTGATTAAATAAATATAAAATTTAAAAGTTATTTTTAGATCAGGATCTACAATGCAAGATAGAGTCTGGTCCATGATATAATTTGCCTTATTTGAGATATCCAATCCATCCAATATATATAATAGTCATTCGGCCCAGCCCGATATGAGAGTTAGAGTAAAACAAGTACTGTACCATAATCCATTATTGTGTTAAACGGGTGGCCCGGGACATTATTTTCGGCTTAGGCCGGTACTCTCCGCCGTTCCCTCTGTGCACCGCCGACTCGCCGAGCAAATGCTACAGTGCAGCCATACAGCAACCCAGCTGACCGTCAGTCTCTCTTCATGTTCTCGTCAAGAAACCCACAATATCCGCAGTTTACCCAAATTTTCCATGCGCACAGCATTCAGCTTCCTCCACACATTCTCCGTCTCCGTTCTCCTGAACACCACTCGCAGTGGCCGTCGGAACCGACGCGGCCTCTTCTGCACGGTGTCTCTGCTCCGGAACTCCTCAGCAACGTCTCCCCATCTTCGATTCTACCCTCGTCGCATTGTATACTGCTCCACGCTCCGCTCATCCTCTCCTTCGGCTAGTACTTTCTTCGAACAGCTAGCGTACGAGCCTGAAGAATCCCTGAAACATGAGGAGGACTTGTCGAGCAGCACTGAGAGGGAAAGTTTCAATTTTGATAGCTCCTTCGAGTCTGTCGAGTTGAAGCGGTTCGATTCGCCGGTTGTTGATGTCAAGGAGCTTGAGGAACTTCCCGAACAGTGGCGCCGGTCAAGATTGGCCTGGCTTTGCAAGGAGCTTCCTGCGCATAAGCATAATACTTTGATTCGGATTCTCAATGCTCAGAGGAAGTGGCTCAGACAAGAAGATGCTACTTATATTATCTGTCATTGTATGCGAATTCGTGAAAATGAGTCTGCTTTCAGGGTAAGAGCTGCCTGCTCATCGTCAACATAATTGAAACATTTTCACTGTTGAATATTCTTCTTTGTATGGTAGGTTATGTTGAGCATTGTGCAATCCAACTATCAGACGTTTAGTTGAGATGGAGGATTCAATTTGATATCATGGGTTGAGTGGCGTGTTTGAACATATAATATATAAACATAAATGTGCAATCCATCTACCAGCTTAGATTTTTAGTTGAAATTGAGCACATGCTTCAATTGGTTATTTGTCTATTGCAAGTGATCATATAGAGAAATGTTGCAGCTTTTTGTGGTATGCAAGTTGCTAATTGGCAATACAATATCATTAGACTGTGTAGTTATCAAGTCCTGAAGTTATTTTATGCAGGATTGGTGCATGAACAACAGAATGACACTTAGATGCTCTCCAACACTAATTTAGCAAGACTGTTAGTGTGTTAACTTTTAAGCATAGTTGATGAAATCTTCATTTCTGTTTCGTTTCTCGTTTGAAGTTATTTTTAAAAGCAAGAATTAGTAACTTGGTGAAGATATTTTTAAGCCTATGTATGTGTTAAATTGCAGGTTCTTGTATTTCTGAGTGATGTAATGCCAAAAGAAGATGCTGAATTCTTTGATTATACTAATATGATGAAGTTTATTTTGCAATATTTCAGGTGTACAAATGGATGATGCTGCAACATTGGTTTCAATTTGATTTTGCTCTAGCTACGAGGCTAGCAGATTATTTGGGTAAGGAGCGCAAGTACTTGAAGTGCCGGGAGGTTTATGATGACATACTTAATCAAGGACGAGTGCCTGCTGAGTCAACTTTCCATATTCTGGTAGTTGCATATCTTAGTTCATCTGGTCAATCAGTTGTGGAAGAAGCATTCAGCATTTACAGCCGCATGATCCAGCTGGGAGGTTATAGGCCTCGTCTTAGCTTGCAGAATTCTCTGTTTAAAGCTCTGGTGGGAAAACAAGGAGGTTCTTTTGAGGAAACTCTTAAACAAGCAGAGTTTATTTATCACAATTTGACTACTTCTGGGCTCCAGATACACAAGGATATCTATGGTGGTCTTATATGGCTCCACAGTTATCAGGATTTAATAGATAAGGATAGAATTGCATTATTGAGAACAGAGATGCGTTTGAGAGGGATTGAAGAAAGCACAGATGTACTTGTGTCAGTCTTGAGAGCTTGCTCGAAGGATGGGGATGTAGAGGAAGCTGAAAGAAATTGGTCAAAACTTCTTTCCTCTAATCCTAGTCCTCCACCACAAGCTTTTATGTTTAGAATGGTAACCTATGCAAAGATTGGAGAGCTTATGAAATCTTTGGAGATATTTAGGCGAATGCAAGAGGAGTTGGGTTCTACTGCTGTCATAGCATATCATAAAATCATAGAGGTGTTGTCTAAAGCTGAAAAGCTAGAATTGGCAGAGTCGATCATGACAGAGTTCATTGACAGTGGTCTGGGGCCGTTGCGGCCATCATTTATTGATATGATGGAAATGTACTCCACTTTAGGCTTACATGAGAAATTGGAGTCAACTTTCTTTCAGTGCCTTAAAAAATGCCGTCCAAATAGGAAAGTTTTCAGCATTTACTTGGATTCATTGGTTCAAATTGGCAGTATTAACAAGGCAGGAGAAGTCTTCAATCAGATGATTGAGAACACGTCAATTGGTGTCAATGCACATTGTTGCAATAGCATTTTGAGAGGTTATCTCTCCCAGGGGGAGCATATAAAGGCAGAAAAAGTGTATGGGTTGATGCGCCTGAAGAAATATGATATTGATTCTTCCTTGATAGAAAAGCTCAGTTTTGTTCTGAGTTTGCGCCAGAAGGATGTCAAAGAACCCATAAGGCAGAAGCTCAGCATAGAACAGAGAGAGGTCATGGTGGGGTTGTTGTTGGGTGGTTTGCAAATTAAATCAGATGCAGAGAGGAAGAAACATTTAGTCCATTTTGAATTCAGTGAAAACTTGAAGCATCATTCCGTTTTAAGGAGGCACATATATGACAAGTATCGTGAGTGGTTAGCTTGTCCAGATAAACTGGCAGATGATGATGATGATGATGATGATGTTCCTTGGGTGTTTACTACCATTCCACATTCTTATTTTGGCTTTTATGCCGACCAATTCTGGCGAAAAGGCCAACCTACTATTCCAAAACTAATCCACAGATGGTTGTCACCCCGAGTTCTTGCTTACTGGTATATGTACTCAGGCTACCGGACATCATCAGGGGATATTCTGTTGAGATTAAAAGGAAGCCAAGAGGGCATTGAAAGTATTGTCAAAACACTCAAGGCCAAATCATTGGATTGCAGACTAAAAAGGAAGGGAAGCTCGTTTTGGATAGGTTTTCTGGGAGATAAGTCTACATGGTTCTGGAAACTGGTTGAACCCTTTATTCTCGATGATCTAAAAGATTGCCTGAGACCAGGAGGCAACCTATCGGATGATTTGGAAGGAATTCAAACCATTGACAGCGGGTCTGAATCTGATGAGAAGCCCTCCGAGTGCAGTGATGGTGAGATGTAACAATATCTCTTGTAATCAGTTTCTGGTTATACTGCAGATTTGCACTCCGGTTTCGATGATTGAAGCCACTGCTGCCTCGTTTTTCCTGTATGTGTAGCAAACACTCCCTACCCATTTTTTGAAACTTTTAATTTAGTAATATGCAGAGTTGTATATATTCAGTTGTGGAAGTCCAATATGTAAACTTGCAAGAATTAATCTCATGGCCATACATTCAAAAAAAAAAAAAAATCTCATGGCCATGATGATAAATACAGCCAAGATTCTTATTTAAATTTGCATGAATCACCCTGCAGAGTTTATTCTAGTCTAAGATTCAAGGCTCAGACAATTAGAAAATGGTGGAAATGCCTGATGGTTTGAAGATTGTAGGCAAACATGGAGAAGAAAATATGTTTTACCATTCACTCAATTGTTACTTCTTGAATGGGTTAGGCTTTGCCAGTAGATATTGATCTACACAATGTAATTTCATATTTTCATTCCCATTTTAAACTCTAATTTCGTGTATATTCCTAGTGATGGAGTGGTATAAGTTTATATTAAAAGATCATAAATTTAATAATGGCTTGTTTATTTATACCAATTAATATATTATTCTAAATTTATTTGTAAGTATATTATGGTAACTAAGCTACCAATTACCTTTGGTTGCAAAATAGGAAACATAGTTTATGGCATAGCCATTGATGGATACCCAATATATGTATCCGGTTGGCACCACCTAACAGGCAGTCAGGTCTCGGACTTGGCAGTCAGTACTTGGGAGGCTCCCTAATTATTCTTTCTTCCATAACCTTCAAAACGAGAGGAAGAAAAGGGCGGAAACCACGTCTCTCTAGACTAGAAAGCAAGAAAACATGGTCTCTCTAGACTATAAAGCAAGAAAGCATGCAGTGTTATATGTACAAAATCTCCGACAAAATAGTAAAAAAAACTGATTTTCACGTAAAAATTATTGTCTCGGTGTTTTTCATTTTATATTTCTCATTCAATGGCTTACGGACTAACTATCCCGAGTCACAAAATCAACAGTCATAATTAAGAAAGATTTTCAGTTCCCAGCCACATCCTAAATAAAATTAGCATATTTGCTTTCAAAAGATTTTAGGTTCTAGTCTAATCCTAATATTAAAATTTGAAAAACAAAAACAAAAACAAAAACAAAAGTACAAAACATACAAATTTTCTTTCTGTACTTGAGGAAGAAACCATTCGACTCCGATTGACTTCTGGTATAGCCAATCTGCATGCAGTCCTCCACTCTACCGGTCTAACCAGCCCAAGTCTGAAAAATGGTGTCGGACTCCGAGTTGGTGGGCCGGCTCTGGGATATTCTCCGGGACGCTAACCTCGAGACCGCCACCGCCGCCAGCGTCCGGCGGCGGCTCGAGGAGCAACTGGGTGTTTGTTTGCTAGACCGGAAGGCCTTCATCAGGGACCAAATCGACCTTTTCCTCCAGACCCATGTTGTAACACCTCAAAACAACAAAGTACAGCGGGGAGCCGATGACTCGGAGAACGTGAAGCAAGAAAAGAACGAGAATCTCGATTCCCAAAAAGAGGGCACCGTTAAAGAAGAAGAAATTGATGACCAAGATGAGAAAGAGGAAGAAGATACTGACGAAAAGAGCACCCAGAAAGCAAAGTACACTTTTTTTCTTCTTCTTTTTATCCTCCATTACTCATTCTCCCCTGTAATGCAATAATATTTACAGTGCCACTAGAAATTGCTTACTTTTTCATAAGACCTGAAATCATAATCACCACCAGAAAGCCATAACTTTTTTTCTGTGTTTTTGTGATGCTCTAAATGTTTCAATTTTCTGTTGGTGAGTTAAAGCTTGAAACTTTGAACCATTCCACAATTTGTTTGTGTCATTGGTTTGTATATAGATGGTATGCTTTGGTATATGATGATATCCAATTATCTATGGAGGTGTGAACATTTTTGCTCATCCACGCATAACAGATTAATAGGAGTATTAGCCAGACATTATTGAAGTTGAATCTTTGCTTGCACTATGTTATGTATCAGCTCAATAATGATTGAGATTTTATGCATATGCAAATAGGTCTAACACGAAGGAGAAAGATGATAAGAAAAGAGGCAAAGGCTTTAACAAACCATGTGCCCTTTCTCCACAACTTCAAGTATTAGTCCAGGAGCCAGAACTTGCGCGAACAGAGGTATTGTATAGGTTGTGGACATGGCTTTTTATGTTCCTTACAAAAATGTTTAGTTTGGAACTAACTGAGTTCAAAACTTTCCCTTTATGTGGATATTTACGTAGAGATTATCTAACCCAATCAGATGTAGAATTATGGTTCACTTGCTTATGAGTTCCATAATGTGGCAATTTCTATATGTACTTTTGTTTTTGCTTGTAAACTTTAGTACGGAGTACTTGCTTGCCTATGATTGGATTTCTTGCAAGTTTCACCTTGTGGCAGCAAGTATACTAGTACTTCTGGGTGAATCTAATACTAGCTATTTTGGTGAATTTGTAGGTTGTCAAAAGAATCTGGGCCTATATCCGGGAGAATAATTTGCAAGATCCAAAGAACAAGAAAAGAATTATATGTGATGAAACTTTGTTGGGGATTTTTCGTGTCAAGACCATTGACATGTTTCGGATGAATCAGACACTTTCAAAGCATATATGGCCTATTGAAAAAGAAGATGGTACAGTTTTTTTTTTTTTTTTTCCTTAAACACATAAGAAGTTAGACATGTGTTAAGACCCTGAGGATTAAGGCTATGAGTAGCTGAGGAATTGTAAATGGATATTGGAGAAACTGCTTTGCTGCAATGAATTTATGTGTTATATTTTCTTTAGATTTGAAGCTTTAATGATAAGTGGGATGATATTTTGCCCAAAACATGCAGTCACTCTGGTCAAATCCACACCAAAGGAAAGGCAACGGAAAAAGGGCAGAGACGAAGGTGAGAACTGAAGGCCACAAGTTTCAGATCAGCTTTCAATTTTAACCCAAATTTTCTATCTTTGAACATCCCTTTAACCACGCAACAACTTACACGTTGGTTAAACTGTGTTCCAAGTTTATACAGATTCAGATTCAGATTCAGATTTTGAGCCAAAGCAGGAAGAGAAACGACAGAGAGGACTGAAAGGTGGTGGCACCGGTTTCCTTGCTCCAATTCAACTCTCAGACTCTCTGGTAAAATTCTTTGGTACTGGTGAAAATGCACTATCACGGGGAGATGTGGTGAAGAGAATGTGGAAATACATTAAGGAAAATGAACTGCAGGACCCATCTAATAAGAGGAGGGTCATTTGTGATGACAAGTTAAGAGAACTCCTCGAGGTTGATTCTTTTGAAGGCTTCACGATGACTAAGCTCTTGACTGCTCATTTTATAAAAACAGCAGGGTGATGTTATCTTACATTTTTAGCAACGTGAAAGTGTTTGTTGTCTTGCTTTTCATTCCCCTTGCCTAGAATCTCCTTATAGAATTTCTTGACCTCTATAAATATGTAGCAAGCTACGGAATCAAAAACAGAATATTAGGCTACTGAAGATTCTAAACATTTTATTTAACACGCCCAAATCCTTCAAAATGGTTTGGAATTTTCACCTACCACCAAAATCTTCATTTTTGTCTGTTTCCTTCTCTACTTTTGGTAGGTGCTCCAGTCACTATATGGTAGGATGGAACTCCTCTATGGCTCTATTAGTCTATTACATTGTTCTCTTTTGAATGGGAATTACTGGTTCCTTTTAACTGTTTGTTTTGCAAAACGTGGAATAATTTAATCCTCATTTTGTAATCCGGAAAGATGGAGACCAGTTTCAACGGGAAACTGCCAGAACCAGAAAAACTGTCATTGTATTGCTTCTGAAATGTTTGTCTGATGTTTTCTTTTCATAAAAAATTCCTTTTTTCTTAGTCATTCAGCCTGTTGAGAACTCCGAACGTGCAACTACTGCTAAAAAACAGGTAAGGAAGCTCGATAGCTGTGGGTGAAAAATATTGGTCTGCTTGAACTCTGGGAGGGAGTTATAATTGATTTGAAGCTTGTTTGGATTGCGGATTTGCACTGAGAATGTCCAGTATTCTTATGCTTTGATGCTGGCCTGGAAGAGCAGTAAGTTGCACTGACTTCTTCTTGTTTACATTGGAGGTGTTTGGTAAATAGCTATTAGATGATTGGTTAGTGAGTTTAACTAGTTGATAACATTAGCTGATTGTAGAAAGATATTTGGTAAATTTTCTGTTAGCTGATAGCTAATTACATGCATTTTGAAGCAATAAGTTATTACGAAAAGCTAATTAATCAAACACTCATATTGGCTGATAAACAAACTATGTTACCAAATAGGGTCATTGTGTTTTAGTTAGTCTATGTATCTTTTGAATCTTAGAAGTTTAAGGTCATGAACTTGGCCCAATCAAAAGAATTGGCGCATTGTAAGCAGCCCAATTCAACATGCCTCCATTATTATTAAAAAGAACCAAGAAAATGTTGTCTGTGTCATGTCCTTTCAAGTTTATTGTGGTTTCTTGTATTTTGGTTGGTGGGTTGGTTTTAGCGGGCACGTGTAAAAGGAAATACTCACCACCACAAAGACACCCATGATGCTGAAGTAGTCTTTGCAGATGGAAGTAGGGATTTATTCAACTGCAATATGATAAAAGAAGGGACCATAAGATATTGTTCTCGACTCTATAACATAGAGACTCGAGTTGAATCTAGATTAATTTTACCGTAACGACTCAGATGCCATATGTAAAAACTGACTTCGAATACCGGGTGCCAAAAGAGTGTTATCTAAACCGACTCAAGTGGTATATGTATTATGTGTACATGTCTCGAGCCACACACACACACACTCTCTATTCGATCGATTACTTTAAAGTTCTACAGAAACCTAGGGAGTGGGGACTAAGGGTGAGAACTTAGGAGTAGAGACTGATGAAGCGACTCTCAATTTATCTCTTTCATCGACTCTTGGACATAAATTCTAGGACTTAAAGATTAGTTTGACCTGATGTATCAAAAAATATATTCAAATTTTAAGTACCCATTATTATCCCAAGTGTTATACCCTCGGTAAAAGATGAAGTTGAAAGAAGCAGGACAACAAACGCAAAAATTGTCCACATGCTTTTATAAGTAGACAAAACCGAAAAGAAAAAGAATCTTGAGAACGGTGGGACCCCCTGCGCTATTCTCATCTGGAATACTGAAGATGGAGCAATGAGCATAGCTGTTTTACAAGTTGGAATCACATCCCAATTTAAGATTGGCAATATATACTATGAATGAATGGGTTAAAGTATGCTAAAAAAATAATAAAAATAATTATATTGCATTATATATTATATTTAATATATAAATACAAAAGTATAAATTTTAATGGATACTAACTTCTTTTTTTTTTTTTTTTAATTTATACATACTATATTTTAATGGATAAATTATTTTAATCGTAAAATTTGTAACTGAATAAATAAATAAATAAATAAATAAAACAAAAATAAGCATAACCTATACGAATTTGGAGATTTGGACATAAAAATACACACATAATCCGCAAGCATCAATGTTTTAAGACCTTAATATACAATTTTTATGACCCGAAAATCCATGGCTACTATCTCAATGTGTTCACCGAATAAATCATGTTTATTGTAATAAATTCATAAATTATATACAAGAGATAAATTATACTAGAAAAATCAGGTGTGCAATTGGCCAATCATGCTCATGTGTAATAATCTGTGAATTATACACGAAAAGTAAAATACACTAAAAATATCATATGTACATTAGATAATTTGTACTCATACAGTCATATGTAATAATTCACAAATTACATAAGTAAAATAAATTATAATAAAAAAAGACTATGTACAACATATTTGATCGAAATAATATTGACAAGAATTAACTCTTTTTAATATACAAATTTACTTTTATGTGGATATGTTTAATGGAGAGCTTTTAACTGTTTAAATGTCAATGTTATCCAAAGAGAGTTTTAACCCACAGTGCCACGTTTCAATGGGCCAACCTTATCGGCAATAGAGAGATAGGTCAGTAGTTATTATCTATGGGTTGATAAATTCATTATCACCTCTGTCCCATATCAAAGATTGGTGACAAAATGCCTATGTTATATGTTTTATAATCTTTATCTTCCACTGTTTACTAAATATAAATATAACAAAAATAAAATTATATTGATGTAATAATGTATATTGATAACTAAAATATTTTGATTTATTATTTGTACATGAGAATTATTATTTTTCTCTTTTCACTTTTTCATTTATATACAAACTTTAGTAACAAAATATTCCGTTAATTTTTTATTATTCTTAACTACCCTTACTCATTCCAAACTATTTTCTTAGCTTTTAATAATAATAATTATAATTATAATTATAATTATAATTATAATTATAAGAATTATTATTATGTTGAGATTAAGAACAAGAAACATAACAATAACAGAAAAGTAAAGAATGACAAGATTTACGTAGTTTAACAATGTGCTTACATCCACTGTAGTGAAGCTACATCCACGGGAGTGAAGTTATTTCTTAGCTAATTTACCAAACATCTTTCTACAATAAACTAATGTTATCAACTAGTCAAAAACGCTAACCCAATCAGCTAACCGCTATCAGCTAACAAATATTTACCAAACACCTCCTATATCATCAAAGGGCACATACATATCATCATGAGGGGCCAAGGAGTGGAAGATATTGTCTTTGAGGACTGGAAAACACACCAACATAACAATAATGTCACTCAACTACTCCATCTCTGATTAGTATCTAAATTTGTCGTACCTTATCATCACTTTCATTTCATTCTGCAAATGCCTCGCACTACATATTTTTCACTGTCAAAATCAAATCTCGATTAAAAAATCTACGCGAATAAATAATCTAAATTTCACGATACCCTACTATATAACATTATAATCTAAAAATGTAAAGTTTCCCGAGTTTTTTTTTTTAAATTTTTTTTTTTTGAATTACGGGTGTTTTGTGTTGTAATCCATAAAATTTCTCTAATTTTATTAGGAAACAAGATACCATAAAATTTCTCTAATTTTGTTAGGAAACAAGATATTATTAATACCCTTATAAATGACAAAAATAATGTACATGCATCCTGGTGATGTTACGCTGATTGAGAACAAGTAGTCAACAATTCATTGTACCAATCTTTTAGAATATAATATATAATATGATTCAATGTTTAGAGATTCCATACTTTCCAATTAGCGCCAAGCAGTACATAATTGGAGCTGAGTGTTCTGAGGTGCAAAGGAAATAATGATGTGAAGGGTCAGGATATAAATAAATCAAACAAAACTACAAAAGATTCCCTCTCTCACAAGGCATGAGAGACGACTACGTACGTTTGTTTTAATTTAGAATTTATTGCAAAAAGATTTTCTTTCCTTACTCATTGATATTATATAAAATATATATATATATATATATATCAACACCGATACACGTCTGGCTCAACAGACAATGTCAAATGTCGATGCGCACAAAGAATTTGCCTACTTTGGACATAATCCTTACACTGTCGCTGTCGAAGATTGAACCTTAGTATCTTCTTCCAAATACTGTCTATTGAACCAGTGAGTTAAGCATGTGTAGACTATTAATATTAACTACTTGCAAATATTAAAGATGTTCATAAATTTTGGATAGTTACCAAGACAATCGGAAGTTGTTAGAGAATTTTATTTTCTCAATTATGTATTTAATAATGGTCAAATGACACCGATCTTTAATTTCAAATTAGGACGTTAAATGTTGGACTCTCAAGATGTTCAGAAAGTATGGATAGTCAAGTTAATCAAGACAATCAGGATTATCAACAATTTCCAGATATAATTGTATATTTTATTTTCTCGGTTAGGCGTTTTTTTTTTTTTAAATAAATATATTTCAATAACTTGTGGGTAAAAATGTAAAATAAATATTGGGAAAATTGCACTTTTTCCCCCTGTGTTATATGCTTATAGCATTTTTTCTCCCTGAGTTATTTATGCATTCACATTTGCCCCCTCAATTATTATAGAAGTGACGGTTTTTCCCCCTGATAATATTAAATGGACATTTCTACCCTTAAAACAAATATTTTATTTATTTCTCTTCTTCACCAAATTATTGCTTATATGTAGGAATGACCACGGTTCGGTTCGAACTGAATCAAACACTATAGCAATCAAATTAAAAAATTTCGATTATGATTCATAACATAACCCAATATTTGGGTTTCCGTTTATTAAAATCGTGAACTGGAAAAAAATGGATCCTGAACCGTGAACCGGAGGTTCAAATCGGAACAACTACTAGCAATAGCTTAAATTAGAATTATAATATTTGCAAATAGTGTATGTTTTTTCCCGCATTTATATTGACTCTCACATATAAGTATATATAATCGCGATTTGAGTTTTATTTTGAACCGTCGGTTCACGATTTTGGATCCAATTTGAACGGTTAGTTCAAACTTTCTTTTAAAATTTTATTTTTTTATTTTTAAAATATTATAAATTTAACACTTAATGTATTTTATTTTTTCAAATCGTGGTTATAATTTGTTGGAGAAGAAAAATAAATAAAATATTTATTTTAAGGATAAATATGTCCATTTAATATATCAGGGGAAAAAACTGCTACTTAAATAATTTAGGGGAAAAAAGTGCTATAAGTATATAACAAAAAGGGAAAAAGTGTCATTTTCCCATAAATATTTTATAAGGAAAAGTAAAATGAGAAGAGTAACGGACAAATTGGAATTGAGGAAAGGGGGAAAACATTAAAAGGGAAGGACAAACGAGGTTGTCATCACGTGAAAGATGCTTCGGAATGAAAGAGATTGGGCTTGTATGCTCTTCTTTAGCACCACTCAATTCAATAGGGGGAATCATATCGTATCCTTTTTACTAAAATGTCTTTGCTTCTTCTTCGGATCCAAATAAAAGAATCTTGTTTGGGTACAAATGTTACAGGCTTACAGCTTCTCCGCCTCGACCACAAGACAACAATATGATTCCTTCCACGAATCTAACTAAAAAGAAAACCAAAGACCTAAAAAGTCTACCCCGCCCTATTTATTTATTTATTTTTTTTTAATTACTAGTGACTCCGTATTTATCAATAATTATTTTCTCAATCTATTAAAGCACAAAGAGTCAATATCGTCCCTACTAGGGATTGAACCCATGACTTCCAATTTAAAAGAGTCACTAGACCACAAGCCAACAGCTAAAAATATAAAGCAATTCAAATATTTTATAATTTTTATTAAGTTACATAATTAACTAAACATGTATTGCCTTTTATGACACACATGAAATAATTAATGAGTTAATAACCAAAATCGTCCTCGACTATAGTGGTTTTTCTCAATTTCGTCCTAAACGACTTTGGTGACCTAATATCGTCCCAGACTTTTGTGTTTCGCTCAATTTAGTCCTCCATTTGTTATTTCGTCAAATTGGTGTTAAATTAAGGGACAATTCAGTAATGTCAATATTGATCTCTCTTTACTTTCAATTTGTGAAGTGCGAAATTCCTCTTTCTTGTACGAATTACACCCAGAATTACTCCCGGACCTGCAAATCAAATTTTATATTCGTAGTTTTAAGAGTAATTATGGGAGTAATTCGTAAAAAAAAAAAAAAAAAGATTTCGCAGTTCACATGTCTATGAGTAAAGAGATGCCAATATTAAAATTACTGAATTGTCTATTTATTTAACACCAAATGGACAAAATAACAAATGAGGGACTAAATTGAGCAAAAACACAAAAGTCTGGGACTAAATTGAGCGAAACACAAAAGTCTGGGACGATATTAGGTCACCAAAGTCGTTTAGGACGAAATTGAGAAAAACCACTATAGTCGAGGACGATTTTGGGTATTAACTCAATAATTAATAGAGAGTGACTTTTGTATGAGTGTTTAATAGTATTTATTGCAAAATTATTTTATATATTCATAATCAATTATTATAAAATAAATCTTGTCTTACAAATTAAGAGTTAGAAACTTAAATTTATCAATCCAATAGTTTGAAGCAATTATACTATAATAAGGTCGAATATTCGACTCAAAATTAAGTTTAGAGTTATAAAAATATTAAATGGAAGTATGAAAAAAAAATCTACTTTTTTTTTTTTGGAGGACATGGGAAACTTGCAACTATTAATTGAGCGTCTGCACCAAGTAAACTCGCTCTTGTGTAATTGTGGTTAGGTGAGAAATCGTGTAATATCTACAGATTTAATTAAAAGAGTGTTTGACAATAATCAAACTCGTAACATTAAAATATGAGAATCATGTTCTATTCATTCAAACACCTCCTTTGAAAAATTCTTAATTTATTACCTCTAAGCAACGTGCATTGTTAGAGAATATTAACACTCAGGTAACTTCTAGGAAATTCTTATTTTTCTTGTCTCCATTGCTTTCCTATCTTTTTACATAGTCAAGTCAACCAAAACAACCCTTGCTTGTAGATGGGGGCAGAGAATCCATTACTTTCCAAGCAAGAGTTAATTATGACAGAAGTTTTTCTAGGTTACCCAATGAAATCTATCCGGAAGTCTTTTTTTGATGGTCAAGTTAGTTTTCTACGATCTCAAAAAGTCAAGAAAAACTATGGATCTCGAACAGTCAAGAAAAATTATGGCAGTAAAAAAAAATTATAAAAAAAAATTACACCACCCTCCAAATTCTAAAATGGACAGTTCATTTTTAGATTCCTAACTCAATATTAAATAAAGTTGTTGGAACGCCAACTACCATATAGTATGATGACATATTCAATTACCCATTTAAATGGATCATGAGTATTTCAAAAAAAAAAAAAATGTCGTTGGGAAACAAATTATATTTCGTGCCATACATGACAAAATTCAACAGCTATATACACACATGCACACACACAATAAGGTTTTTTTTTTTTTTTTTTTTTTTTGAAAGAATGGAAAGGCTCATATCAACACATGAGAAGTTGATAATGTTAATTGTTATACACATCCTTGAAAATTCAACAATTATTTATCACTATTTTTGACTAAAAAATGGAGATTAATGAAAATTTACCCTTTTTTTCTGATCATTATTTGAGGTAGTCGAAACTTCATGAACATGCTCGACTACCTAATCGATCAAGTTTTCTTATGACCTTTATTACTAATTATTAGTAGTACGTTGATGTTATTGACCATTTTCCAAAAGTGATTGTAAATAGTGATGAAAGATCTTTTAAATTGCAAAAGTGATAAGAAAATATGTAACAACTATTTAATTAGTCAATTATTAATTATTTTTAATGACAAAAAATTTGACATCTTTTAACAATAACACTAACATATATACTTTTAAAAAGGCAAAACAATTTAAACAAGTAACCTTATTATAATTATTTTGAAAATATACACTAATTATGTGTGGTCATATTCAAATTCGACCAAGGCCAATGAACCCTAGGATACCGTTTCTTGAATCTTGAAGAGAATATTTTGAAAGAATAATTGAGAAGCAAAATGTATACTTTTTTGTTGTATCCTCCTCCTAGCTTTATTGCGAATTATTATTGTGAATTTTGTGGGGATTAGGGAATGGCGTAATATTTTATGTTGTGCAATTTGGAATCGACCGATCGACTTGTTACGGATAGACTATCGTATCCGGTTGACGCGTGTTTTCCCTTTTCGAGTTCTGACCAAGATTGGTGGGAAGACGAAGACTAAAAGGAATCTTATGTAGACTTATTATTTTAAAAAATTTATATTAAAATATAAAGGGTTTGGTTGGAATTAGGCTGGAAATTTGGTTATTGAAAAATCGTAGACAAATTTTGATTAAAAATATTAAATATTTTTTTTTATTACTAATTCAAACTACTATAATGTACAAAATTGATTTGGGGAGATTGTCTCAAAAAATTAATTGAGTGGTTAAAATATGATTCTTAACTTATACATGAAAATTCATCCTCTCGATCAAGCTTATTGCATCGACTATCCTATAACATTTTCATGTTTCTAATATGTTTCTTTATATATATATAAAATACTTAATAAATTTGTTTCGAAACGGGTTCAAATTGTGATTAAAGAGGAGTTTTTTTTTTTTTTTTTTTTTTTTTTTTTTTTTTAGTTAACAAGAATGCATGTTATTATTCATTGCTTTGACCTATGAAGTGCACATCATTTGGTAGTGACAACATTTGTTTAAGCAGCTTGTACATACTTTAACTCCCTGATTCAGTAGGCAGTATTTAGAAAAGAGACCAACGTTCAAACATCGACAACCACGATGTGATGATTATGCCTAAAGTGGACAGATCCCTTGTACTCCCCAGTAATTGGCCATTTCTGAGGACATATCCCTTGTACTCACCAGTAATTGGCCATGTCTGGGGACAGATTCCTTGTACTCACCAGTAATTGGCCATGTCTGCTGAGCTACCTCCCAAATGCTGGGAGCCATTGAGGTTGGAGATGATTCAACCTTTAGAAGAACATTTATCTAAGCATTATATTTTCATGTTTTTGGCATATTTTTTCAAAAGGTTCTAAAATAATTTTCACATTTTAATATAATTAGAAAGGTTATTCGTTTTCAAAAAAGAAAGGTTATTCAAATATAATAGTTATTTTTTTTTATAAGGGTTTAAAAAAAAAATGCATGTTCTCTATAATTCGATCATATATTCTTTAATGAAGATATTAATAAAAATCTAAAAATATTTAGAATCTTCATAATTAAGAATATTTTAGATACTGTACTTTGTATTTTAAATTAAACTTATAGTATTTATTAATGTATTACTTTTAATTATGAAACCATTTGACAATTAATATTTAAGCACATTTACAAATTACCTATTTTGTATATTTGCAATTTTTTTGTCATAAATTTTTTATAATGACTCTTTTTCGTGATACTTAATTGAACTTTGCAATACATGAATACCATAATTTAATTTTACTTGCTTATTTTAGTTGTTATTTTTATTGTATTGCACAATACATGATTAAAAATTACTTTTTTTTTTTTTTTTTTTGGGTCAGATCATAAGGTGTCCTGAGCAAGCCTAACTGTAGGAGGCACCTTTAAGCTCGTACCGATTAATCCACATCCGCACCGATTCCGACCCAATTAAGGGACAAAGTGATGGTGAGATTATTTTTTTCATACATATTAAAATTGAAGCTTGGTGATACGTTAAACAAGTCAAAATTTTAACTTCAATACAAAAGCTAACTCATGAGTAAGAATTTGGTCTCAGCTTAAGCACCACTACACAATCTTTTGTGGGGCCGATGTAGCATCGTATCACTGTGTATAGAATCTCACTGCTTTAAATCAGTCGTGATATATTCTCTCTTTAAAATTATTAATTAATATTTTTTGGTGACTAATAATTATTATGACCATGTTTGGTAAATGGTTGGTAGCTGTTAGCTGATTGGGTTAATTAGAAAGTATAATTAGTTGATAACATTAGTTGATTGTAGAAAGGTGTTTGGTAAATTAGTTGTTAGCTGATAGCTGATAGTTGTTTGGTATAATTTCTTTTCTCAAAAAACTAATTAAAAAAGTTATTTTGAGTAGCTTTTTGAATACAAAAAGTTAATTAACCAAACACTTATATTGACTTTTAAACCATGTCAAACAACTAACCGTAGTCAAATAAGTCAAAATTGACTTATAAGCCAACTATTTTACCAAACAGGACCTATATAAAATTTATATTACCTCACGAGCGATGATAAAATAAATTAGTTTATGAAATATAATAATATCACGTTGAAAAAGTAAATTTAGTCCCCCAAAAGAAACATTTTTATTTAGGAGAATCGTATTTCAACAATTCAACATCATCTTTGATATTCTCTAACACAGAAATCAGAAAGAATAAAAACGGGAATCTCTTGAAATAGACAGGGGCAATATAGACCATCCAATTAAATGGCGGGTTGGATCGGAATCTAGACTCATAGGTGTAAATGGATGAAATATGCGGCGAAAGTCACTTTTCCATATACATCGCTGATCGCTCTCCCTTCCCCTTTCTTCTCAGTCAAAACCCGGCCTTGTTTTACAGAATCTTCGCCTTCTTCTTCATCGTCCTCCCTTTATCTTTCCGCGGAGTATAATTCTATATATATATTAACAATCTCATCTTAACTAATCTTCCATCTTTTCTGTTCTATATGTGATTTTGGCTTAAATTTATACACATAAGATCTTACCTGACAGACTGAACAATCTGGAAATGGATTTTATTTCACCTTTAGAGTCCAGGCCCCCTGTCGTTCTACGAACGATCACTGAGTTTCTCCGTGAAATCTCAATGATCGGAAACGTTTCAGAGAAAGTGGAGAGAATTGATGATCGTGTGAGGAGGCTTGAAGACGAGATGCGGAAGATCGATGCCTTCAAACGCGAGCTACCGCTTTGCATGGTCCTTCTCAATGATGGTATGTATATGTATGTATTGATAAATGTATGTATATGTGCCCTGTGAACGAACTGTTAGGCTGAAGGGAATCGAGTTTCATGATTAATGAAATTGATTGTTATTTTTTTGGTTTTGAAAAGAAGTTACACTAATTTTATTGGTGATTGGGGTTTTAAAAATAATCTGGAGATTGATTTTGGAGTTTAATGACATCGATTAATGGATTTCGTTGTTTTTGTGCTGTGATTGCAGTGATTATAGTTTTGAAAGAGGAATCGAAGAAGTGTAGAAAGTCATTGGTTGAACCAGTATTCGAAGAATTTCTTCCACTGAAGAAGAGCTCTGGTGATGATGACCTTGACCGTCATTACAAGGTTGACACTAATAAAGAGGACAGTAAAGAAAAGATAAATTGGGTGAGTTCTTTGCAGCTCTGGAATGGTGGACTTGGGAATGGTGATAATGTTTGCAGCCGTTCTGACCTTAGCAATAACAAACACAGCTTAGAATATGATCTCAGAATGGTAAAAAAACTAGCCAATCTTTTGAAGCTGGTATTCAATTTTTGCTTTATTTGTTTATGTATTCTGATGAATTGTTATTTGTTTGGTTAATATAGAGTGCGGAGGGAGAGGGAAATAGCTCGGTGGCTAATGATTTTCCTGTGTCCTTCAAAAGGAGAAATATAAACAAGGCGTTTGTGCCTTTCAAGGGGTGTTCTGGTTTTCCAGTGAAAGTAGTGAGAAAGGATCACCAGGAAGAATTAGCAGGAGAACCCGGGCTTTCTCTTAGTACTCCTGGAATTACGAATCGAAGGGAAGATATGGTAATTGGCGATTTCAGTTCAAAACCAAGCAGAGTGGTGCCTTCCAGTGCTTCAAGTACTGTAACAAATATAAAAGCCAGGGCACAGCCTCAGCAGCAGACATCTAGGAAGCAAAGAAGGTGCTGGTCTCCGGAGTTGCATAAACGATTTATCAATGCCCTGCAACAGCTTGGTGGTCCACAAGGTTAGAAATTCAATCTTGTTCACATGTATATTGAATTTGAGCATAGGCTAATTTGGTGCTGAAATTTGGCCTACTGTCTTTTTCACTTCTTGAGGAATAGTTTCCTTTTTGTTACAATTCTGAAGAGAGAATCTAGTTTTGAAGGGTTGAGGAATTTTTGTGAGGCAATTTCTTTGCTTGATGATGTAGTTAAACAAACAATATTCGAACGATTATGTTTTAGATAAGTGAAATGAAGTTGATCTGAGTTAGGATGCTCTATTAGGCAATTGATAGCTGCTGAATCTGCTAGAACTATATCCATGGTTGTTAAACCTGAGATGCACCCCTTTTGGTTCTTTGCAGTTGCTACTCCTAAGCAGATTAGAGAGCTTATGCAAGTAGAAGGTCTGACCAATGATGAAGTGAAGAGTCATTTGCAAGTAAGTTTGAACTTGCAGCTATGTCTCCCCTTGTCTTCTTTGCTTGAGTTTGATATGAATGTTGACAAAAAGATTATTTGGTTATCAGAAATATCGGCTCCATACACGACGAATCCCAACCACACAATCCTCCCCTGCAAATAAATCCATTGTTGTATTAGGTAATTTGTTTACGGTTGACCAGTATGGTGAATCCTCAAAGCAGAGTAGTTCCCAGTCTGGTTCTCCTCAGGGTACCCTTCAGTTAGCGGCAAGCTCTCGAGGAACATCCATGACTGGAAGCGATAGCATGGAAGAAGATGGCGATGACAGATCCGAGTAATGGACTTACAGCAGAAGAAACCTTAAAAATTATGTATAGATGTCCACCATGAGTTTTGCAGATAAAGTATCCATGGGGGATTGATTGCTCGCTATATATTCAACATCATACATATATAAACGGATCATGAGTGCTGTGAAATTTTGCAGGATTAGATTTCTTTGTATTTGTGCTGATGAATCCAGTTCCCGGTTCTTTTGTTGTTTTGATTGATTTAAGGAAACTTGCAATAAAATTACATCACGACAGAATGCCTTTCCTTTGAAGAACAACATTTTTCAGCTTCCTGGAAGACTTTGGAATAGATTGCATAAACCAGTGTTGCATATTTGTTCACATGGCCAACATTTGAACAACTAAAACCGGTCAAGAATGGTTGAACCAAGTAAATCATTAATTTTCAAAATGAATTAAAATCTTATTATATACACTGTATCTGTTCACATATACCAAATTCTGAATCATCTGAACGACTAAATGTAGTCAATTTTTTTTAGGTGAGACCTAACTAGAAGATTCAAAACATATGCTGTCAGGAACAATATTTTCAAAGGCAAGATTTGTTGGTCTTATAATCCTTATCGTCTCTACCAGCAAGCCAATCTCTCTCTCTTCAGTGTTTGATAATTTTTTTGTATAATTAAATTGTATTGCCCTACTAAAATGCTGATATGTTTATTCTATGGGCCTATTTGACAATGAAAAATGCTATTTGTTCTTCTTAAATTCTTAATATTCATCTCGCCATTAACATGACAATAAAGTTATTTATATACTTTGGGTGTTCGTGAATTGGTTATCTCACTATAAATAAATAAAAAAAAAATTACTCCCAAGACTTAGCGTAGTGGTTCCGTCGCATGATGTTACAATTGAAGGTGGCACTGTGGATGAGAAAAAAGGCTCAGGATGATGAAAGGTGGGGTTTGGATTCCTTGTGCTCACATGAACGTAACCTAGAGTTTAACCGGTATGCTAATTGCACGACTCGCAATTTACTTTTACATTGACTCCAGAAGCAGGGTCTTGTGGGCTTAAATATATATATATATATATATATATATATATATATATATATATATATATATATATATATATATATATATTATTTCATAACATTCTAAAAGTTATTACACTTTTACATTCAAATAGCATAAATATTTAGTTATAATTTCATGAGTGTTATAAAAAAATATACTCCGTAATAACTTATAAGGTAAGAGTTCATCACTGCTCCGGCTTTGAATAATAATAAAATAAGTAATTTCGGGATATGTCTTAACTGGCATATGAATCCTGTATCATTTAAGATGTGACTACTAATAAAATAAATTTTATAAATTCATTTTGAATTTATTAACGTGAGTTGTCTATCATACCAAATATTTGTCCTTATATATATTCACGTAAATTACAAAATAGTCCATTTCACAAGCAAAATAATGGAAAAAGGAATCTTCCAAACAAGACACGATGAGTTCACATCGATGCAGGTACCATTGTTGTACATGATAGTCCCCTCAAAGAATCTTACTGTTACACCCGTTGGTTATCCGCGAATCAAGATTGGAAACAATATTTTCTTTTTCTTTTTATCACTATCTTTTCATTTTCTTCTGGATAAGGGAGAAAATAGGTGGCACATCAATCGCCTAAGAAACGTTCATTAGTTGCAATTAAAACTTAAAAGTTAATGCCAACTACCCACCCTCTAATGTGATCACATTCTAGTTATCATTTAAAATGAATAATTATAAGTTTGAATTTTGATGGTAGGGATTTAAATTTTTTAGACTAAAAATATTTGAAAAAGTAACAGATACTATCTTGTAAAAAAGGAATAAGGTTCAAATTGGCCACTGAACGTAATCTGAAAATGCAATTAGGTCACTGAACGAAAAAAAAAAAAAGTGCAATTAAACCACTGAACACTTCAAAAATGTGCAATTTCACCTGATAGCAGGTTACCCTCAATTTTAGCAGGTTATCTGCTTACGTGGCAGCTGAGTTGGCATTTTTAATAAATTTTAAATTATTTTTAATAAATTTTAATAATAAATTTTTATTTTAAAAAATTTTTAAAAAATAAAAACGACTTTATTTTATTTTTTATTTAATTGTTTTCAATTTTTTTATAAAATTTATTATTAAAATTAATTATTAAAAATTATTAAAAATTATTTAAAAATTATTAAAAATGCCAACTCAGCTGCCACGTAAGCATGTAACCTGCTAAAATTGATGGTAACCTGCTATCCGGTGAAATTGCATACGTTTGGAGAGTTTAGTGGCCTAATTGTCCGTTTTTGGAGTGTTCAGTGGCCTAATTGCACTTTTTGTTCGTTCAGTGGCCTAATTGCATTTTCAAGTTACGTTCAGTGGCCATTTTAAACCTTATTCCTGTAAAAAATAATGAGTATTTAAAAAAAAAAAACTTAAAAGTTTATAAAGGTTATTTTGATAGTTTAATAGTTTCCTTTCTGTCTCTTTTTTGTCGATTTAAAATCATTTTTTTTCCTTTCAAAAAAAAAACATCATTTTTTAGTACGGAATAAAACAAGATAAGAATCAGTGAATATTGATAAATTATATACTTAATCGTTAAATCATGCTAAATATTTATAATTGGCACACTTTTTATAATGTCATATAGCACAATATCATAACTCACGAATAATTAAAAGGAACTGCATAATTAGACTATTGATTCAATCCAAAATGAAATCCATTTGATCGTTTTATCCTCTAATATAAAAAAGCCATAAGAAGTAATAAATGATTTTTAGCCAAAAGTTCCCGCCCAACTCAAAACAGCTGCGTTTAGAGTTTAGATTTTGGTTTAATAGTTTTTCCACAAACATCAATAACATTTAGAATTCCAATGATAATTTTAATTAATAGTAGGTTAAACGTTTAGTATTCCAAAGAAAAGAGGAATTCGAATTTTAACAGGAAGCAACTGGGACGTATGCATATAAAATGAGCATTGAGGATATATATTCATTTTGAACATAAACTGCATCTGAGAGGGAATGAAACAACTTACAAGATCTGTGATAGGGAGGAAAAGGAAACACCAGAACAAAGGTACCATCTAATAGCCCTTCTCCATTTGAGTTCATATCAAACACAACTACTGAGAATAAAAACTTCATTACAACACAAATACGAATCAGAATGGATCCAATATATATCTTTGCTTGCGATATTTCACCATTGAAAATTCCTGTAATATTGAACTTCGCTTAGTGTGTACTTTTCATGAAGTTGCAGAAAGAAGGGCAGTGAATCTATTGAAGGTAAAGAGTGCCTGTTTCACGATGAAGAAGTATCCATTCTTTACTATTTTTATATAATCTTTTGCTTACCCATGATCTATTATTTCACCCATAAGATCCTGCATACAATAAACATATTAACAATAAATCCTTCCACTAAGGCTCATTATATATGCTTGCAAGTGATTTATGATGAATTTGTTTCAGTACATTTTCTTAGCTATTATGTGCCAAAGACAATCATAGTTACTGAGAGTATATGTGCGTTTCTGCCATTGATGGAGTTCAGTAGCTAGATATATGAGCTTCATAATACATAAATGAAGGAAAAAAGGTTATGCATGCATGACTCTGGCCTTTGCAGATTGACATGCATAAGCATGTGTGTATAGTTTACTAAACTTTATAGTAACAACATGTTGAATTACAATGAGGACATGTTATTTGTATGGGAAGTGGATTTTGATTCAACTATGTGAATGTGGTGAAGATATGACTTTGCGGACTTCTTTGACAAATGAAAATTCAGGTATGTAGAAAGTAGAAATGTTCAATGTGTAAGGTTAGTAATTTATTTTTTTTTTCAGTACGTTTAAATTCTGATGTAGATTATGGTTAATGAATTACCTTAATTTTGAAATGATTTTTCTCAACTTTTTTTTAGGGTGAATCATGCTATGGTTTTATGAAGTGGTATGATCCTCCTATGTGTTCTAGGTTAAGGAAGATTATACCTGGACTATTTCTCTATTGTGGATGATTAATAAGAATGAAGAAGAAATAACAAAGTTAAGATTTAAATTGAAAAGTGCACGAAGAGGAAGAGAAAGTGACATGAAATATGTAATACATAAGAGTATGAAATGTACATCTATGATTATGGTTCTTGTGGTTGTCATTATTGTTGTGTTAATTAGTTATTTTACAATAATTGTAACAACTAATGAGAGCTTAAGTGTATGCAACAATGTGTATATGCTCCCATCAAATAAATGCTTTAATGTTTTTTATTTTAAAATAGCCACTTCAACATCAATTCATATTTTCATTGCAAATTGTAATTTATATTTGTAAAATTAGTTAATTAGTTATAATGTGGATTTAACCATATTAGATGGGTTCATAGATTCATTTGTAATTATTCTTTTTTCAGTATGTATAACTATAATAGTTGTTGATTTATCTTACATAAATATACACTATAATTTATTATATTATATGTGCATAAGAGATTAGACATTGTGTTTTCTTTTACTAAGAGATTAATAGTTTTAAACATATCATACTCATCTCTCTCAAATATTTAGTCCGTGCATTTTGGTATTCAGTATTAATTTAAAATACTAAACATGTCACATCGGAATAGTTTTTGTATTTCAAAATAAATTGTAATGGTCTTATTAATAATTAATATTTATTAATAATATTTATTATTATGAAGTTCATGAACACTGTATAATTATGCTTATATTTTTAATAAAACTAATTCTGCTTAGTATTATAACATTATAAAATTACCTATAAATTTTTGTCCGTGCATCGCACGGGACAAATACTAGTTTGTACAATATCTAGCATTTACTCAATAATATTAGTATTTCATGAATTTGGTAATAACCCAACCGAGTTTTTTGCACTTTTGGTCCCATGACTGTAGTGGCACTATCAGCATTGATCCGCGACTTTCAAACTTTGAATTTCAGTCCACGACTATTGTTTTTGTTGTAAAATGGTCTTTTCGGCCAATTTTCCGTCAAAATCTCACTGGAGAAAAAATTTCTCATTTTAAGCAGGGATAAAATAGACATTTACATTGACCTTGCAATCTCGGACCGTTGTTGACCTCTTATTCTGACCAAAGTGCGGAAAAAGAAAAAAAAAACTCAATTGCCAGAGACGAACCCTAATATGCTCTCATCTCATCAACCCATCTACGAACAAGAGGAAAATATTGATTGTCATATTCAACACGACATCCATTGTCCATCTTTATCTTCTTTATTTTGAAGGAAAACATAATGGCTACATCGATTGCCATTTTCAAACCCAATTTTCCGTCTCTAGCAATTGAAATTTTTTTTTCGTTTGATTTTTTAGCACTTTGGTCAGAATAAGAAGTCAACAACGGTCTGAGATTGCAAGATCAATGTAAATGTCTATTTTATCCCTGCTTGAAATGAGGAATTTTTTTCTCCGGTGGCATTTTGACGGAAAATTGGCCGGAAGGATCAATTTTGCAACAAAAACAATAGTCGCGGACTGAAATTGCAAGGTTTGAAAGTCGCGGATCAATCTTGATAATGCCACTATAGTCGTAGGACCAAAAATGCAAAAAACTCTAACCTAAAACATGAAATAAATTTGTCAAAGTTTGGTGTATATGGATCAAGAAAAATATGATACATGTGTATAATAACATCATATTGAAACATATGTTTAGTGAATTAATTACATCAGTTTTTGGCATTTTGAATTACATTATTTAAATATGAACCACCCCCCACCCCCTACACGCACACAAAAGGCTACAGTGTATGTAATACTCTCCGTGGTTTTTGAAGTAATTGTCAAAGCTATAATATTGTAATTTAAAAATATGTGGCTTATTAGCTTAGTTGCTTAGTTGTTTAGTGTATCGTGTTAATAATGTGAATGTTGTAGGTTCAAGACTTGTATGAGCCAATTTATTTTTATAAATGTTGTAGACCCAACTTATTTAGTTCATATTTTTAGAAATGTTGTAGAGCCAACTTATTTAATTACGTTCATTATTACGGTATGTTATATCAGCTATCAGTCGAACCTAGCTCATCGATCACAAATTTGTACATAATATTTTGAACCATGATCCATAATGCATAAGTATGTTAGCCGACAAAGGACCAATGCCAAATAATATAATAGTTGATAAATAATTACAAGAAGCTAAGATAAATCAAGCGCTTATATATGATGCATCTCCAAATGGCAAAAAGTGACAAGCAATATAGTTGTTGAGTGCACTTGAAAGTTGAAACAGTATCCAACAACAAGAATATCATTATCCTCCACAGAAGTAGACACTGTATTCATTCACTTTAATTGGACGCAGCATCTCTAGAATGTTCGTTTGGTTGACAAACGACAACATATATAAGAATAATGCTGGCATGGCCAGCTTTTAGTGGCTGTCCATTTGCTGTATTGGTAAGGCCAACATCTCCCATAATTTATATTAGAGCAAATTACACTTTTGGTCCTGTGACTATAGAGGGTGTGTTAATTTGGGTACGTGACTTTTAAAACTGACAATTTAGTCCTTTAACTATCATTTTTTAACAGATTTGGTCCTCCCGGCCAAATTGCCGGTGGAATTTGGCCTGAAAGACGTTCGACTTTTTAAATCAAATATTGGTGGGGGTAATTCGGTTCAACAATTAAAAAGACCGAATTACCCTGACCAATATTTGATTTAAAAAGTCGAATGTCTTTCCGGCCAAATTCCACTGGCAATTTAGCCGGGAGGACCAAATCTGCTAAAAAAATGATAGTTAAAGGACTAAATTGTTAATTTTAAAAGTCACGTACCCAAATTAACACACCCTCTATAGTCACAGGACCAAAAGTGTAATTTACTCTTTATATTATAATATTATTTATGTTCAAAAATAAATGTCTAATATTAATACTCCGTAATTAATAATTTATATTAACATCTTAAAATTATTTATATTCTACATATGTATATTATAATTATTATTGTATAATACGTAGTAATATTAATATAAATCATTTATATAAATATGATATTTATATTTAGGAAATAACTTATATAGTACTCAATGCATAATGTATATATATTATTACCATCGAAGAAGATAAGAAAATATACGGTGTAAATATGCATGTACATGGTAATAATAATTGAAAAAATAATGAAAGTTATAACTGTATGGGTACTTCTTTTTTTTTTTTTTTTTTTTTACTAAAATATTGTATAGTACAATTCTTATAGCATAATGTATAAAAAAGTAACAAAAAAAAAAAACAGACATAAATAAAGGGTATAACATTTATTTATACTTATTAGTTTTTATTATTACTAGTATAGTATTTCATATGCGCATGCGTAAAAATATGTGTTCAATATTAGTTTTATATTAAAATCTTAGATTTATTTATATTTTATATATTTATATTATTGTAAATAATAATAATAATAATAATAATAATAATAATAATAATAATAATAATAATAATAATAATAATAATAATAATAATAATAATAATGATGATGATGATGATGTAAAACGTTTTTATACTACAATATATAATGTGTATATATTATTGTTATTATTATTGAATAAAATAAGAAAATATATGATGGATGTATGTGCATAGCAATAATAGTATAAAACATAACAAAAGTTATAACAGTAGACATGTTTATTCAACATATTATATAGTACACAACTCGTATAGTATAATATATATTAAAAAAATGTAACGGAAAAACGAACATGTATGAAGGGTATAACATTTCATTCACACTTTTTAGTTTTTATTTATTAGATTTTTAAATAAAAAAAATTTATACAACATCAAATAATAAAAATATCAATTACGATATATAAAACAACACTCAACACGTTTTATTAAATATATTGATGAGTACTGGTTATCGTAATCTAAGATTAAATATTCGCATAATTCAATGATAATGTTGCAATGACATTGTCTTAAACTTAACAATGATTTGAGTACATATAGTGATATATACAATGACAAAATGGTACAGTCAATGGTCTTTATCGAAGTCCTGCTTCCAGGCAAAAACTTTGTACTCCGTACTAATCTTGAAAATCTTTTCTTGTCCCACAGCAGTGGAATGTATTCGCCGCGGGCCGGCAAATGAATAAACAATTTGATACGAAGCATTGTTTATTGCTTGTTTTTATAAGTTTTCTTGATTCTATGTCTGGAAAATTAATATATATCTTGTAATTTTTATTTTAAGTGATGAAATGTGAGAGGAATAAATACCTTTTCTTGAGTGATGAGGAAAATATATGGTTTAAGGAGAAAGCATGTAGTCATCATTAGAATGTGTATTTTAAATGGAGTTTGCATTGTGATCCTAACCGACAAAAGACCACAAGGAGGTAAAGTAATATAAATTGTGTATAGTTAAACGGTTTAAACTAAGGGTCCGTTTGGAAACCAGGAAAATGACTTCTGGAAAATGTTTTCTGGAAAATGAGTCATTTTCCGGAAAACATTTTCCTTTCCGGTGTTTGGTTGCATTCTGGAAAACTGTTTTTGTGTGTTTGGTTCATTTTCTGGAAAATGAGTAGAATTGTATAATTAAACATTTTAATTATTTTATTTAGAATATTACAACATGTATAATAATATATAATAATATAATATTAATTTTAAATATAATAAAAAATAGCTAAGTTTTTCAACAAAAAAAAAAACTAATAATATATCAAAAATATTATGGTGGTGGTGGTGGTGTAGTGGTAGTGGTGTTATTCGTTATATAATAATAATAATAATAATAATAATAATAATAATAATAATAATAATAATAATAATAATAATAATAATTGGTGGTGGTGTGATGGTGGTGGTAGTATGACGATGGTGTGGTGGTGGTGGTGGTGGCGGCGACGGTGGTATGGTGGTGGCGGCGGCGGCGGTGGTATGGTGGTAGTGGTGGCGGCGACGGTGGTTGCAGTGGTATGGTGGTGGTAGTGGTGGTGGTGGTTGCGGTGGTATGGTGGTGGTGGTGGCGGTGGCGGCGGTGGTGTGGTGGTGGTGGCGGTGGTATGGTGGTGGTGGCGGTGGCGGCGGTGGTGTGGTAGTGGTGGCGGTGGTATGGTGGTGGTGGCGGCGGCGGTGGTATGACGGTAGTGGTGGCGGCGACGGTGGTTGCGGTGGTATGGTGGTGGTGGCGGCGGCGGTGGTTGCGGTGGTATGGTAGTGGTGGTGGCGGTGGTGGCGGTGGCGGTGGTGTGGTGGTGGCGGCGGTGGTATGGTGGTGGTGGCGGCGGCGGTGGTATGACGGTAGTGGTGGTGGCGGCGGCGGTGGTATGACGGTAGTGGTGGCTGCGACGGTGGTTGCGGTGGTATGGTGGTGGCGGCGGCGGCGGTGGGTGCGATGGTATGGTGGTGGTGGGGGCGGTGGTATGGTGGTGATGGCGGCGACGGTGGTTGCGGTGGTATGGTGGTAGTGGCGGCGACGGTAGTGGTGGCGACGGTGGTTGCGGTGGTATGGTGGTAGTGGCGGCGACGGTAGTGGTGGCGACGGTGGTTGCGGTGGTATGGTGGTAGTGGTGGCGGCGGCGGTGGTGTGATGGTGGTGGTGTGACAACGGTGGTATGGTGGTGGTGGTGGCGGTGGTATGGTGGAGATGGCGGCGACGGTGGTATGTTGGTAGTGGTGGTGGTGGTGGTATGGTGTTGATGATGTTGGTGTAAAAGTTGGAAAATGACTTCCCCCAAAAAAAAGGGGAAGTCATTTTCCATAAAATTGCCTTCCTTTTCCATTGACTTCCACCCCATTTTCCTTTGACCAGTCATTTTCCAATGTAACCAAACACCAAAACCCCGGAAAATGACTTCCAGAAGTCATTTTCCGGGTTTCCAAACACACCCTAAAAAGACCAATAGACAAGTCTCACATGAAGTCAAACTTAGAACATTGTGGTTACCAAACTAATGTCCAACTAACTTGGTTGGGTTATCCCAGGACGAGAGAAAACCTGAAGTCTACCCAATGGTGTGTGTAATGAGTAAACATTGTTCATAAGTAATAATTCAAAAACTACACATGAAAGGTCGAGTCAATCCGTTCTGGTCAAGAGTCCGGTCAAAGGTCAACTAGTCAATGCTTGGGCCTATAAATAGGGCCTTAGTCCTCCATTTTGGGTTGCTTCTCTCCCTTTCTACTACACACTCTCTCTAGTTAGAACTCTCCCCCTTCCCTCTAGAAAACACAAGAACATATAAAAGATCCCTTTGAGCTACTTTCTCTTGTCTATTCTCTTACATTGTTCATACATACATTACTCTACATACATACGGTATACACTCTACATACACGAAAATTAACATCACATTAGAAATATGTAATGCGACAAAATCGATTAATAATATGTTAATAAAAATTAAATGTGTGGCTTTTTAATACAAAAATGGTGTTGCATGCACTGATCATTCAGTGATCCTGTTAAGCACAAGTAATACTTTTTTTTTTTTTTAGGTGTAATCACCACGTGATGGTCCGGATCTTTCTCTGTCTGTTTAACGGTTCAAATTTACCCAATTAATCTTTGTTTATTCCGAAAGTCTAGGAGTTAGACCAAAAAAAATTGTCACTTGTAGGAATCAACCTAATTTATCCCGAAATTCTCTCCACGAATACTTTTTTTTATTACAAGAAATGGGGATACCCATACAAACTACGCCTACAACGAGGCTTGAAACCTAAACCTCCCACATAGGGGAGCAATTCGATACTTTTTAAGATTAAGGTGGACATTTTCTAACTAACAAATTTGTGTAAAAATAGGAATTTACCAAAATGGTAATAGACCAAAAAGGGAAACTATTTTGAACAAAACAAACGGCGTCAGTGCGTCAGCGTCACTAATCACTATGTGGGTTGTGCACGTTAGCACACGCGGCCTAAGTTAGAGACAAGCGCTACCGCGGTTGAGAGGGGCTGGAAGTTAAGTTCGAAGTATATATATAAAGCTGGATGCATCGGTGCTAAGAACTCTAGAAGCCTCCATAGCCTTAATTCTCAAGTCAAACAAACTTAGGTTTATCACTCCCCCTAACTGATATATCTAGAGAGAGTTGATCGGAGATGGCGAGGCCGCGGTGCTTTCTGGATATAAGCATCGGAGGGGAGCTGGAAGGGAGGATCGTTGTGGAGCTTTACAATGATGTGGTTCCCAAAACCGCCGAGAATTTCAGAGCTCTTTGCACTGGCGAGAAAGGCATTGGTCCTAACACCGGCGTTCCCCTCCATTACAAGGTAAATCTCGTATCTCTGTATTTCTGAATTCCTATGTGTTTTTATCTATACGTAATGAATGAAAGGTTGTTGACTCATGCCTTGTGAATGGAAGTTCGGACTACTTAAGTTGTTGATTTGGTTTGGAAATTCATCTTCATAAACAGATCATGATTGTTCGATTGCGATCATGTTTTCTACTACGATATAAAGGCGGGAAAGAGTGGTATTCTAATTTATAATAACTTGTACTTTGTTTTAATCATTTGGAAGTGTAACCGGTTCTGCTTAGCGCTCTTTGTCCATATAGATGATTGATTTATATTATTGTTCATGTTGAGAATTTGAAATCAGTTAGATATTTCTACTGTGCTCTTAATTGATAGTGTTTTTCGAGTTTTTCCTTGACGTTAATGGAGTCTCCTCAGCCTTCGCCATTGACTGTAACTTCAACTGAAGCTGTAAAACATTTTTCGGATCTCCATATATACTGGTAAAATGAAGTTTGGTATATTCTAGCACCAATCTATTTTATCCTTGCAGGGAGTCCGTTTTCATCGTGTTATTAAGAGCTTCATGATACAAGGAGGTGACATTTCTGCTGGGGATGGTACCGGAGGAGAATCCATTTATGGACTAAAATTTGAGGATGAAAATTTCGAGTTGAAGCATGAGAGAAAGGGGATGTTATCCATGGCTAATGCTGGACCAAACACAAATGGATCTCAATTTTTTATCACAACCACTCGCACTGCTCATCTTGATGGAAAGCATGTTGTATTCGGGAAGGTAATAAAGGGAATGGGAGTTGTTCGTTCTATCGAGCATGTCCAGACAGGTGAAAATGATTGCCCTACTGCCGATGTTATTATCGCTGATTGTGGAGAAATTCCGGAGGGAGAAGATGATGGAATTGCAAACTTTTTCAATGATGGTGATATGTATCCTGATTGGCCAGCTGACCTTGCTGAAAATCACACTGAGCTCTCTTGGTGGGTGGCTGCTGTTGAGTCAATCAAGGCATTTGGTAATGAACATTTTAAGGTATTAATAACTAAACAAACGATATTCAATTGTTGCACATCGTAACATTTGATTTCTTTTTGCACATAAACTTTACTTAGCATTAGTAATTTGAAAACTTTGCTTTTTTCCAGAAGCAAGACTATAAGATGGCTCTTAGAAAGTATCGAAAAGCTTTGCATTATTTGGATGTCTGTTGGGAAAAGGAAGGGATTGATGAAGGTAAAAGTAGTTGTGTTCCCTTACCTTTCAGATATATGGAAAATTCTACCATAAAATTTAGATAGATATACCAAAAGCTAACTTATAGTATTAGTACCAAACTAAATAGTATATAAGAGTACCAAAATGAAAAACATATTACTGAAAGTTGTTGCAACAAAAACTTTTGGTACAGTATTTCAGATGTACTATACAATTTCCCTAGTAATGCGGTTGACAATCTGATCACTTTATATAGATACTGTCTGAGTGGCTGTTTTCCTTTATGCAGACAAGAGTCTGTATTTGAGAAAGATTAAGTCACAGATATTCACTAACACTTCGGTAAGCTCCTATTATCTGTTTGATCATTTTTACCTGTCTTGTTTTCCTGCTTTAACAGATTGACTAACAAAAAGGTTGATATTCACGCCTAAATGCCTTTTTTTATGATTAAACTTTTTACTTCAAATTCTTTTGCTTCACGTTTACAAATTTTCCATTTTCACTTCCTTTAGTTATCAGCTATGCTATGTTATTGAGTAAAACACTTACAGCTTAATGGGTTTGAATCTTGAAATATTCATTGAGTTCTTCCTATGACCACTATATACATAAGACTTTTCTTTCTTCAGGCTTGTAAACTGAAATTGGGAGATTTAAAGGGAGCACTCTTGGAAGCTGACTTTGCAATGCGAGATGGAGAGAACAATGCAAAAGCTCTATTTCGCCAGGGTCAGGTTAGTTCTTTAATAAAGATGAATGTTAGATGTTTTAGCTTTGTAATCTTAATTTACCTGCAATTTATGCTGTATTTTCCCTTGGGAGTGGGGGTGGCTTTGGTATATTGGCTATGTTTAGCAGAGCTTATTTAGGAGCTTATAGCTTATTTTAGTATACAACTATTCAATATACTTCTGAGAGGTCTAACAGTTCTGATCACTGACTTTATCAGGCACACATGGCTCTCAATGACATAGATGCTGCATTTGAAAGTTTTAAGAAAGCACTTGAATTGGAGCCAAATGATGGTTAGTATCTTTCTCTTATTTTTCTATGATATGACCTTTTTTCCTTATTATTATTTTTTTTGGTATTCTAATCAGATGGTTTGAAATGAGGTTGTTGAATGCGTTGAGTTTTCCAAATTAGCTTCTAGATCCTCTGACTTGCCAATGGCTGGCTTCTTTCAGGTGGAATTAGAAAGGAACTTACTGCTGCAAAGAAAAAGGTAAACATATGACCTTGAATTTGAGTTTAATAACAGGATATCCAAAATGCTAATGCACTTTAATTTATGTGACAGATTGCTGATAGACGTGATCAGGAGAAAAAAGCATATGCTAAGATGTTCAAAAAAATTTGAGGTAACTTTATTTTACATTTCGATTTCTACTGGCCATTTAATATTTGCTCAGAGATTCTGACAATCAAATGTGTCTTTGCACAGAACTGGTTCGTGTGACTTCTTTTTTTTTTTTTTTTTTTAAAGCAAACGGCAAACTTGTATTAAGTTATAGGAAAGAGCATTACAAATGAAAGAGGGTGGGAAAGAGCATTACAAATGAAAGGGGAGGGGCAGAAGACCACTCCTGCTGCTTTGTTAATTTGCTTTTTTACAGGTTCCTTGGAAGAATAATGAATACTTGCTTGCAGAATTATAATAGTACAAAATTAATTCCTGGGCCAACTTGTGTTCCTTATTTATTCTATTTTCAATTGACCGTACATTCAATCAGAAGACAGCTCCCTTCATTCCCTTGCTTTGGTTTTGGTCTCGTCATATATTTTCTTAATAATTGCGAATTGTGTCCAAAGGAGTCGCGTGCTTTGACCGTTCATTATGGATGAACATTTGAACAAAATATTAGTGATTTGATTCAATCAAAAAATTAATATTTGATGACCAGGGCTTTCTATTAGCATTATACACTCAAAATATCAATTTTAAATTATTAATAATGAATAAAATAATTAAATAAAAATATTTAAAATATTATAATTATAAAATAAATGTATTTTTATTTCTTTGTTAAAATTTGAACATAAAAATTAATTGATTAATGAAAATTATAATGTAACTTATAAAATGTTAATCTAAGAAAATAATTAAATAAAAACTATTCAAAATATTATAAACTAAACGAAAATAATTTTTTTTTTATTTCTTCGTTAAAATTTCTACATAAAAATTAACTGATCAATGTAATTATAATGTAATTAATAAAATGTTAAATCTATGAAAATAATTAAATAAAAAATTTAAAATATTATAAAATAAATGAAAATAAACCTACTCGTATTTCTTCGTTAAAATTTCTACACAAAAATTAATTGATCAATGTAATTAATAAAATGTTAATCTATGAAAATAATTAAATAAAAAAATTTAAAATATTATAAAATAAATCTACCTGCATTTCTTCGTCAAAATTTCTACATAAAAAGATTTAAAATATTATAAAATAAATGAAAATAAATCTACTCGTATTTCTTCGTTAAAATTTCTACATAAAAACTAATTTATTAATGTAATTAATAAAATGTTATTATATTACTACAATAAACAACTAATTTTACTAAACATCCACCCACATAATTAATTTGTATTTTACTAATGTACTTTAATAAATAAATAGTTTATTTTTGTAAGAAAATACTTTTATAATAAAGATGTTACCAAAAAGATCCCATTTATATAAATTATATAAAGATATGCGTACCTGATGGCTGATGCGATAGATGCGAATGCTTAACAGGTCCATCCAAATTGAGTTTATGAAGGTGAACAAGTCTTGGGAGTGAAGGGAGAGTTACGCGTATTGAATTTACAATATAATAATGTGAACAACATAGAATAAGGGATCGGATCACTAAATTATAAAGTAAAACCCACACAAGAGTTTCTACAATCAGAGACAGATGGAAGCCAAATTGGTCACACTTAATTGTAAATGGGTTTCTTGTAATGCCATCCAAATACATGCACAACTCAAAACCATTGAAAGCTGAAAAGTTGGAAGAATATTTCCCCAAAAAAAAAACAAAAGGCAAAAAGAAGAAAGGATTAGACTCAGATTTACCAATTCAGAATTGTAGACTAAGAGTTGTAGTCATCAAGTCCAAGATCTCTTAGTGCATCAGTGGCAGCATCTTTGCAGCTTCTGTGGTTTGACTTAGCCTTCCTGATGAGCTTCTCAATACCATTGCCAAGCAGAAGTGCTCTGCAAAATTGAAACATAAGAATTCCAATAAAGCCTTAAGCCGATAAACTGACCTCAGAACCAATTCTTTTCCTCATGTTGGACTTGTCCCACCTTCCCTTATTAGACAGATATAGAACATTTTTATTAAGGGGACAGACTTGCCTGTTCTCAGGATTTCTGACCACAAGATTACGGATCATGAAACAAGCGCTCCTTTGCAGTTGCTCTGATTCAGGAAATCTATTCATGGAATGGATAGCAAGGTCACCAGCTCCAGCTTCTATAGCCCGAGCTGCTTTATCTGGGGATCTCAAGGATAGCACACAAATAATAGACATGATCTGTAACAAGAAAAGATTGATTACAACATGTCAAAATACTTGAAAGCATTTAGCAATTAATTGAATTTTGTACTACTCCAATTTTGGAAGTATGCATCCATGTAAATCATTACCTCTTGAAGTACCGAAGGATCATCAGAAAATAGTGTTGAAATTTTAATAAGCCTATCCATGCCTCTCTTCTCAACTATAGCACCTTTGTTTACATCACTTCCTGCCAACTAGACAAGTACAACAAATTAGATGAGCTTCAATGTTTCAAAGTAATTTAATTGGCCAGACAGTTGTGGCATCCAAATAAAGATAAGCAAACATGCAACAGTTGCCCATATATATATCACTTAGAAACAAGAGTTTGAAAATATTTTCGCAAGGCAGCGAATACATACAAGCTTGATTGCATAATGAGGATACTCAAAATGGTATACAGTTTCAAATGGAACAAAAGAGGGGTGGGTTCTTATTCACAAATTTCTGATCATAAGCTCTGAGCAACTAATATGTTCACAAGAAGTTGTAACCAAGCTTAGCACCTTAGATAACAAAGAACAGCAAGTTTTTGCTAAGGCATTGTTTCCGTGTTGACCACTTTCATCAATACAACAAAGAATTGCATCTATACCACCAATATCAGCAACAGTTCTGCATATTTCATCCTGAAAACAGAAGCAGGAGCAGATGACAAATTAATGGCAACAATGCAATAGAATTTCTTGAAATATCTTGAAAGACAATGAAAGTCATTCATGATTCGTGCATAGAGCCAGAGGCGAGTTTTATGATGTAGTGATTACAGAAGCATGAGCTTACATTAACAGCAATGGCTTTCAAAGCATTGCAGGCTGACATTAGACTGGGAGTCCTAATCCCTTGATTGAGAGATCCCACAAGTGCTTCAACAATTCCAGTCTTTGCAAATCTCCGAGCATACCCAAAAACCTAAAATGGATAATGAATCTCAACAATTAAACAAACAAAATGAACTACACTCACAATCTTATTCTATTTCTCCACTTTCAGGACCTATCCTGAAGGGTTGACTTCCAGTTTTAATTCCAGCCACTTATGTCTATAAAATGGAGTAAAAATCTTGCATAGAACTAGAAATATAGATGAGCACTCATTTTACTTACTTGAGAAGCTACAACACGATTATCATCAGATGTTAACAGGACTTGTATAGCATCATATAAACAAGGAATGCTCCCACTGCTGTGTTCTCTTAGACACTGAACAATGAGCTCATCAATTTTCAGGTCCATAAACGATGCTTTGAGAACCTCATTACCAGTTGCAGCTGCCGCGACAACAGAAAATCCATTATCCAAAATATTTACATCCTCGCTTTTATCCTTTAGGATACCAACAACTGCTTTTGGTCCACCACTCTCCCTAAACATTTCTGTGCTTTGAAGATCTGTGAATGGAAAAAATCACAGGCACATGCACAAATTCAAGTGCATGAAAATGAGCACGCATCCAGATAGTTTTGTAAGCTATATACAGGAATGTTTAGTTTTCTTAGGCCAAGACAACTCAGATGCATAATTACACAACAGTGAATGCCATACAAGTATGAGCTTCTAACTATAAGCATTATGAGCAGTTCACTAAATATTCACTTCAAATAAGCCATCAGCAACATACTGAATAATCAATGTTTCATAACATGAAAAGCAAATCAAGTTATTCCACTTTAGGAGAGATTATACCTAAAGTAGTACAGATAAAATTCACCAACGCAATCAGATCGATCATTCAAAAGTGCGGTAGTACCAATTAATAACACAGTAATTTCATACCATGAAGTAGCGAAGCCAATGTCTTCAAAGAGGAGATCACGCCCTGATTGCAAGCACTAGGAAGCTTCAAAAGTACGGAGCACACTAATTGCACTCCGCCGTTCCTGGTAGCAATAGCCACATTACCCGATCCTTTATCAGTGCACGAATCATTCAACCTATCCAACAATTCCACAATTTCCTTCAGAACACCATCGTTTTCGACTGAACTAGCCAACTCGAGATCCAACTGCTTCAGTCTCTCGATCGTTTGAATAACCGGATTGTCATTCACGGAACTCACTCCCGGGACGCAAGTCACTATGCCTATCGGATAGAAAAGGAGCTGTTATGGAATTTGTATCGCTTCGTTGGGGATAGTAAGAGGGAGAAAGTAAAATACCGGAGAGATCGACGCCTTGGAGGGTTAGTGTTTGGATTGCGTCTTCGAGAGCTTCGGTTGCGTCCATTCCGAGGTCCTCAATGTTCTCCTTCACCATTTCATCGAACGCTTCCTGTGATACCGTTCGCACCGCCTTCGGTGGTCCCATTTTCGCTGTCGTTGCCGGAGCCGCCCGCTACAACCGCTACCGTGAACACTGAACAGAGAGTAAGAGAGGGAAGACTGCAGATAGTGCGGGAGATCTTTGAAAATTACTCGTAATATACTGGCCATGGGCTTCTCTAAAACAACTCGGCCCAAACATTTGAAAGTTGGAGAAAACTAAGAATTAATCACAACTATACATCTGGAAAAATTAAACGCATCAGATCAAATTTTTTATAAAAATGCGGTGTCAATTTCATAATTATCACCAATTTTACTATGCAAACATGAACACTAAAATCTGTAATTTTTAGACTTTTTCAGATTTGCACATTTAGTATTAACGTTTTGCACATTTAGTATTAACATTTTGCATATTTAGCATTAAAAATTTGTACTCGCAAAAATGCGAATGTACATTGCATTTAGGGTTTCGATTTTTGAATTTTATGACTGAGTTTTTAATTTTATTTGGTCCAGTAATTCACTTTTTATTGCTTAAGGTCTAACATTTATGTTTAGATTTAAAATTTAACCTTTTCGTTGATTTTATAGAATTTATAATGTTTGCATATTTAGTTGTTAAAGATTTATGTTTGGGAATTCCTCTATTCAATCATTTTCCTTGTTCTTGTTGCTGGATATCTCGTTTTTATACATTTTTTCTTTGTTTTCCATACCTTTAGTGAGTTACTGATAGAGTTCGAAAATGTCAAATCTTTGATGATTGTCTCATCAATGATTGAAATTGAGTTGTGAAAACTTATAGATAAGTATCTTATGACTGAACTAAGAGACATCTAAGTCATACAAGTAAAGAAATCTATTCATTGATAAGGAAAAAAAAAAAAAAAAAACGTAAACGGGAATTGGATTGATGATAAAATAGAATCTTGGGCCGCGAACAATGATTCGATTCATGAGGAAGAAAGAAAATTCTTGGTTTAGCACTCCGCCTTAACGACAGAAAAAAAAAAAAATTCTATTGAGTCTGGCTCATAGTGATCATTTTTCAAAGAATAACTCCGGTTATCAAATAATTGAACAATCGGGCACAATTTACTTACCATACTTGGTTGACGATAATTATGAAAACTATTATTGTCTCTCTTTTTTTTTTTAATTTGATTAGATCTATCAAATTTTTATAGATATAAGACTGATATTAATTCTTATTTTTTTCATGTGGAAATTTTCTCGCATGATCCATAGATTATATATATATATGTATATATATACACTGGTATTACGCAATAAAACTGTCATAACTACGTCAGATTCACGGCTATTATAATTTATAACTTTGAAGCTACCTTCGTGCTGTGTGGAAAACGCGACATTATGCTCCTAATTATGGAATTACCTTGTTTGACCAAACTTTTATAGTTGGGCAATTGTTGCTTCACTTTTTGCTGTAGCAGAAAGTAAACAATTCTGTCCCGAAATAGATGATCCTAAAGTATTACTCCGTATTATTATTGTACAAGAAAGTTGTGAGCTCAATTATTATCCACACTTGTGATCTTCCTTTCCCTCGTCACCCAAAGCTGAATTTCGTTCCTAAACACACTAAAATGTGAACTTCAGATGAAAGCTCATTTTGTGACTCTAACCAATAATAATGATCGACTACAAAGCAATAAAACATGCATGTTATATTATTTATAATTGATCAGTTCAAATCAAATAAAATACTCCATAATATACAACTTACCCAATCACGTATCCCACTAACTTGATTGGGTTGTCAACTCTACTCTCTTTTAAAAAAATTAAAAATTAAAAATTAAAGGCGCTACTACGGTAATTTCATGCCATTCTTTTACTGCCATGCTCTGGATACAGAAATGATTTCTGATAACATTATTATTCGCATGAATGCCAACTCTCGATTTGCACGGGCAGAAAGGCAACAACAATGGCCGCCTCTTAATCCTCCGATCCATCAAAACTATCGTTGGTGGAACTGCAGGCATGCAAAAACGCCCCATTCTATACTAACAAGTAACAACACATTGTTGTATAGGAATAAATGTAATATATTTCATTAATTTTTATGAAAATTAATTAAACTCGTAATTTTTAATTTATGTCCACAAAATCATATCTGTACATAATAAATTGTGAGAACAACCTATATATTATGCATCTATCTCAATTTCAATCTGGCTAGTATACATATCATTCAACCCTAAAAGCTTCCCTAATAACATTCATCATCATAATAAGTATTAAAATACATGAATGTTTATTATTATATTTATGTAACGATTATGGATGTGGTAGTTAAACACTAGGAAGCTAGCAGTATTTAAGGATTGATGAAGCAACGTAAATGCATTCGTTAAGCATAACTAACTACTGGTATAAGCATAGATTAGGGGAAAGCAAGATTATTGATGATGTTTGATGTAATAGTGGTCAAGATTGATATCCCATTTTCAAGGACAACTTGATTATACAAACCCAAAAAGATAAAAGGGAGAAAGGCCGTGTGTTCCTTTAAAATGGAATATAATTAGTGGGGAACCCACTCATTTTGATACAGACATACACAATCATTAACCATATACATTTTCCTCCATTTACCAATATATATATTTATATTAATGTGTAGCTATTAGCTAATTGTTTAGCATTTATATAGTTGATTTTGTATATGAGACTTCATAACTTAATTTAATTTATTTTTTGTCACTACAAAAACTCGCATGTAATTACTAACCGATCCTATACATTAATTAGGTAAATCTCGTACTTTGTCTATAATAGTTTGCAAACTATACACGATAGGTAAATCGTACTAAAAAGGTCTTGTGTAACGGACTCGAATCAAACTCATAACATTTATATATGAGAATCACGTTTTCTTAGTCTGGTCATCTCTTTTGTATAGTTATGTAATACTTATTATTACTTAATAGTATGGTAGTGTTTATTATTATATCTATTTTAGTTAAAGCGCGCAAATTTCACCACTTCAAATGAGATATTTAACATTTTTTCTTTTTTGGTGCAATGAAAATGGACCATTACTCAACAGATAATGGGTGTATAGTAGGGGTGGGAATAGGCCAGGCCCCTTGTAGGGGCCTATGTCATGGCCTAATTAAAGCCTAGTTAGGCCTAGCTCGTTTAGTAAAAAGGCCAGGCTTGAGCCAATTTCAAAGCCTATTAAACTAAACAGGCCAGGCCTATATATACCAGGCTCGGCCTTCAGGCCTACAGGCCTGGCCTATATATATATATATATATATATATATATATATATATATATAGGCCAGTATATATTATTTAGATATACTAAAGTTTTTAAAAAGTCTTAACATGTAGGCTTT
This sequence comes from Ipomoea nil, assembly GCF_001879475.1. Lineage (NCBI taxonomy): Eukaryota > Viridiplantae > Streptophyta > Magnoliopsida > Solanales > Convolvulaceae > Ipomoea > Ipomoea nil. The sequence goes on from NW_017619350.1 coordinate 992,116, forward strand.
AATAGGCTAGGGTAGGACATACTTTGAAGCCCTTTTTAATGACCTAAATATTAAACAGGCTTTAAAAAGGCTTCAGGCCAGGCCAGACTAATTGCAGGCTCAGGCTTGAGCCTAACAAAAAGCCTACATACAGGCTCAGGCCCAGGCCTAGGCTTTAGATTTTCGTAACAGGCCCAGGCCTAATTTTCCAAAGCTCGGCTCGGCTCGGCCTATTTCCACCCCTAGTGTATAGTATACGAAATCTAATGTTGGTTTAATTAATGTTTTGCATGTAAAGTCATAGTACACCATCGACGACCACAGCAACCAACATTAATGCATGTTACATTGTTATCACTACTCTTTATACTATCATCAAATTGTGCCAATTAGTTGGTGGTTAGGTTTGGTTTGTCATATGATCCCGTCCTTTGCATACATGTCCGATTATAATTTTGATTAATATTCGGCATAAGTGCTACATACAAAATTACAAATTCATTTAAACATAATAATAATGATTATTCTTTAAAAAAAATTATAATTTATGCCCCTCACAAATATGTCAATTACCAATGTTATCCCTAAATTATTAGTGGTATAAATATTGCCAATTAATTTTCAAAACGTGACAACATTAAAATTTATTAAAATTCTGCCAAAAAATGATAAATTTCACAAAAATTCATTATCATCTTATCAACGTACATATTATATATTTTAACCTTTAATATATATATATATATATATATATATATATATATATATATATATAACAATTTTATGGCTACCAAAATAATATTAAAAAAAGTTGTCAATTTCATCTAGAAGTGCATGTGTTTGTGCGATGCCGTCAATTAGAATATGATTTCAAAGACTTAATTGCCGGTATAATCATTCTAAGAATTGGAAATGCAATTAAATTTGGCTAAGCTGGACAAGTTAAATGCCTCGACCAAACCCCATATTAGAGAAATATCAACAATAGCATTAAAAGCATATACACAGGCACATTTAAGTACCCAATTAAGTCTACGTATGTACATATTTGTAGGCATGCAGTCTCATATACATGATCAATACGTTTACCTACCAAATTCGTATCGCTAGCTAACTACATTAAAACCCTTTTTAAAGGCATTTAAAATATCCTTTAAGATTAAAATGACCTGTTCAAACAAGTCTATCTAGTTAGATTATCATGAATTGCTCGTGAACCGTTTGATCAAAACTTTATCATGTTAAAAATGGATGCACCCCTTCTCTATCAAGACTTGGCACTTCAAAACCATCCGGATTGCATTATTGTGAATGATGATAACAATAACAATAACAATAACAACAACAACAACAACAATAATAATAATAATAATTGACCAAGAACCTTGTGGTTCATTGGTACCAAATTGCTCCCTTATGTGGGAGATTATAGGTTTGAGTCTTAGTCCGTGAACTATATATGAAGTGGAAAATAAATTACTAAAAATATCAATTCCATTAATAAAGACAATTAACTATATATGAAGTGGAAAATAAATTACTAAAAATATCAATTCCATTAATAAAGACAATTATATCCCTATATGGGTTCGAGCCTTAGTTCGCGAACTATATATGAAGTGGAAAATAAATTACTAAAAATATCAATTCCATTAATAAAGACAATTATATCCCTACATAATAATAATAATGGTAATTAAGAAAAGTTAGCGATGACATAATTGTCCTACTTGTTTTCCTCATTTTTGAGGAAAATGTTTTCCATGAACTAAACAAAGGAAAATATAATTTTCCTCAAATTCAGGAAAACATTTTCCTTGGAAAACATTTTTCATGAGCCAATCATGCCCTTAAATATGCAAACTTGGATACTTTTTTTTTAAGCTAAATTTTAAATCTTAATCGTAAATGCTAGACACTAAATAGTAAAAAGTGAACCACTAAACCAAATAAAACAAAAAACTTAGTCATAAACTCGAAAATTCGTATTTTTGCAAGTGCAATCTTTTTATACTAAATGTACAAAATGTTAATACTCAATATGCAAACCTGATAAATTATGAGAAGTACATATTTTAGTGTTCAAGTTTGTATAATAAAGTTAATAATAATTACACAAATATTACCGCACAACTACACGAGAAGCTATACCCGCACATCAACCCTACCCTATATATAAAACTTTGCTATAAGTAGGTAGTATATCCCTTTTGGTGGTCTATTTTAGTGTGCGACGTAATAAATGATCTCATATGCATCTGATTTCCTCCAACGATTTTGTGGTCCTAAATTTTTTGCAATAGATAGATCACTACAAGACAGCAAAATTGACGGCAAACAAAAACCATATTATTATTATTATTAAATATTGTAATGTAAGATCTAGCTGCTAACTTTTCTGTTAAATTACTTTCTCTTTTTAAATTATAATTGTGATCATCAACATATTCTATGATTGATACTTAATAATTCTTTTAATTTCTTGTAATTTTGTACACTAGCTAGTATGTAGTGGAGTAGGTTGCCCATTCCTACATCACCGTCATTAAACAAAATTTGGGAATATAAACCTCTAAAATGTATAATTATGCATGGTATCAAATTTATCGTCTTCCTAACAAAACAAACAATAAAAATATATAAACGGGGGAAGAAGGAGAAGACAACAATAAAAAGAAAAAGCAAACATAGTATTTTATAAACCTTGTCTTTCTAGAATTCTAGAGGGGATATTATATTAGGAGTGGACTTAAAAGCAATATGAATCATGCCATTGCATGTTTATTTCTTAAAATTACATTAATATCTTTCCCCAAAAAATTACATTAATATCTAATACAACTTATGCATGCACTAAAATATCTATTTTATAACGATTGCATCTCAATCTCGAAAGTTCTCATTGCTCGCATCTTAAAATTTAGTGGATAAGATAAATCACATAATATGTCTTAATCATCAACAATAATTGCAAGTAATAAAGCTAAGCTATGCCATGTAGATATTATTTATTACTCATCTTTTACCAATTTTGAGTTTTAACTAAATACAAGAACATATATATTTAAAATAAAAGCAAAATGCTTAATACGGTGACAATATGCGAAGAAAGTAATATTTCTCTTAATAAATAATGCGATAATAATTTATCTTTTGCATTGACATGAATACATGATTAATCGGATTAGCGTATATGGTATAATGATATTATTACATTATTCCATTCATCCACCTTCTACATAGTCACACTCATTGATGTAAAAAAATAAATAAAAATTCTATGGCATCATTGTCAGCTCTATTTAGAAAGTTCGTACCCCATAAGACAATATATAGGTAAAGTCGAGGTTTCATTACAATAATAAAATTTACACAATTTATAATGTTGTACATGTAACATAATGTTATAGTCAATATGTTTTTGTTGTTGTTGTTGTTGTTGTTGTTGTTGTTGTTGTTGTGTGTGTGTGTGTGTTTTTTTTTTTTTTTTTTTTTTTGTGAGAAAAATAGAAACTGTTACCCAATGGTGTGTATAAGTTAAACTATGTTTTTATTTTATTTTGTGATGAAAAATTCCATTATTATTATTATTTAAGTGTGTGCAGAAAATAAACTCTATTCTGTTACGTACTCTTTTAAAGCAATTTCATCAATTGTAATTTTTTAAAAGTTGTTGTCATACCAGTGATACCACATAAGAGGAGATGAGAAGAAAAAGAGAGAGAGAGAGAGAAGGACTCTCATAAAAAATTACTCCGTATTATTAATGAACCCATTAGGGGCAAAATTGGTATGCAAAATGTGCACCAATGTGATTTTTTTTTTTTTTTTTTTTTTTGCAAGACCCACAAAAAACATGTTTTACCTTCTTTTTTTTTTTTTTTTCATCATCTCTCCTCCAACTCAATCCCTATCTCCTCTATACATGTATGCCAAAAAAAAAAAAAAAAAACAAAAAAAAAAAAAAACAAACACTTCAAAAAACTCTTAATGGTGATGCTTGTATAGTAGTATTTTTTCTTTTTCTTCCTCCCACTCGATTTCTTCATTTCGATTCCGACCAACCTTTTATTTTTTTGGAACTATACAACATAGGAGTTGCTAGTTTGCAACATTCGTTTTTTTTTTTTTTTAAGAAAGATTTATGATTGAATGGTCATTAGCATGTTTCATTTAGCTTAGTACATTAGTTATTACCACAACATCACTATTTACAAATTACTCCGTACTTTTTAAGAGTAATGTTAGGTATCCCTCTTCAAATCATCCCTCCCCATTTCTTCACTTAAAGTGGCACCATATAATAAGACTATTTAATATTTAATTAAAAGTGTATGGGGCCAACCATCACCCAATAAATATAAGTCATATTATAAAAAAAATTTAGATGAAGTAAATAATTTTTTTTTTTAAATCAAGCTAATATAACTAAAATATACGAATGAGAAGGGGAACCATGAAACCCCACCTTATCAAGCGAAAAAAATTTTCCTAACATCTACCCATTTAATTTTCCAATCAAATATTATACAATTCTCAATATTAAACTACAAAAATGTAATTTCAATCAATAAAGATTAATTAAATATTATTTTTTAACTTTAAAATGCATAAATTTATATTGAACTATACACACTTTAAAAAAAAAAATATAATACCGAGAAAGGGACGGAGTTTCTCTACCCCACTCCTACCTTTATCCTAATTCTTGAGAATTGTATTTATAATTTGTCCGGTTGAGTTGAGTTTATTGTTTGGTCTACTAAAATGTTTTTTTTTTAAATAAATTTAAATAAAAAAAATATATGGTAGAATTGGAAGAAAGAAAAGTATAAGACGTTGAAAGGCAACAACATGACGAAAACACTGAAATGAAAATAGAAGCGAAAAAGGGAAAGAAGGTGCACATGATCGGGGAAGTCATGACTACACGGAATCGGTTTCGTCATCGTAGGAGTAAATTGGTATAGCTAAAGCACGTGGAAAACACGTGACCGTAGGAATAGCAAGGCGCAGCGTAGTAGATCTGTCTCCATCAACCCATCTACGCCACCTCCACCGTATACACAGTCTGACAGTATAAATCTATACATACAACAAAAGTGTGTACATATAAATCTCCAATACATCTCTGATAAAAGCTTCCGTCTCGTCTTTTTCCACCCTTCTTTTTCCCATTATTACTCTTCCACCACATCTCTCTTCTTCTTCTTCTTCTTCTTCTTCTTCTTCTTTAGTTTTCTGAAATCGGTTGGAATAACCGTGCAGGCATTGTTGAAGAATTTGCCAAATATGAGAGTGAAATGAAAGTGTGAAGCTTTTTTTTTTGCTTAGGATTTTACAAGTTTTCGCCATGGGAGCTTGCACCTCAAAATCTAACAAGCCCAATCCTTATACACTCCGCGAAACCCTAGAAGCGCCGCAAGTTCCCGAAACTCCTGCCAACAACGCCGCCGCAGCTGCCGACGCGGGGAAGAAGTCTCCCTTCTTTCCGTTCTACAGTCCCAGCCCCGCGCACTATTTATTTTCTAAGAAATCTCCGGCGAAGACCGCGAAGAGCGCTGGCTCTACGCCCGGGAGGTTGTTCAAGCGGCCTTTCCCGCCGCCGTCGCCGGCGAAGCATATTAAGTCGTTGCTTTTGCGGCGGCATGGGAGTGTGAAGCCGAACGCGGCGGCGATCCCCGAGGGCGAGGAGGCGGAAGGAGCGGATTTGGACAAGAGTTTTGGATTCTCAAAACAGTTTACTAGTCGGTACGAGATCGGGGAGGAAGTTGGGCGAGGGCATTTTGGTTATACTTCCTCTGCTACGGGTAAAAAGGGTGAACTTAAGGGTCAACGAGTCGCTGTGAAGGTCATCCCTAAGTCCAAGGTCTCTCTCTTCATACTCAAAATCTCTGTATATATGAAAGCTCGAAACTATTCTTACAGAATTGCGTACAGTTTAGTTCTCATATAATCATTGATTTAATTCTTTGAAGCTCTAGAGATTAGAAAGTTATCTCATTTTAATCTTCTGGCTTGAATTGTCTAATACCCCGTTTGAATTTTCCTTTTGGGTTGGCGGGCGGAGGTTTGATTCATTGAACCATGATTGATCAAAAGGAAGACGGTCTCCTTTTTCTTTTAGGATTCGTTCTTATGATATCATTGTTATTGTGGATCTGCCGAATTAAAGAACGTTGAATATTCCCACCAGCTGGTCTAGGAACTCACGCTGCCATTTTTTAAAAAATGATTGATCATTACAAGGAAAAATTGCATTTTTGGTACTTCATTTATGTCCGTGGTACAAACTTAGTTCATGAGTTATAGGGGTGAATTTAGTCCCTCGTGACTATTTTTACCACCAATTTGTCACTTAATAAAGTGGCTGATTTGGTCCTTTTAAGTACTAAAATTGCTCCTCCATGCATAATTTAGGGGTTGAAAGATAGTCACGCATATAATTCAGAGACTAAGTTTGTACCACTAGAGGACTAAAAATGCAACTTTTCCTTGTTATAATATAGTGCTAGTTGAAAATTGATTGGTGCAGTGGAAATGGGGCATGAAAATTCAAAATGAGATTTTGCCTATAAAAAACTAAAATATATGAAGGAGATCATCGAGTAATTTGTGAGTGGCCTCCAAAGTTGGAGCCAAATGCATTTTGAAGCTGCTTTTCATGCATAAAGAGAAGTAGCTTGCTGGCTTGACTTGATAGATTAAACTTGAAAGACCTCTTCTTTGCTTGAATTGCCTACTGGCAGGCAATGGTTTCCTCGAGGAGGATTTGGAATTTCAGGGTGGTGATTTTGTTTTGCAAATTGCACCACTTTAAATTTTAAAATGAATTAGTATGAACTAGATTGAGTAGAAAAGAGATCCCCTAGTTATCTACTGAATAATATATGCGGTGAGCTTAAGATTCAATAAAGTAACGGAACCCTATCTTACTCTAATTTTGTTGCTCACCAGATGACAACAGCTATTGCAATTGAGGACGTGAGGAGGGAAGTAAAAATATTGCGAGCCTTGACAGGACATAGCAATCTTGTGCGGTTTTATGAAGCATTTGAAGATCAAGACAACGTCTATATCGTAATGGAGTAAGAATGTCGCATTCCATTTAATATCAGATTCTATTTTCTCTTATCATGAGATATATGATAAGAATTTTGTGTTTAGGCAAGAACTTGGCTTGTTTTTAACCAGCAAGGACTAATCTGATCTTCACCACACATTTTTCAGGTTGTGCCTTGGTGGAGAGCTCCTAGATAGGATACTTGCAAGGTATTACTTTGGCCGGTGTTTAACTTTGATCTCATAATATGTATTTTTTTCATTCTTTTCTTAAGCGCTTAACTTGTTTGATAGGGGTGGAAAATACTCTGAAGATGATGCAAGGGCCGTTATGATACAAATATTAAATGTTGTTGCATTTTGTCATTCACAAGGTGTGGTGCACCGTGATCTTAAACCTGAGGTAAAAACTGCAGTTAACCCCTGAATGCACCATATGTTGCTATGCAAATATTGAAGAAATATTAATTCTACTTAATTATTTGTATCTTTATCTCTTGTCAGAATTTTCTGTTTTCTTCCAAGGATGAAAGTTCGCAGTTGAAAGCTATAGATTTTGGTTTATCAGATTTTGTCAGGCCGGGTTAGTTTTTTTTTTTTTTTTTTTTTTTTGGCACGGGTTTGAGTAATCTTATTTCTTTGTTGTACGTTTCTGTTGGCCAATATACTAATACGTCTGATATTTATTATCGTTTGCAGATGAAAAGCTTAATGATATTGTTGGCAGTGCCTACTATGTTGCACCCGAAGTTCTACAGAGATCATATGGTACAGAGGCTGATGTATGGAGTGTAGGCGTGATAGCATACATTCTTTTATGTGGTAGTCGTCCATTTTGGGCCCGAACTGAATCTGGAATATTTCGAGCAGTCCTAAAGACTGACCCCAGTTTTGATGAAGGGCCTTGGCCTTCATTATCTTCAGAGGCTAAAGACTTTGTCAAGCGGCTGCTAAATAAGGATCCCCGCAAAAGAATGTCAGCTGCTCAAGCGTTATGTAAGTTTTTGTTTTCCTCCAATACGTTTTGAATTTTCCTATGCCATTCATAATCTTTAGTTTTTCAGGTCATCCTTGGATCCGGAATCACAGTGATGTGAAAGTGCCCCTCGATATTCTCGTGTTCAAACTCATGAAGAGCTATATGCGATCTTCATCTTTGCGTAAGGCTGCAATGAGGGTGCGTATTGATCTACTCAAGTATTAGCAGAACTAAATTGATCCCGAGTGTATAAATTATTTCCGTGTGATTCTAAACGCTTTTCCTTGCACCTTTGCAGGCATTGTCTAAAACATTAACAGAAGATGAGCTATTCTATCTGAGGGAGCAATTTGCTTTATTGGAGCCAGACAAAAATGGCAGTATAAAATTGGATAATGTTAAAACAGTATGTACTTCCTAGTTCCTATCCACATCCTTCTCTCTTTCCATAACAAGGAAAATTTTGTCTTATTATTTTCCTTTAAGCAGGCTATGATGAAAATTGCCACGAACGCTATGAAGGAATCGCGTGTACCTGATTTTCTTGCTGCGGTAGGTCATAGTTGCCTTTTGTGGTTGGCAATGTGTTTTAAGTTACTATGAATAACTCCCTTTCAATTGTATTGTGACAGCTAAATGCGCTTCAATACAGAAGAATGGAATTTGAAGAATTCTGTGCAGCAGCACTTAGTGTCCATCAGTTAGAGGCTCTCGAACGCTGGGAGCAACATGCTCGCTGTGCATATGAAATTTTCGAGAAAGATGGAAACAGGGCGATTATGATTGAAGAACTAGCATCGGTAAGTTGAAGTTTCCCCATCATTTCTTCCTTCTCCCAAAAGGTTGAATCCCCCCACACCCCAAATTCCGGTACGCACAAAGGATCTGTCCACTTTGGACATAATCCTACACTGTTACAGCCAAAGTTCGAACCTTGGTCCCTTCTCCCAAATACTGTCTATTGAACCATTGAGCTAAGCTCGTGTGGGTCCATCATTTCTTCCTGTCAAGTCAAATATTTGCACAAAAGATTCCTTAGATCCATTTTGGCGTGGTCCATATGCAAGAGAAACAAACAAATAGATGCTTAATTTCATTTTCAGGAACTTGGGCTAAGTCCTTCGGTGCCAGTTCACGCCGTTCTCCAGGACTGGATAAGGCATACTGATGGAAAGCTAAGTTTCCTTGGATTTGTCAAACTGTTGCATGGTCCCTCCACCAGAACACTTGTCAAAGTGCAGTAAAGCAGTTGAAGCATGCATGCTTCAAAAAGGAATGAACTCACTCCCACCCACAGTTGAGATAACAGAGTTTTGATCAAGTTGATTATATATTGTTTACTCTTAACCGCGGGATTCTTAGAACATAATAGTGTATCTATCCACCAGGGTGACCACTGGGTGGAGAGTTTTCAATGGTGTGCAATAGCTGTGGTAGAATCTATTGAAAGCTCCCTTTTCATGGTTTATATTCTTTATTTTTTTTCTCCTTTTCTTTTTCCATTGATAATCAGAGGGTTTGTTGTGATCTTTTAGTAGATGGGGTATGTGTTAACAGAGCATCTCCTTAATGGTAGAAATCACTAGGGTGTGTCTATAGGACTCAATTGTGATTGTATTTGGAATCTGGATTATATGTATAGAAGCAATGGAATTACTGTTGAAACATTGTTGGCAACAATGCCTCTTGCCCCCCCAACTATCTCCTTATGAAAGCATTGCAAACATTACTAGGATGCCCCATCAAATTGTAAACCATCTAAAGATTAAGTCTTGTGTGAGATCGTTTCAGATAACACTTTATTGCTATTCTAGATAATGACAGTATGAACTCTCAAACTGAAATGAAAAAAGAGCTGATATGATTTGAGGATTGAATCACAAACATCCCTCTAAAACTTGGGTTATGTATTCTCATTTAAAGAGAAAAGCAGCTAGCAAGATTCATACATAATAACAAGTAAATTATTCAAAGTGCACATGAAAGAAGCAACAAAACTTCTCCTGTGGGAAACAATAGTTTCATCATCATGTTTACGTTGTAGAATCGACGAAACAATTGAATGCAATACATGGAAGTTTTGTTCGAATGGCAAATATCAGCTACAGGGCAAATAAGTTTAAACTACAAAGAGAATCTACACTTACATCATTGCATGGCTGATGATCCTGCTCCTTCTCCCTTCGTTTAAAATCCTCCTATCTGGAAGAGAGCTGTTGATACAGCTCATCAGCCAATGCCTGCCTCATGCTTTCGCCATAATAATGGAAAGACTTCTCGTTCTCTAACACCCGTGGTGATGATCCATTCTCGTCTGGTTCCTTCCAGAGCTCCGGCTCAGGCTCCCTCGCGATCTGGCATAAGTTATGCAAAACGCAACAGGCAACAATTGTTTGAGGTGCATGAGTTAGACCCACATTCAAGTTCTGAAGAATCTTCCACCTTCCCTTCAACAAACCAATGGCTTCCTCAACCATCTTTCTACCCTTCATCAGTGCTTCATCGAATGCATTCTGAGCAGGAGTTCCAGTCCTGTTCCACGAAAACGGAGTGAGCAGAAACGACAGCAATGGGAAACCCCAGTCTCCAACAATGTAAGGCCTAACATGCTGTCCCCTCACATTGATCACCTTGTCCCAAACAATGTCCCCCGAAATCAACCTATTATACAACAAGCTATCCCTAAAATGAGTAGCGTCATCAAACCCGCCAGGAGATTTCACACAAACATCCCAGAAGATTTTCTTGTGGTCAGCAACAACCTGAAGCAAAATCGAAGGGAACCCATAGCGGCAGTAGTACATGGAAGAGTTAATCGTGTCTGAGGGGAGATGATGGAGTCTCACGGGGGTTCCATCAATGGCCCCACAAACGTTAGGCAGTAAGGTGAGCTCTTGAAAGCCCTGAGTGGTTTCCACCAGCCGGCGGCGACTCACAGGGATCTTGATGAACTCAGGGTAGAGCTTAGTGGCCAAGAGCCGAGTGACCATGTTGGTAATTTTGGAAATTAGGTAAGGCTCGAGCCCGTAACGAGAAGCTAGGGTTTTAGCCGAGAGGCCGTGGGATAATCTAGAAAGAACCATAGCCACAGCGTAATCAGAAGGGAGAGAGAGCTGGGACTGAGTGATGTAGGGTTTGAGCTTATCAACAACAGTGGTAAACACCGGGTAAGAGAGACCATAGAGAGATCGCCACTGGGCGTCACGGAGAGGGGCTTCCATCGCCCATATGTGCTCCGTCGATAGGGCACGGAACGCGGCGACGGAGAATTCCGCGGCGGAAGGGGACGAAGGATTATTGGAATTAGAGGTTTTGGGCTTCTTCTTAGGCGGGTGGGAAGCGATGTAGGAGAGAACGGAAGCTATGGTGAAGAAGAGAAGAGGCGCGGCGGAGGTGGAGGTGAGGAGTGAGGTAGGAGAGGAGGGGGAGGCGGCGGAGGAGGCGGAGTCCGAGAGGACGGAGGTGGCGGGATCGAGGTGGTTATGGAGGTGGAGTAGATTTGAGAGCATAAGCATGAATGACTGATCCATCTCTCTCTCCCTTGCTCCCAATTAGCTTTCGGCTGAAGAGAGAAGTAGAAATGGGTGGTTTTGGTTTCCCGACGGCGGTTGCGCCTTTCTCCGGTGGGCAATTGGAGATTATAAAACGACGACGTATAACCGGCGTACACTAATTATCAAAATGCAATAGTGCCCCCTAAAGTCCCACTTTTTATACATTTCACCCCATAAAGTTTAATTCTAAACACAATCGGTCTCAAAACTTATCAATTTCAGGCCACAAAGTAGGAATAAACCCTATTTGGTAATATAGTTAGCATATCAATCAATTTTGGCTTATTTGATCACTATAAATTGTTTGACTTGGTTTAACAATTAAAACGAGTGTTTGATTAATTAACTTTTTGTAACAACTTATTGCTCCAAAATATTAAAATTTTAAAAGTTGTTTAAAGTAGATTTTTCGATCAATTTTTTGAGAAAATCATTTTATATGTAATCAGCTAACAACTAATTTACCAAACACTTTTCTATAATCATCTACTGATATTAACTAGTCAAACTTACTAACTCAATCAGCTAACAGTAATTTACCAAATTAAACACCCAAAATGATTTTGGCTTGTTAGTTAACTCAAGGTTACTAAATCAAGTACGCAAATAAGTTACAATAAAGACCTATAAGTTACATAGACTATAGTATATAAATGCACTTGATATAGGATGTAAATCATGGTGACTCAATAGTTCAGCGCATAAGGAATCTATCTATTTTAGGCATAATTTTCATACTGCGGTCCAAATACTGCTTACTGAATTATTGAGTTAAGCCTCTGCGGGTAACATAGTATTAATCATCTGAGTGTTTATGAGACTAAGATCTCGAAGTTAAGTATTTAATTTGGGATGAAAATGATTGAAATATTTTATAACAAATACTATTTTATAGAGAATCATAAGTGTTTAAAACAAAATCTCAAAGTTAAGCATTTACTAATGTAATAATATAATTGGTGAAAGTTAATTTTGAGTTGTACACTAAAAAAAAAATGTATATTTTAAAATGATTATATGTTAGGTAATTAGTTAATTACAATTTACAAGTTAAGAGATTTCTAATTTTCTATATATATCTATACTACTATGACACTTTAATGTGTTGTATTTAATGTTGCTCCATAATATTGTTTAACATGGCCAACATATTAGGCTTTTAGGTTTGGACAGTCCAAACTCCAAATAACTGACTTAATTTGCTATTGTATTGGATTTATTAAGCCAATTAGGCAACTAATCAATGGCAAATTATGTTGTGCATCCGTATGCACCATGCATGGTGCATACGGATGCAAAAACGACGTCGTTTTAATAAAACGCGCGTCTCCTCTTAAAAAAAAATCAGGTTCGATTCCCAGCAACAACATATGAACTAAAATTCCAGAACCGATGAACTATAATTCCATAATCGATGAACTATAATTCCATAATCGATGAACTATAATTTCAGAATCTAATCTATGAACTAAAAATTTCAGAATGAATGAACTAAAATTTCATAATCTATGAACTAAAATTTCAGAATCGATGAACTACAATTCCAGAATCGATGAACTATAATTCCATAATCAATGAACTATAATTCCATAATCTATGAATTAAAATTTCAGAATGAATGAACAATATAATGTTGTTACTGGGAATCGAACCTGAATTTTTTTAAAAAGGGAGACGCGCATTTTTTAATAAAACGACGTCGTTTTGGCATCCGTATGCACCATACATGGTGCATACGGATGCACAGCATAAGTATTGCTAATCAATAGTTATACCATGAACTCAAGTCCACATCACAAGGATGACCCGAATTTAAAAGCACAATTTACATACTAAATATTCATAATTTACTTTTTATAAATTTGTGAACATTCATTATGTAAATTGTATCTTTTGAACTAGGTACACCTTAGATATGTAGAATAATTTGCCGTAACCAATATTCCAAAGACTCGTTTGCCCTTTTATCACATACGGTCATAATGGAATCTTGTTTGGTTTCCTCTGCTTGTACATATGATGTCTATTTTTAACAATAACATTTACATTCGGAAAGACTAAACTATATATTAAAAAAAATCAAATATTGACACGTGCTTTAGTGTTTTTTATTCTTCTTTGGTGGGAGGATGATCTCATAGTTGTTGTGGTTAGTCAACTGTGGGGTTTGGTGGGCTTTTCACTTTTGACATGGTGAACCGTTATCCCATATCTAATGCCCTTTAATTGACGCTCTCAATCATGCTTGGCTGGTATTACATGTATGGTCTCTCAGCTTGTCCTCCACGTGATTTTGACTACTATATGGTCCAATATGACAGAGGCTTCCCAAGGGCAATCACTTAATTAATATCAATTCCAATGACAATAATATTACAACATTGATTATTAATCAAGTCTTTATAACTATTTATGATAAAAACAATTTACTATTTCAATTCGCCTCACAAATACATCGAGCTCAAGACTCTAGATGAATTTAGAAGATAAAATGTAAACCTTACTCATGTGCAATAACTTGCAAATTAAATCACATAAAAAATGTAAATTGTACAACACAAACTTATCGAAATGGTGTTGACAAGAATCAGGTAAACTGCATTCAATTGAGAAGCCGTTGGCAAGAATGAACTTGTGATCATCTTGACCGCCATTTTGAGATAATGTTTTCTTTCTTGAATCTTCCATTCTCAGCCCTAGCTCAACTACAGTATTAAGGATTGTAAAGCATGCAGAGCAATGAGATCGAGCATCACGTACATGTTTGCATGATTTACCAGTTTTAAGGTTCTTGGACGAGGAATTATAATTTTACAAGATTTTTATATATATAAACAACTCTACACTTGACATATAGAAAACTAGAGATTCGATAATATAATATTATTAGGATTTAGGAACGAGGCATGGACACGGAAGCAAAACCTCTACAAGACATTTCATGAACCGCAGGATTGAAGCCCAAGCAACCTAGGAGGCCTTGCTTGTATGGCAAGAATGTCTTCCTCCTCAGCTCCTCCGAGATCGTCCGGTTCATCGTGTAATGCAGCTCGTGAGCCGAAACCGGTCCTCTCCTCCTCGAGATTGACCCGGATCCCTCGCTCTCCATTGTAGACGACCTAAAGCTGGAATACACGTCTTCTTTACTCTTCTTCTTGTTCTTCACCTCTGATGATGAGTATTTCTTCATCTTCTGTGTACTGCTCGCCCGACCTTCCGAAGCGCTTCTGAACAGCAGAAGATCCTTCAGCTTCCATCTTCCCGACAACATGGTTGAAATGAACGAGGAGGAAACGGAGTTTTCTTGACCGGTCGTCTGTTTCCGGTCGAATACTAAATCCGAGGCTCGGAGTGGGGACAGAGATCTCGTTGCCTTGTGCCGAGGATTACTCGAACGGGTTTCTCTTCCTCGTCCTCGTTTGTCGGCATCGTTCCCCGTTCCACTCCGTTGTACTTCCTTAACCGTTTTGTTGGGATATTTAGGAGAGCTAGGAGGTTTTTCGCCGTGTTCCGGCCGCAGCGACGGCGGTTTCAGAGGCTTGATCTTGCCGGAGTCAAAGAGCTCGTCAGCGGCGGACAAATAAGCCTTCTCCAACGGCCCGCTGAACTCGAAAACAAAATCACTATCATCATCCTCGTCTTCTCCGTAGAAATCACGCCTAGACTTGGGAACTCCTGGCTTCTCTTCCCAACTGAACGGAACCGCGCCGCCGCCGTGGAAGCGGGTGGGGCTGGCGGGGACGCTGGCGAAGCAGGCGCCAAAATGCGGAGGACTAGACGGCGCGCTGATGTAGGGGGTAGTGCATGCGCTGTCGAAGTTGAAGTCCACCGGCGGCGAGGGCATCACCGTTTCCATCTCTAATAATTCAGCCAAGAAACTATGACTTTTCTCCCTGCAAATCTGTTTGTTTGTGGAAGTATATATATAGAGAGAGTGGGGAAGAAGGGTCCTCAGGTCAGATTGGGCAAGCTGGAAAGTGTGCTTATAAGTTATAATATTAAGCAGAGAAATATAGAAATGAAGAAAATTTGACTAGAGAGGGATGGTGAGCCGCCGCCATGAATATCTAGTCTGGAGGTATGGTAGCAGCAGAGGTAGACCAGTAGTTTTTGTAAATGCTTTTCCTCCTTCTCCCCGAATGGCCCCACACCTTCCGCTCTAGGGAACATTTAGGAGTATATAAATCACAATGACTTAATGGCTCAATAGACATGATCAAATGCTCGTGTGTATAAGAGATCAGTCTACTTTGAATATAATACGAATATAATACTCACACTGCTGTCGTTGATGTTAGAACATTGGTCTCTTCTCCCAAATACGACATATTGAGACCATAAGATAGAGAATTTATTAACTCTTGATTAAGATATATACAAAATTTTAATGTCATTCATCAGGGGTAGAATCGTCACTTTAGTAAAATAACCAAAAATAAAAATGATATTGATTAAACATTAGGTGTCAAATTAACCTAACTAATGAAACTAATTTGGCAGATGTTTATAAGTTTAGTGGAACAACCCAAGTAACAACCTAAGTCCGCAATGCCTACCCTAATGGCGGGAATTATTAAAATGTCATTTAATGTGTCATACATTCTTCAAAAGGCTGAACCACAACCTTAAGGGCCTCCCACACCCCGACCTTAAGGGTCCCGCTTTAATGTGTCATACATAAAGCTTCAACATCATGAAATATATGACTCTTTGAAATGGTTAGCGTGATTACTACGTATGTTTAGTTGTTAGTACATCAAGAGAGTTAAAATATAATAGTAATTTTTAAAAAAATATTATACATGAATCCGACTCTAGCAATAATTGTACTCAAATATTATTTTTTTTTAATCACACATAACTACTAATTATTCTTAATATTCTTTATTGACTAAACTGGTTAAGTATAAATTCTTTTAAATTTTATAAAATAACTTCTTTTATATTGATTTAATGGGGACAGAAGAAGTTGAGTGTGAACCAATATCTATCGTTAAAAATGACTTTTGCCTACTTCAATTTAATGCAATTCTCCGGATGAATACTTTTTGATTATATTGACTTAAGGACTAACGCCAATCTTGTCTTGTAATATGGGAGACTAGTCGACTAGATATATGGTCGTGATTGGAGATTAGAGGAATATAAAATTCGTAATCAATCACTACTTGAAAATGTACATTGTAAATTTGTAAATTTATTACGTTTAAAATGAAAGATTTTATGTGAAGAGAATTGTTATCAATTGACAAAAATCAAACTTATAAATTGTGATTTTTGATATAAGAATCATGATTTACCTATTTCGCTACCATTTTTAAGTTTCGTTTTTGGAACTTCTCATAACAAAATGATCTAGAAGAAATGAGTATTGAACTAGTAATTTGGTCAGCAATGAGCGGCTGCAAATTGGTATTGTTGAAATTTATATTTTATTTGGGCCCTTTCATGAAACAAAGGAAACAAGTCTCCAACAAAAGTACAAAACAGCCGCACTAGGAAACAATATGTGGGCTATGTACATACCATGAAATGAAACAAATAAACGATGAAACCTATCCTTATAAATAAAAAACTTCTCTAGAAGTAAACTGAGAAGTTGCAGAAGTAGCATATTTCCTACAACTCAAATATCCAACAAAAAAGATTACAACAAAATTGATCAGTTTGTCAGGAATAACTTAAAGGCAACAAGCCATGACTGAAAATCTACTCAACAAGAATTACCTTGTTAGCTTTCTGGTAACGGGAGATCGAAAAAGAATGATTAATCAACAGAACGTCGTGTTATATATACACAGACAGGCACTGCACATCTACATTTCTTGATCCGCTCGTAGGAAGCTCTCAAATGGCGTTCCCTCGAGGGTCTTTTCGACATCGCCCCAATTCTCAACCTGTGAAGACAAAGGCCCTTTGTGTATCTTAATCTGTCGACTATGTAACTCTCTATGTGGGACTGTAAGGAAATCTTGAACATCAATGAGTTTCTGTGAAATGAATGGCGAGATAAACAGTCAATAAATCCAGAAATCTAAACTGCAGAAGAAAATTATTAAGTGATGGTAAATAGTTTAGGCATCTTACAGTTCGGTTTTGTATTATGTCCTCGTAGTAAAGGATGATATGCCTAGTACTTTTGAAGGACTCCAAGCCTTTTGTCACCAACTCCTCCGCTTGCCTTAGGCTTGGAATCAGCAATGCTGTGTTTATCACTGGTTTGTATCTAGAAAGTATTTCAGCCTGGAACAGTATTACCATGTTTAGGAGTCGGGAATTGTGTGTGTGTGTGTGAGAGAGAGAGAGAGAGACAGAGAGAATGACCTCTCGAGGAGAATGCACGTGAGATTTGTGAGTTCCATTTAGTGGCTTTGCATTTTGATCATAGGAGTTTGCAAGTATTGAAACCATTCTACGCAAAAGATTTCTTCTGAAGAGAAAAATTGCCGAAACTCCTTTCCTTTTAAAGTATTCAACAATTTCCTCATGATTCTGAAGTAGACCCTGCAATGAAATCAAGAAATGTTTTAAGGCAGTAGAAAGACGCAAGTAGGGGAAAAAAGGTCACTGAGGAGATGCTGGTTTCGAAGGGCATTGCCTATAATCCCTATATCATTCTACACATTTCAAACAAGGAAAAAAGAAAACTTTAAAGTTATTTCATTGAAAATGGAGAATCCTCAGTACTAATAGCCTCACTCCTTCCACAAAAAAGTTCCAACAGCTTACAGAAATCGCCATATGAACAATATAATTGTTCCTTCGTTTATATTGATAGAACCATAATAAGAAGGTGGTATTTCATTAAGCTCCATGCTCCCCGGCTCTTATTCAGGTATCACAAAACTATCTTAACATCGCAAAACTATAGAAAATTTGAACTTTGCAGAGATTTCAATTCAGAACAGAAGCACAGCATGAATCTAGGAAACTTCTTAATACTAAAAGTTTAAAAGGGGAGGGCTGTAAGAGTGTCATTTGATAATCTTGATGTAGGGAGTAGACTATTTAAGGTTATACGGGTTAAATACAAGCATTTAAACCAATAAAGATGAGCTAGTTAAAATACTTCGGGGAGGCCTTACGCCCTTACCTGATTAAGCATCCATTTCAGCCCAACTGCAGCTGTACACTCATTCTTGGAAGCACTAGTAAACCAGTCTAGATTATAGATGTTGTCCAAAGTGTCCACAATAGTTGATATGTTACTCCTCCGAACTTTGACAGAAAAAATCTCCCCATTGGAGCTGATATTCGTGTGATTGTTTAACAATGTCTCGAACCATCCACTACCAGACCTCTGTGTCGACAAAATTGCAAAATACCGTACTGGATTGCAAGCACACTCGGCACTACACATGTCAAAAAACATCAGCAACGTTAGCATCGAATAGCAATCTACAACGTTGGAACAATCAACAACTTACCGGCTAAAAGTCTTTGGCTTGGGGAAGTGCAGGTAAGGTCGCTCTGATGGTTCGATATGAGGCGGTTCACATACATTCTCCGCAACAATAGGAGGAATCTTTATTACTTGTATATTGGTGTGGCTACCAATTTGCTTAAGACAGATTGAGCATATATAGACTCCACATAGCATTGCAACAAATAAGACCACCATTCTCAATAACAGTGGAGATTTCTTTGAAGGCTTTATGATCAATACATCCTGAAATGGACATAATAATAATATTATAAAGCAGAACTTAGGCACATCAAATCAAGATAGAGTTTTCCACAACCAAAGACCCCAAAATCCCCAAATGCATCTTGATTAAGCTCATTGAGAACACCATAAACTGAAACATCGAAAAAGACCTAACATTTAGCTAAATATATTTGAAGCTTAACTTTTATAGCGATGCCAAGATCGAATACACCGAAAGAAGAGTAAAAGATAAAACTTTTGAAGCAAAATATCAATATATATTTAGCTAAAAATTCCGGTGAGAAAGAGGATTAGAAGCACGCACCTTCGAGAAGAAACAAAGATCTTCAGCCATTGGAAGTGTTCTCTTAAAAAGGAAGGCAAGCAAAAGACATTTGGGAGCTCAGATTCTCAAGTGTTCTTTGCCCTTTTCTTTCTAGCTTTATTCATTTGCCCGTTCTGCACACATGCATACAGACACACAGAGCCAGTTGTATGTATATGAGGAGAGAGAAGTAGATGATGCTTTAGCGAAGAGGACGAAAAACAAAATGATGATGAGACCTATTCCTGCATTCGAACGTTATCACGCTTTCCTCTTTCCCTGTTCCTATGGAGACCTTCTCGAACAGCTTCTTAGACGATTGTGGATAAGAGCTGGATTGGGGACAACATCAACTATTCTCACTTGGATTATTACTATTGATTCCTTCTGTTCATTTCAACCTTGAATCTGGGCATCAACAAAAGTATATCTACAAGAATGTGAAGGAGGATTTGGAACTGGAGAGCTGCAAAGGCATAGAACAGGAGACAGTGGGACTCCAGGTTGGTCGGATTCGGATCCAGAAAAGAAATACGGAACGACATCGTTATCGACAGCAATGATTTCTGCCATTAGGGTCAATCATTAACAAGTGGAGTATTTAATAATTTTATAGGTAACATACGGAACTTCAATAAGTATTGGGCCTCACGTTGCGCTGACAATTAATTTTGTCGAGGGGATCGTGCTTGGCAAATTATGATGTGGACTTGGTCTAAAACGATATCGTTTTGCTTCAAAATGAGGCTGTTTGAATTTTTTATTAAAAAAATTGTTTCATTTTTTGCCATTAATTTGTTGTTTGCCTTCAGAATTCGTTCATCAATATTCATAATTTTTAAACTCTATATTTACAATTTTAAAACTTTATATTCACAATTTTAGAACTGAATATTCATAATTTTAGATCTCAATATACAAAATTACAGAACTCAATATTCACAATTGCAGAACTCTATATACACAATTTTTGAAGTCTATATTTACAATTACATAAGTCTATATTCACAATTAAAGAACTCTATATTCACAATTACATAACTGAATATTCACTCGCTGAGTTGTTTTCATTAATTATATATATTAAAAAACATTTGCTAAGGAAATGGTGCCACTAACAGCACCGTTATTTTCACACGCGCAAACTGCGTCGTTTTGGACATGGATCCACCTTGCAAGGTGGACTGAGTCTATGGCATAACAATTGATCATGCTTGGCCTATGCTTTCATTCCTGGACAGTTATGCCATGGCCTAGGGTCCACATTACGGAGCGTTATGTTGTGCAACCGTGTGAAAAAAAAATTCAGAATTGCATAACTCTATATTCACAATTAAAGAACTTTATATTCACAATTACAAAACCCTAACATAATACACATAATCTAACATAATACATAATACACATAAACTTTTAATATAATACACAAACTCTTAACAAAAAACAAATAACGGAATTGGATGGACAGAACGGTATTTGTCGCGTCACCTCCCCCGACTTATAAAACAACATTGTTTTATGTCAGAACGCACAATGCATTGTGGGTCTTGGTGCACGATATAATTTGTCGCACCTAACAACTTGGGCTCTTTGTTAGTGGGTCGGCCTTGATTGTACATTTTGGATTATATTTACTCATTTTATTATGACCCAATTAATCACTTGAGGATTGATCATTGATTTCGCACTTGGCCAGTTTACTGATAAATTATAATGTGAATAATGGTCTACATTGCAATGTTGCAATGTGAATTATGAATAAATGTTATATATATATATATATATATATATATATATATATATAATATGAATGTATATTATTTGTGTATTGATTGATCATAATTTAATTAACTTTCATTATTTAAATAATATATATTTAAAAAATAAATATTTAGTATATTAAAAATATAACTTATGTCAATGATTCACTCTATAAAATGGACTATGGTATAATGATTCCAGCTTACTAAAGCAGATGCCTCAAAATAGGTCTTAAAGTATCTCAAGATATATTTTAATCGATTAATTAATTCACATCAAAACAATCAAATTTACTTTGTAGGAGTTCGTTACGTCTTAGGCTAGAATTCATTTTAGTATATTATAAATTTATTTTAACTGCGGTACACTAATAATTTTGCATGATTGTACTCGCGGAGTAAGCGCAATTTGTCAAAAACGATGGAATAATAAATTTCATTAATTGCCCTATCAGACCCGGGTCCCACGAGATGGTAAAATTCAGGCAATTTATCAAAGTCGACAGCGGTTCAACCGCCCAAAATCAATTATAAATCCAACTACTACGTATTCTTTAATCGACCTTAAACTCAGCCATATCTTCATTCTTCAGTCAACCCACAGCCTAAAAATCTTATCATGGCTTCTCCTCCGGCCTCAACTAAAGTAGTTCACGATTTCTTCCCCATTCTTCGCGTCTACGAGGACGGCCGCGTCGAGAGGTTTCACAACTATGTTTCTGTCCCTCCGACCGACAACCCAGAAACCGGCGTTCAATCCAAAGACGTCGTGATTGTACCAGAAAACAACGTCTGGGCCCGCCTGTACCTTCCCAAGGTCACCGACGGCGCCCAGAAATTCCCCGTTCTAGTCTACATCCACGGCGGCGCCTTCGCCATTGAGTCCGCCTCCTCCGCCACCTACGACAGGTATCTCCACTCCGTGACGGCCAAAGCCAACGTCGTAACCGTTTCAGTCGAGTACAGGCTGGCGCCGGAGCACAAACTCCCGGCGTGTTACGACGATTCCTGGGCGGTTATGCAGTGGGTCGCGTCGCATGGTAAGGACGGCGGACAAGGATCCGACCCGTGGCTGAAAAATCACGCCGATCTCTCCCGGGTTTTCTTGGCCGGCGATAGCGCCGGAGCCAACATCGCACACTACATGATGGTGAAGGCAGGCGAGGAAACATCTCAAGATTGTCTAAAACCCGTGGGGATGATTTTGGCCCACCCGTATTTCGGAATCAGCGGCGAACCCGATAAGCTCTGGGATTTTGTTTATCCTGACTGCCCGGCCTCCGGTGACCCGAAGGGGAACCCAGCGGCCATTCCGGGTCTTCTCTCGCAGCTTGGCTGCTCGAAAATTCTGGTGTGTATTGCGGAGAAGGATTTCATCAGAAAAAGAGGATTGAAGTATTATGAGGCACTGAAGAACAGTGGGTGGGGCGGCCAACTGGAGCTCGTGGATACCGATGGCGAAGAACACGTTTTTCATTTGCTGAATCCGACATGCGAGCAGGCGGATTTATTGATGAACCGTGTCGTGTCTTTCCTGAGCAGCACCTAAATTAATTTTCATCCTCCTGTATTCAAGTTGTTATTTCCTTATTTTCAAAAAAAAAAAAAAAAAAAAGTTGTTATTTCCTTTTATCAAAAAAAAAAAAAAAATAGTTGTTATTTCCTAAAGTTATTATCAGTGATAAATAAGATAATATTTTATATGAATGATTATATATCAAATTTGGTGATTTTTATTAAACAATTATTTAATTATAATTATTGATTGCACGACTTAGTATTGTTAAAACGGGCTGACCAATCCTACTGTATGCTTAATTTTTGACGAGTTTTTGCGAATTAGCTCGCGGTTCAAGTAATCTTTACCCACCCAACACGAGTTTGCGAGCTAGGCTGGTTAACTCGAATGGTAACATTGTAATTTTGAAAAAAATATTCATTTTGTCATAATACCCGATACAAACCATACATACTATGCTTCAAATATTTTAAAAAGTATTTGGAGATTTTTTTTTTAAATGATGATGTATATATTAAACATCTATACCTATCACTCCAAAACTCAACCTTTATCCATTTTATTGCTATTTTGGATCATTTGGTCATGTTGGATGCTTCTAACTCAATCTTTTTGTATTTTTGACCTTGATCAATTACCAAAATATGTATTAGTGTGACCAAACACATCCAAATTAAGTCGCAATTTACATGCTTCCCATCAAATCACAAATGACATATATATCTACTTGGTAATTACTAACCTATTAATTTTTTTTTTTTCATTGGATGTATACTGTCTAGAAATTCTCAAAAATGAATGATTCAACATGTGCTATGTTTATGCTTCTGCAGCCAACAATGTTGACAAAGTAGTCAAGGACCGATCAAACTTTATGGACGACGGAATGAATTGATACAAAGTTTTATTATGAAAATACTTCTAGACCTCTAATCTCAGTTTTAATTTGTATTCATATATTCAAATTCTTTTTGTCATTTACTAGTTAGACTTTCTCATGCACATTTTGATAGATAGAGTGTCTTGTGCATATTTCAAGTAATAATTGTAATTTATCTTGACACCTAAACAAAATTGAGAAAATATAAATTATAGTTAATTTTATTTTTGGTTTTAAATTTATAGGTGACTGATCACTTTTAATCCTTTTATTTATCAGAATGTCTTCATTTGGTCATCGTATTATTGTGGTATGATCATTTTTGGTCTTCCGCCAACAAAGTCATTGAAATGTTGTTAAATGCAAGAACATTTTGATTTTTTTTTTATAAAGTAGGCATGGTTGAAAAATCATTAGGCGTTTCTCGGGTGCTCAGGGGCGCCTAGGCGCATGTGTATTATTTATTTTATTTTTTATTTTTAAAAAATTTGTTTAAAATTTTTAAATTTTTAAAACTTGATAATTATAAATTATTTAATATTTTAATAGTAAATACTAAAATAATAAATATTAACCTACAAAACATCTAGAGTTTGAATAATTTAGAGTTATTTTGCTCAAAACGATGTCATTTTAAATGAAATAATCATTTAAAAAAAGAAAAGAACTATAGCTAATCGGAACACTAAGCGGTACGGTCTAGTCAGCCCTTGGGAGGCCTAGGCGGTCAGCGCCTAGACGGCCTAGTCGGTCGCCTAGACCACCGATTATTGTGATACGTTAGACGGCCTGCCAACGCCTAGCGCCTAGGCGTCGATTAATCGGTGCCTATGTGAGATTTTTGCAACATTGAAAGTAGGTTGACCCTCTACATTACTTATGTTTATTTTTTTTGAAAAATCTATGATTGAAAAATTAAATGTAATTGTATTTAAAGAAATTATATTTTGTTGATATATGACAAAAAATGTGGTCATGTCATTGTAATACTAAGACCAAAAGTGAATATTTTGTAAAAAAAAAAAAAAAAAAAAAAAAAAAAAAACTAAAAATGAATTACCACATATAAACCTATGACAAAAAATGAAATTAATTATATAAATTATTAGCAAATTATCAAATTATAAATAAACAAACGGCTGCTGTTGACTGAAACATAAAAACAATACGGCTGCTGTTGACTGAAACATAAGAATATCTGTTTGCTCTGTTTTTAGTCAAAAAAAAAAAAAAAAAAAGATTATGCATAATGTCCACTTATGTGATCTAAGCAATGAAATCACAGTTTCATCATTCCAATCTTCACCCATAAATCCCACTACTACGTACTCTCCCATCAAGCTTAAACACAGCCTGCCATCTTCCTTCAATCAGCCCTCAGCCTAAAAATCTATCATGGCTTCACCTCCAGCCTCAACTAAAGTAGTTCACGATTTCTACCCCAGATTTCGCGTCTACGAGGATGGCCACATCGAGAGGTTTCACAAATATGTTCCTGTCCCTCCGACCGACAACCCAGAAACCGGCGTTCAATCCAAAGACGTCGTCATTGTACCAGAAAACAACGTCTGGGTCCGAATGTACCTTCCCAAGGTCACCGGCGGCGCCCAGAAATTCCCCGTTCTAGTCTACTTCCACGGCGGCGCCTTCACCCTCGAGTCCGCCTCCTCCGCTTCTTACGACACGTTTCTCCACTCCGTGACGGCCAAAGCCAACGTCGTAACTGTTTCAGTCGATTACAGGCTGGCACCGGAGTACAAACTCCCGGCGTGTTACGACGATTCCTGGGCGGTTATGCAGTGGGTCGCGTCGCACGGTAATGACGGCGGACAAGGATCCGACCCGTGGCTGAAAACTCACGCCGATCTCTCCCGGGTTTTCTTGGCCGGCGATAGCGCCGGAGGCAACATTGCACACTACATGATGGTGAAGACAGGCGAGGACAGTTCTCGAGATTGTCTAAAACCCGTGGGGATGATTTTGACCCACCCGTATTTCGTAGGCAGCACCGATGTCGATAGGATCTGGGATTTTGTTTATCCTGACCGCCCGGCCTCCGGTGACCCGAAGGGGAATCCGGCTGCCATTCCGGGTCTTCTCTCGCACCTTGGCTGCTCGAAAATTATGGTGTGTATTGCGGAGAAGGATTTCATCAGAGACAGAGGATTGATGTATTATGAGGCACTGAAGAACAGTGACTGGGGTGGCCAACTGGAGCTCGTGGATTCCGATGGCGAAGAACACGTTTTTCATTTGTGGAATCCGACATGCGAGCAGGCGGGTTTATTGATAAACCGTATCGTGTCTTTCCTGAGCAGCACCTAAAGTTTCATCCTCCTGTCTTCAAGTTGTTATTTCCTACTTCTTGTTGTTTGATGTGTGTTTGTAAACTCAAAAAATGATTACTCTAAATCATTTTTTGAATTTGTACGTACGTGTTTGAGTATTTAATGAAAATAAAGTTAAAAGAAAATATATATTTTGGTCAATGAAAAAATAGATGTTTAACTAAAAAAAAATATTTTTTAAAATTTTTAGTAAGAAGATATTTTCAAAAAATTAATGGAACAGAAAAAATATAATTTATTAATGTTAGGAAAATATTAAATTTTTAGTTAGAAAAATGTTCAATAATGTACCACAACAAATCAACTACTATAATGCACCATCCAATGTCTAAAAACACAACTCAACTACTATAGACGCACCACCACGTATCAAAATATGCACTACATAGTGTTCAATAATGCACCATAACCAATCAACTACTAGAATGCACAACACAACGTATGTCTAAAACACAACTCAGCTAGTATAAATACACTGCCATATATCAAAATATGCACCACAAAGTGTTTAATAATGCACCACAGCCAATCAACTACAAGAATGCATCACCCAATGTCTAAAAGCACAATTCAGATAGTATAAACACACCACTATGTATAAAAATATGCACCACAATGTGTTCAATAATGCAACACAAACTACATGTTTCTCTAATGTTTTTGCACCATGTATCAAAAGAATGCACAAAAAATGTTTTTATTTTTTATTTTTATTTTATTTTATTTTTATTTTTATTTTTATTTTTATTTTTTTTGTTGGCTGGGTGTACGTGGTTGTAAGTGTTTGAATTCATACCTTTATTATTTTTATTTTTATTTTTTTTTATTTTTATTTTTATTTTTTTTGTTGGCTGGGTGTACGTGGTTGTAAGTGTTTGAATTCATACCTTTATTATGTGATCTAAGCAATGACATCTCACAGTTTTATAGCGATCTTTTGCTGAAAATGGCCGCCACTTCACTACGTTTTTATCACGTTACAGTTTATTAGTCAATTGGTTCCACCATAAAGGAATAAATGCACTATGGTCATTAGAGTTGGTGGGAGACCTTTACCCATTAGAATAGATAAAGAATCTTGTATGGGTGAAAATTTGGAAATTGGCAGGACCATTTGTTATTTATCTTTCATTTTTTAATGGCTCTTAAACATGATATTTAAAGTAAAGTTGGATACTTAATATTAAAAAAAAAAAAAAAGCACTTTGGTCATTAAAATCTACGTCGCTCTCTATATATCGCATGCAACTACAAAAGCCAAGCTTTACGTGGCACGAGCTAGAAGCCCAAGCTGTTTACGTGGCGTACAATACAAGCGGCGTTGTATCAATAATTGGCTTCAACACCGCAAACAAATCAGAGTAACAATGGCTGCACTCGCAAATGCAAACTCCGTCGATGTGCTCTATGATTTTTCAATAATGAGAGTTTACACCGACGGAAAAGTTGAGAGGTTGGCCGGAAAAGATGTCGTCCCGGCTGGGTTAGACGCCGAAACCGGAGTTCAGAGCAAAGACGTGGTTATCTCGCCGGAGCTGAACATTTCTGCGAGGCTCTATCTCCCCAAAACTGCCGGTACAGATGGACGGAAAAAGCTGCCGCTTCTCGTCTACTTTCACGGTGGCGGGTTCGTGATTGAGTCGGCCTTCTCTCCAACCTACCAAAAGCATCTCAACTTGGTCGCCGCCGAAGCCAACTTCGTCATCGTTTCCGTTAACTATCGCCTAGCCCCGGAGCATCCGCTCCCCGCGGCGTATGATGATTCTTGGTTAGCTCTCAAGTGGGTGGCGTCTCATTCCCGCGGCGGAGGTCAGGAGCCGTGGCTAAATGACTACGCCGACTTTTCCCGGGCGTTCTTCGGCGGCGACAGCGCCGGCGGCAACATAGCACACAACATGGCCATGCGGGTCGGGTTAGAGAATCCCGACGGTATCAATCTTGAAGGGATTTATCTAAACTGTCCATTTTTCTGGGGAAAGGACCCGATTGGTAACGAAGGTGACAATGTGTACGTAAGCTCTCTTCTTGAGAATCTATGGAAGTTCGTGAACCCGGGCACGACGGGGCTCGATGACCCGTTAATTAACCCTGCAGCGGACCCGGACCTTGCTAGGGTCGGGTGCAAGAGGGTGCTGGTTTACGTTGGCGAGAAGGATCCGTTAAGGAATAGAGGTTGGCATTACAAAGAGGTGCTGCGGAAGAAGGGGTGGGATGGGTATATTGAGGTGGTGGAAGCTAAAGGGGAAGATCATGTTTTCAATTTGATTAATCCTTCAAGTCATAATGCCATGGCCATGGTGAAGAAGTTGGCCTCTTTCATCAACAATGTATAATCACATCGTTAGTTTCCTGAGTCTTAAAAGCGATGCATGACACGTGTTACGACCGTTTTGAACGATGCATATATGTTTGCCATGTAAGTATGTAACGATAGATTTGTCAATGTGATGACACGTGTTAAAATCGGAGTGATGACATATGCTACGACAGGTTTGAATTATGCATTATTATGTTATGTGCCTACGGTTCTACGTTTATGTTTGATATAAACCTAACTGAAAAGCAGATAACAATTGAACTGTTAAATTAGTTAATTATGCTTTAAAAGTACTTGGTAAAATTATTTTTTGCTCATGATCTCTCATAGCACATAAGAGAGGTCATTACATGTCATTTAAGTACAATGTACTTAGCTAGCTTATTAGTAGCTTAAAATAATCTATAAATTCTTAAATAAGTTATGTCAAAAAGAGCCTACAATTACTATGTTATTTGACTTTGATTTGTTTAATTACTTTATGTAGTTACAGAATATAGTAACTGTATGTAAAAAATTGAATATTATTTTTGATCCAAAATTTGCAAAATAGACACCGATTTATAATATAATTTGGCCCCTGCGTTGAGATATGATTTCTAAAATCTTTGTATATTTCTCGAACTTATCAGAATCTTCGGGTTCAATTACAAATTTGGACCTATAAATACAACCTTTGATTTCATTAGCTCTCTATTACATCGCTATCATTTCTTAAGAGTGGTGTTGAATCATGTGTCTCATATTTAACGTGACTCAAATATCTGGATCAACCTCTTTTGGTATCCATTTACATTTTAAAAGTCACAAAACCTTTAAAATTCTCTCATAGAAATATGGAAAATATTCAGCTGGACCTATACATGCTCTGATTTCAGTTTTCATAAAAGTCAATTGTTAGGCCCATTATTCGCTTCTGAACTCTAAATGCCCGAAAATTAAAGCCCAATGGACCGGACACGGGGCGCAGAGCCGCAGACTTTGATAGGATATGACGCTGTGCTACTAAAAATCTATATTGACGACAAAACCAATTTCTTTCTTCCAAGTTAAAAAATCATATATGGTATTGACAAGCAATTTAAGGGGTTTGGATACGCTTTCCCGTTTTTAACGAAAATTTTGGTCGTGATGTTATAGTGTTCGACGGCTAGACACGTGGATAGATCTATAAAATTGTAATTTAATTTAATTTCTGAAAAATATTATGGTCTTGATTTAAGTATCATATAATTAGTCAAAGGTCTTGTGGTCGAGCGATTTTGGTTTTGAAAATGAGAGGTCTTTATAGTTGTGGCTCTCTTTGCGCTTCAGTAGGTTGAGAAAGTATCTATGATCGAGCGATATAACTATGATTTTGAAAAAGAGAGGTCTCCATAGTTGTGGCCCTTTTTTGCGCTTTAGTCGGTTGAGAAAATATCTATGAACAAATATTACATTGTAATAGATCTTTGTGCTTCAGTAGGCTGATAAATTATGTAATAGAGTTAGTAACATATTTAATTAATGAACAAATGACAATTTTGAATGACTTGGTAGTCATAAAATATTTGGTAATCACCGGTAACCATAATATTATGAGTTCAACTCTTAACAGGAGTAATCTATTAACCTCATTAGTTTAAGTCGATCAGTTAACCTCATTAGTTTAAGTCGATCAGTTATGAATAACTTATACTGATCTATTTTATTGTGTCATTTAATAATGATGGCAGAATATTAACTGACAAATAATCAAGTAAATCACCTTAAATTATTTATAATTAACAATTAGCTAGTTTAAATCAATAAAGCTAACTTTAAATTAGTAACATGTAAAGTTAAATTTTGTAGCTAAATATTTGATTAATTGATGTCATTTTACCTTTTTTTTTTTTTTTTTTTGGTTGTGAAGCTGGCCCGAGTTGTATCAATAAAACATCTACTCTGTAGATGATCTTGCGGCCGAAGTTACCATTAACGACGTTCATATTAAAAGCCCCATTCCCCTCCTTGCCAGTCCAGACCTCATCTATCTCGTTCATTTCCGTCTACTTCTTCTACCATGGAGAAGGCGGTTCTGCTGCGCTCTCTTTCATCTACTACACCACTCGCCTGTTCTAGAATCTTCGCTCGCCCTTACCACGGACTAGCTCGATTTACATCTATCTCCGCCAAGCGCCACCGTCTGCTCCACAACGTCCAGCGCTGTCGCCGCTCCACGCTCTTCGACAACCACCTCCGTCTCACCTCCACCGCCGCTTCCCCTGCTTTTCACGTGAGAAGGCACTTTTCCTCTCTCTCCGTCCGAGCTGTTGCCACTCCCTCCCCGCAGCTCTCTCCAGGTACTCTTATGTTTCTCAATTGAGATTCGATTCATAATCTGTTTAGTTTGGTAGTTTTAGGGGGTTTCATGTGATTTTTAGAAGGTATTGGAGCTGATGATGAAGTCGCCGAGAAGCTGGGGTTCGAGAAAGTGTCTGAGCAGTTCATTGATGAGTGTAAATCCAAAGCTGTTTTATATAAGCACAAGAAGACCGGAGCCGAAATTATGTCGGTTTGCAATGACGATGAGAATAAGGTCTTTGGTATTGTTTTCCGAACTCCTCCGTAAGTACATCCTCCTATCTAATGTACAGTACATTTATAACTTTGGTAGTGGTGCAATTAGTGAACCTTTTTATTTGTTGCTTTCTTTTTGTAATGGCCTCGTTTCTGTATTGAGAGTTCTTTCACCATAGAATTGTCAATAACCAATCTACTACTAGAGAATTTGACATATGCAATACAGAAAAGGTTCAACGTGAAGTTTGGCAAGTCTGTGGGCATGAATGTAGTTTTCAGTGAAAGGAAAAGCATTGAAGCAACCTTGAAGTCGTGGATACTTTTGAATACCAGAAAAACTTTCTGGATTTATCTTCTAGTATTGTCAATTTTGACACCTTGGTGGTGATGCCTATGCAGGAAAGATTCAACTGGAATTCCTCACATATTGGAACACAGTGTATTGTGTGGTTCAAGAAAGTATCCCCTAAAAGAACCTTTTGTTGAACTATTGAAGGGAAGCTTGCACACTTTCCTAAATGCATTCACCTATCCTGATAGGACTTGCTATCCTGTTGCTTCCACAAATACTAAGGTATAACATATTCTTTCAGATAATCTGTAGAAATCGTGTTTCTGTCTAATGCATACTTACTGATCTTTGAACAGGATTTCTATAACTTGGTTGATGTGTACTTAGATGCTGTATTTTTCCCCAAATGTGTGGAGGACTTCCAAACCTTTCAACAAGAGGGTTGGCATTATGAACTGAATGACCCTTCAGAAAACATAACATATAAAGGTTTTTTTTTTTTTTTTTTTTCTCTTCAGTTTATATATGTCCTCTCTCACCTTGCCAACTGCATATTTTTCATAAATAATAAATTATTTATATTTCAATTTCAGGTGTTGTTTTCAATGAGATGAAGGGGGTTTATTCACAGCCTGATAACATAATGGGTAGGACGTCCCAGCAAGTAAGGGTTCCTAACTTTCACACCTTTGAAAAATTGCTTTCTAGTTGAGCCAAGACAATCTGACAATGTGTCAGTATTTCTATTATGCTGGGTGGCTGAATATACAATTGAATGTGATTACTGAAACATAGATAAACTGCTCGGGTGTTTTAAATTAATTTTGTTATATATATATATATATATATATATATATATATATAGTGGTTGCTGACTGAAGAAATCAGGGAATTGTAAAATTGAACAAGGAAATGTGCTATTAAGTTTTTGCACATTGTTGCCTGCAGGCTCTTTTTCCAGATAATACATATGGTGTCGATAGTGGTGGAGATCCACAGGTCATTCCCAAGCTCACTTTTGAGGAATTTAAGGTGTGTAGTGCACATTCTGCTGTTTCCATTTAATGGGCTTTGCATTTTATTATATTTGATAGCCCGTAGCTACATCTGTAGTTTAAAAAATGCAGTTCCTGTGTTTTATTCCTTGCAATTATGCATGTCGATGGCTTGATGATTTAATTGGTACAAAACCAAGACTAGTGAAAATTTAGAAGCCCTTTGTTTTTGTTTTCTTCTGTTTCATTTGACTCCCACATGTTGGTATGTGCTTTTGGTTTGCATTTTGCTTCTTTGTGGAACATAGAGATTGTGTTTTAGAGTGATCCTTAATGCAGAGTAATTGGTTCATTTCTATTATGATCATCCCATATCTGATGCATTAGTATGTTTAGGGAAGGGCACATGGATTCTGTAACTTTTTTACCACATTACCATAGAGTTATATTTTTTGCTGTATCATAGCCTTTACACAGTGCATTTAGTTGATGGTCTATATGTTTTCTGTAATTCTGTCAAAGCTAGAAATTTAATGAATATGTAATTTTCTTCTAACTTGATGTATTCTTCTTCCTAAAAATAATTATACAGGAATTCCACCGCAAATACTACCATCCTAGCAATGCTAGAATATGGTTTTATGGTGATGATGATCCCACTGAACGATTGCGCATCTTAAGTGGTATGATTCCTACCTACCTTATTCTTCTGTCCTTACTTCTGGCCAAAAATTGGAGACTAATGTAAATCAGCAGTGAATATCACAAGGCATTTGGAGTTTCATTTATTTTCTCTGCCCGTATAATAATTCTTGCATTTCATATTGGGTATCTGATGCTACCATTGTTCTTATTTTGGTTGCCAAATTTTTTATTGTTTTACAAGCTCCTTGTAGATGCTATGTTACCCAATGAAAAGATAGGGGTAAATGGAAAACCAGTTCTGTTTAAAATGGTTCTCAAATTTCAAGAGTATGATAGAAGATTAGAAGTCCTAAACTTATTTCACCAGCACCATTTGTGTATGTTATGTCAATTAGCTACTCCCTTTGTCCTAAAAAACGTATCCTCTTTGATTAAAAAGAGGATCTAGGCCATGTTTTTAATGCATTATAATCATAAATTATATTGCATGCATTTTACTTTTACCCTTCATCAATACAGTAATTGCTTTCAGTTGTCATTGATTTCAATCTAAGAAAATGGGATGTGGTTGTAATTTGGAAATAAACCTAGAAAAAACTATGAATTTAATCAATTTATTACCCGGGGGGTGGGGGGTGGGGTGGGACAATTTTCATTTGTCTTGCCAAAATCCCAAGTAAAAAGCAGGACACTTTTTGAGGGAAGGGGGAAGTAAAATAGTAAATTTGTAGCTTATTTAGTTTCTTCAAATCATGTTTTACAGAATATCTGGACACATTTGATGCTAGTTCAGCACCTCAAGAGTCGAGAATTCATCCGCAGAAACTGTTTTCTGAGCCAGTTAGGATTGTTGAAAAATATCCTGCGGGGGAGGGTGATGACCTAAAGAAAAAGCGCATGGTTTGCATTAATTGGCTTCTTTCTGAGAAGCCACTAGATTTGGAAACTGAGCTTGCTCTGGGTTTTTTGGATCATTTGCTGTTGGGAACTCCTGCTTCTCCTTTAAGGAAAATCTTGTTGGAAAGTGGTTTAGGTGATGCTATTGTTGGGGGCGGGGTAGAAGATGAGCTTCTTCAGCCTCAATTTAGCATTGGGTTGAAGGGTGTTTCGGAAGAAAACATTCAAAAAGTAGAAGAATTGGTAATGAGTACCCTAAAAAATTTGGCAGAAGAAGGTTTCAATTCAGATGCTGTGGAGGCATCAATGAACACAATTGAGTTCTCTCTTAGGGAGAATAACACTGGCTCATTCCCTCGTGGACTGGCGTTGATGCTGCGCTCCATTGTAAGGGATAAATATCATTTACTAATCTTTGTTTTCTTCCTTTTTATATGCACTTGCATTATTATGTTCTTATTCTTAATGGCATTTCTTCCAGGGGAAATGGGTTTATGATATGGATCCATTTGAACCACTAAAATATCAGAAACCTCTTGAAGACCTGAAATCCAGAATAGCCAAGGAAGGATCCAAAGCTGTTTTTGCTCCTTTAATAGAACAATTCATCTTGACTAACCCACATCGAGTGACTGTTGAGATGCAGGTAATTATTGTAATGATTTTGTTTCATGTAAGATGGTAATATTTGTTCTTGTGTTTTAAAAATATATGCTATTACTTAACAGCCTGATCCTGAGATGGCTTCCCGTGATGAAGCAACTGAAAAAGAAATTCTGAATAAAGTGAAATCAAGCATGACACAGGAGGATCTTGCAGAGTTGGCACGAGCTACACATGAGCTACGACTGAAGCAAGAAACACCTGACCCTCCAGAAGCCCTGAAAGCTGTACCAAGTCTCTCTCTACAAGATATTCCCAAAAAGCCTATACATGTTCCGATTGAGGTAATTGAGTTCCTTTTGTTATCAGTGGATTCAACAACATGCTTGCTACTCTTCTTAGTCTAAGCTTATTGAAGTTGTGACTGTAGGTTGGTGATATCAATGGAACAAAAGTTTTGCGACATGACCTCTTTACAAATGATATCCTTTATGCTGAAATTGTTTTCAATATGAGCTTGTTGAAGCCAGAGCTTGTTCCATTGGTTCCACTTTTCTGGTGAGTTTCCTGCTTGAAAATTGCTCCATCTTTTCTTTGTCTTGGTATTATTATGTAACAAGATTTGTAGTGGGTCCAAAAGTGAAGTGAATGATTAATTTTTCATAGATATGAAATCCTATATACTTATAAAATGAAGTCTTACATATTCTCTTTTGAAGAATGCTCTCAAAAATCATGATTCCTATCCTAGTTTTTCCAGTATGTTTTATGGTGGGCAGCCTGGAAGTCTACTTGGTGGCTATTATGATAAAACCTTATATGGATCCAATATTGTAAAAGCTGAAGGGTCACACTTGTGTGAGACCGTCTCACGGATCCTTATCCGTGAGTCGAGTTGGGCCGGGTCAATATGAAAATGTAATAGTTATACTGAAAAATGTAATACTAATTAGGAATAAAGTGTTCCTACTTATAAAGGAAAGTGTAATACTTTTGAGGTTTACTAATTAGGAATAAGGTGTTCGTTACTTATAAGGGAAAGTGTAATACTTTTGAGGACAAATGTAATGCTTTTACATTTTGATATAACAGTATTATATTTTTATCAAAAGTATTACATTTTCCCTTATAAGTAATGTAAGGGAAAATGTAATACTTTTGATGAAAAATTTATTACTTTTATATCAAAATGTAAAAGTATTACATTTGTCCTCAAAAGTATTACACTTTCCCTTATAAATAACACACACTTTATTCCTAATTAGTATTACATTTCTTAGTATAAGTATTACATTTTCATATTGACCCGACCCGTCCCACGGATCCTCACAAGTTTTTGCCAAAGCTGAAATATAGTTAAGTATTGGACTTGTTAGAATAGTTTAAGGGCATGTGCCCTGTTTAGTGAATGGAATTTTTTTTTTTTTTTCCGGAAAGTTAGTAGAATACAAAAATGGTGAAATGGAATTTGTGTTCCAGTTGAAATGTTTTCCAAGCTGAAAAATAGAAGCAAAATTCCAACTTCCCAAACTTATTAACAAAGTTGGAAAACATCTCCACTGTGTTTTCAAAGCAGAAAACAGGCAGGCAAACACTATGTTTTACTGTTCACCCTCCTTTTGCTTTCTGCCTGGTCAGCTGCTTTTTTGTTTCCTCCCTATTCTACGATTTTGTTTTCCAATTGGAGTATATTGGGTTTGGACAGTCAGTTTAATACATATGCAGATAGACATATATGCTTTGACCCAAAAAAAAAAAAAAATACTGGTCTTATGAATTGCTTAATAGTCAGTCACTGCTGGAGATGGGAACAAAGGACTTGGACTTTGTTCAGCTGAATCAGTTGATTGGAAGAAAAACTGGAGGGATTTCAGTGTATCCTATGACCTCATCAGTGCGGGGCAAGGTAGATCCATGTAGCCATATGATTGTTCGAGGCAAATCCATGTCTGGACGAATTGAAGATCTATTCAACTTGGTAAGTCCAGTTTTCACATGACTGATTGCAAGTGATTAATGGTTATGGTTCAATTTGTAGGGGAGTTTGAGGCACTTGAGTAAAGCTTTTCTTACTATCCACTGGGAAATTAATGTTTCACTATCCATTCATTTGTGGTTGCTGTAGATCAACTGTGTTATTCAAGATGTCCAGCTCACCGACCAAAAACGATTCAAGCAGTTTGTTTCTCAAAGCAAAGCCAGAATGGAGGTATCTGATTTGTTTAATTGTTTTGGGAGAAGAAATCTGATGTTAATATGGGATATTTCCTATTATCTAATTTCATTGTCTTTTCATTCCAGAACCGACTCAGAGGCAGTGGTCATAGCATTGCAGCTGCTAGGATGGATGCAAAACTTAATGTTGCAGGGTGGCTGTCTGAACAAATGGGTGGTGTCAGGTTAGAGATATGATGTTTTGTTTTGTTTGTTTTTTTATTGGATGGTTTGTGGAGAATTGGGAATAGTAATGGGCCCAAAAGTCAGTTGATTATACCCTACAACACATTAATTGCTACATGGGGTTACATGCTATGATGCTAGTATTTCTGTCTAATGGTATTGATCTTTGAGCAAGAGTAGATCATTCTAATTATTTTCTAGTATAGCTACCATTTCTGTGGAGTGATCTTAAACACAGGATTGGTTAAACATGATTCTCTAGTATCTGCAACATGTATAGCTTTTATTAGTATTTTAATTGCCATCTCCTGATTGCCAAAGATTATGATACTAGTACTAGTAATCTGGTGTATTATTGTTGTTTTTTGCTCTCACCTCTTGATGTTGAAGAAACTATGAAGCAGACTTCATTTCCCCTTTGCAAACGTGCAATTTAGCCACACAGTGTAGTTTATCAGCTTTATCAGATCACTTGAAGTAATACTCTCTCATTGAATGTGCTTGCAGCTATTTGGAATTTCTGAGAAACCTTGAAGTAAAAGTTGATAACAATTGGCCAGAAATTTCTTCATCTCTTGAAGAGATACGGAGATCCCTATTTTCAAAGGATGGGTGCCTGGTTAATCTAACAGCTGACCAGAAAAATCTAATGAATGCTGAGAAACATGTTAGTTCATTCCTCGATTTGCTTCCTAGTAAGTCTCTAGCAGAACCTACAGCATGGAATGCACGGCTTTCTCCTACAAATGAAGCTATAGTTGTCCCTACTCAAGTAAGTTTATTCTCTTATGTATTGCTTCTAAGATTTTTTATGCTCTTTTTGTTAACAAAGATAATAAACCTACGCTTTGTTTCCAGGTAAATTATGTTGGGAAAGCAGCAAATCTCTATGATGCAGGCTATAAACTTAAGGGAAGTGCATATGTTATTTCAAAGTACATAAGCAATACATGGCTGTGGGATCGTGTACGAGTCAGTGGTGGAGCTTATGGAGGATTTTGTGATTTTGACACCCACTCCGGTATACTTGTTATTGCCTGTCATTTGCAGTTATTATTCTTTACTTCCATTTATTCATCTCTGTACTTTGATATCTCTTTCTTCAGGTGTATTCTCATTTTTGTCTTATCGTGATCCAAATTTGATGAAGACACTTAATGTGTATGATGGAACAAGTGATTTCCTGAGAGAACTTGAAATGGATGATGATACTCTAACGAAGGCAATTATCGGAACAATTGGAGATGTTGATGCATACCAGCTACCTGATGCAAAAGGATATAGTAGGTAAGAATTTTCCTATAATCCCATATCTGTAAAGAATTCCCCTTTTTGGCAATGTGAACATTTGTCAAGAACTTTTCTGTTTCAGGACAATATGCGTTGACTTTTATTATATGTTTGTGTTTATATATCCTCCATCCCATTTTGAATGGACACCTTTTAGGCTCTTAAGTGGTGGTGGGTGTCATTTTGATATGCAATGTAAACTTCTAAGGTAAGAAGTGGGTTTTATGGAGCTCATTTAGCTAGTATTCACTGATAAGATGAAAATGGTTGGAGGAATTTCATTTCTCTTTTTGATGTACAATATCTACTTTAAAGGCAAACACGTGGGATTGGTAGAGTACATTAGCTATAATAAAAGTGGTTATGGAGGTTCATTTTTAGGAAGTAGGCAAATGTTCAACTCTATTTAGTCTATAACATCAAATGCCTGTGCACTTAGCATTGTAGCTAATGACTTTCACTGTTTTCAGTTTACTTCGATATTTATTGGGGGTTACTGAAGAAGAAAGGCAATTGAGGCGCGAAGAAATATTATCCACAAGGTAAAACAGACTTGATTTATATTTGTGGGTGTCAATCTAGAATATGACTTGTAAAGTGCTGTGATGTTTAATTTACATTATCTTGCAGCCTCTATACAATCTCTCTTTTAGCTTTAATTCATAACCTAATAATCCAGAAGGTTCTCAGAATTGTAAAGATTAATCAAATTTATTAATTGTTACCTGAATTGGATCATAAAAGTCATCCATTCTTGCATTCAGTCTTTTGATACACTGGTAGAATAAATGAATGCATTGGAATTGGATTAGTGGTCCTATGACTCGAGTTTCAAAGAAACAATGAAACCATATTTGGGTTGTTTTTCTTGTATTTAGGCTGGCCAATTTCAAGGAATTTGCGGATGCAATCCAAGCAGTAAAAGATCAAGGGGTCGTGGTTGCCGTGGCTTCACCAGATGATGTTGATGCTGCCAACAAGGAACACCCCAACTTCTTTGAAGTAAATAAAGCACTATGAGAAGAGTAATTTTTCCTTTCCTGATTGTCTTATCACAAATTCACACAATAGATACACCCCAGCAGCACCATCATCTGTCTTGCACTGAATAGCTTAGGAATAACAATTTTTATCCCCTCCCACCCTCACCCTTTTTTCTTTTAGTATTTGGAGGAGTGGTGGAGATTGGCACCTCAAACTAAGTTTTTTTTTTGTAGATACTCCATTATTTATTTATATTGCCTACATGATATTTGGAGTAAAAAGATTCTGAGGTGCACATTACCCTTTTACCAGAGGTGAATGCAATGACTATTTGTCTATTTAGTTGAATATCTCAAACTAGTAGAAAACATAGCCAAAATGTT
The DNA here is from genome assembly GCF_001879475.1 of Ipomoea nil. Taxonomy (NCBI): domain Eukaryota; kingdom Viridiplantae; phylum Streptophyta; class Magnoliopsida; order Solanales; family Convolvulaceae; genus Ipomoea; species Ipomoea nil. Next base: position 1,031,520 of record NW_017619350.1, read on the forward strand.
ACACAGTAAAAGAAACCGCGGTAATATGTAGTCCACATGTTATGTTTACTTAGGAGTTTTTACACTCGATTTACTTGCCGTGGTGAAATTTATAGTCACCTGTGCAGAGCATATTTGACTCCACCTCTGAAACTCTGAAGCTACTTGGAATCCGTGTAACGTTTCCCTTCCATGATAACATTATTGAGTTATTGAATTGTACTATGGTTCCGTAGAGCTTATAATTAGGTACGGATCTGCTTTGCTTTTGAGCGACACTGTCATTTTACCTTTGCCCAGCCAATTCATATCTGACTTAGGACCACAACTCGTCGCTCTCGTATATAGAAATTGGTCTTAAAGTTATTGAATTCGGAACTAGTTTCTTTAGAAGATAATTTGTAGCACCCAATGCCCCTGCCGTTTTTAATCAACATAGTCGTTTCTCTGTCCACAATCTGCGTTTAGAATCACCCGTTAATTGCTATATTATGAAAATCTCATTCTGAATACTTATTTGTGGAAAATAAGAAGGCGCCACAAAAGCAGACAAAAAGTTGTTTGTTTTCAATGGGTACAACGTACAACTTATGGGACAGAATTGAAAATTGGGAAGAAATTGTTTTTAAAATGAAAGGGGGCGAACCAATGTGTTCTTTCATTCCTTGTTTACTTTACATTTTGAGCATGAAAACATTTGATCCTTTATTTTGACAATGAGTACTAGGTTATATAAAAGAGCTATTACATACTTTGGACAAGATAATCTATGTTTCTTCTTCACTAGAATACATAGAAAGAGATAAAGAATATGTTCAATAATTATGTTTCTTCTTCACTAGAATACATAGAAAGAGATAAGAATATGTACTAATGGCTAATGGAGAATGTGATGTGAAATTTTTGTCGTATAATAATTCTCTAAAGAAAGAATACTACTTCACAAGTGGTCCTTTGTTTAGAAGAGAACATGGTAAACATATTTTTTTTCTTTCAAAGGAAGAAAAGTCACAATAACATATTTTTTTCTTCCAAAGGAAGGAAAGTCACAATTTTAGTTACATGCATCTAGAAAAAGTAATGTTAACAAAACAATATAGAATGGAAATTATTATGGAGAAGTTTGAAAAAATAAGACCGTAATGTATTACAATATTACACCATATTATACAGTATATAATGTAAAATTGTTCATTTTTTTTTTTTTACAGTATTCTTTCTTTCAGATTCTGCCACCGTTACTTTAAAAAAGAAAAAACAAAAAACTAAACTAATACTAGAATATTATTAAGACGAAGAGAGCAATAAAAGAATACAATCGGGGGAGTGTTCTCCCAACGGTGAGATCCATACTGAGAGCTTGCTACCCGAGCTAATTTATAAGTCACGAGGTTTGCTGATCTCCTAATGTGATGATAAGAAAATTGTTCATCATGCCACCTTTATATTTATATGTTTTTAACTTTTTACCATACCACTCCACTAGTCACTATGGTAGAAACTTCCAATACTCCAAATCGTACAACCACTCGTTCAGCATGAATATCTCTGAAAAGACCAATCTCTGCGTCTTCTTCCCCCAACTACATTGCATGAAAGAAATATTCTTTCTGATTTCTGCTACATTTACTTACCGAACAACTCCCAAAGAAGCAGAAATTGTATTAGGCGTGTTGCTTGAGTGCTTGATATGTTTCTTAATCAATGATATAGTTTTGTTTTTTTTAACAAAAATGTTGTGAATAATAGAATTGTTGATTAGGCAAATTTTAATTTTTTAATTTTTTTAAAAAAAGGTACATTACATCACCGCTTAAAATGTGTCGCCTTTGTTTGATCCAACGATCCCCAGTATTCTTACCGGTTGTTCTTGCATAATACACGTGGCTTCCACTCATTAGCTACGTGAGCGGTAATCATTCTCATGAGTCTGCTGCATTTTAACAACGGCATTCCCATGTGCACTGCCACCGTAACGGAGCCTGGACCACATCTTCTATTCATCATTTTATCCATCGTCTGGAGTATAACCGCCTCTTTTAATCTCCACCCTCCGATCTAATCTATTTCAGTCAAATCCCCCATTTGCCCCCCTGAACTTCACTATAATTTCCATATTGCCCATATTCTGAATTTTTCACTCACTCCCCCGGCTAGTGTGAGTGACACAAAAGACAGCTCTTTCTGCTCGCTTTTCACGCATAAAAAGATACATTGCATGTATATATATATGTGTGTATATACAGTGGCAGTTTTCACAGCTGTGTAGAGAGTTTCTGAAAGAGATGGAAGAGTACTTGAGGTGTAGAAGATGTGAACGAGTCGGGGAGACGACAACGGCTGCGGCGACGGAGGCGGGAGTTGGAAATGGTGCTGTGCGGATGAAAGCTAGGGAGGTCACGAGCTTCAGCTCGAATAAGCGGAGAAAGGTTTATTCTGAGTTTGATGATCGCAAGATGAACTGGTCGTCGGAGAATTCTGTTTCTCCGGCCACCTCCGTGACGTCGAGGTGCTCAAGCTGCGAGTCTAGCGACGTGGCGAAAAATATTCTGGATCTGAAGGTGGAAAACTTCGAAATTTAACACAGTCGTCTTTCCTGTGAATTGAATTTATTGCTCCTTCAAAATTTCTGTTTCTCATGCTTTAATTGCTTGGAATTTAATTTTGCGTTTTTAAATTTTGAATTTCAGGGAGAGGTTTTTGAAACTGACGATACAGCTCATTGCAACTGCAGATTGAGGTACATAACATTTTCAAAATTTCTCGTTCAGATTCAAAATTGCTTTGGACGTCTACATGTGCGTATACTGTATACAGGCATTCTGCTGTGTTGAATACTCGATAATAGCTTCTCAGAAACTCAGGAATTAAGGTTTTTTTTTTTTTTTTTTTTTTTTTGCAGTAGAGAGACGACGCCAACAACCGAGCTTCGTCGAGACTCGGTAACAGAAATGGAGTCCTCATCAACCAAAAAGAATGTCTCAATGGCGGCGACCTCTCCTCAGAAACCTTCAACAGCGGAGATGCCATCCGCGGAAGAGATTGAAGAATTCTTCTCAGCTGCTGAAAAATACGAGCAAGAGAGATTCAAGCAAAAGTAAGTCATATATATACACGGCACTTGTTCATTCTAGTATCTCCAGTTTCGCCTTCAGCCAAATTAAATAAACACCTAATAATTTAAGAATAGAACTTGCACGTTACTGAAAATCCACTGGTGAATGCATGGTAGGTGATGGACTAATGGTTGTCGTTGCACGCAGGTACAACTATGATGTAGTGAAGGACGTCCCTCTGGAAGGGCGGTACGAGTGGGTTCCCTTAAAGCCTTGTTCACATGTCATCAAAGCCTGCGAAGAAGAACATGACAGGATCGCTGCCTTTAACAATTGATCATCATGTGGTCACCCGTAACTTATTAGCTGCTCAGCTCTACTTTTTATCTTATTTAGTTCAATGCATACCTTAATCAATTGCTTTGTACATGCATATATTATTGCATTTTCCATTTCCATTTACATATGAAGAATTATATTGCTCCAACCTCTAACATCTGTGCTTGATTAGATCTTATTATTTTCAAAGCATATATAATCTTTGATACACTACCACACACACTGTAAGCACAGTTGTTCATAGTTTGAGATCAGATCTACCAGTACTAGAAGACACTGTGGGGGAACTGAATGATACGTGTTAGGTTAGCTGGTTAGGTGTTACTAGTTTTACAGTAAAAACTACAAATAGTAGTATAATTATGTTGTGCTCAGATGACATATAGTGATCGAGCCTCAATGGAGGCCTCTTTGTGCTTTGTTTGAACAGAAACTACAATGTAATAGAGTCAGTAGTATTAAAAAAAAAATTGTTTATTGAGAGGAAAAAAAAGGTTAGTTTTGTGCAGTGGTTACTATAAATAACAGCGAAAGCCGTTTTTATTTCCTAACAAAGGTGGTGCGCTATAGGCTGTGAGAGGATAGTGATATGGACGCAGAAAGAAATTAAAGTGGCGCGTTTCAAGGAATAGGACCATTTGGTTGCATGGAGAGCACGACAATACAGGTGGGGGCATGTGAGTTAGCTCCGGATAAGAATTATTGTGATTTTATTGAGGATGGATTTTGTCGTTTGCTCTCTGGAAGAGAGGAAAGTAGCGGAGTAAATTTGGGATAGAAAGCGGCTATAAAAGGGTCGTCCATCGTTTTTGTTATGGATTTATCTGATCTGCTGTTGCATTTAATAGATGTGGTACATACGTACACATTCATTAATGATCATATAACATGAAAACTCGACATTAATTCTTGATAGTTATGTATATAGGGAGAGAGGTGTAGCATTATGGGAATTGGGAAGAAGAGCTGAGAGAGAGGGATTGACATTGAGACTTGAGAGTGAGGCACGTGCCGTGGGGAAGTGGGCTTTGGGTTTCACTTCACTTTCATGTGCTTTGGATCTGATGCTACAGTTGTCTACAGCATCAAGATAGAGAGGTACAGAATGTTGAGTTCTTGAGGGAATTGAAAATGGCATGGGATGCGTAATTACTGACTAGATATTTCACTTATTTTTATATTTACACTTATACATACCCACTCGAATAAAATATGTGAGCCGATCTGGTGGATGGTTCCTTGTAAAATTAAAAAGTTTTCCCTTTTCTCCCATCACGAAACAGACTACTTCCTTCTTCTAGACTCCGGATTCATGTGATCATTTTGGACTATTACTCCAAACAGCTGTTTATTATAATCGCCAATTTGTATTGCACAACTCTTTCAATGTGGTTGCATGTGAGCAATATATATAAAATAAACGCGAAATCCGGCGGTGGGTGGACTCAGGCTCGCCGCCACGAACCACGCCGTTGTTAGGCATCGGTATCGGTATTCCGGTGGAGTTTCGAAGAAGAAAAATAAAAACAATTCTGTTAAGACTTATGGCCACAGGCCACTGAATGGATTCTGGTCAGAGGCTTTGATTTGGGTCAGTATGTGAGCTGCAGGGAATGAACTTGGGCTGTTGATTTGGTAGTATTTTGGACCTAGAGGCTAGGCCTAGTTTGCTCATGATTTAGCCCTTTCGTTTTCAAATTCGTTTCTTGTACAGTTTGACTTTGACCCCTTTTATGAGAGATCTGCAATTTGACCCTTGTATACACACACACACACAAATGTTTGGTGTGTCTCTCTAAACCATCATGTCTTCTCATTCTTAAAATATAAAAATAGAGATAGGTTCACACAATCACACATAAGTCTTGTGTGAAAACATAACAAGACTCAATGTATATTGTGGTAATCCAACACCAAATCCATTACTTAAATGCAACAACTTTTGTAAACGTTTTCAAATTCCACCATGATTGGACATAAATGATATAATCTAATAAGTTGATCTATGTAAACAATATGTATCATAATATCGATGTGCTTGCTATTAGTTTTTAGATTTTTATTCATTAACAAATTCTATAAAATTTTCAACATCAAATATTAGAAATGTCACACACGCATTGACGCATATAGAGAAATGTTCATATAGGTAAATATTGACAACAAACTAAATAAATACAAAGAGTTGAATTATGCGAAATCCAATATGTAGTATGTATTATGCGTGCCAATCTGATGATTGACAGTGATAAATAGCTAGGGAGACCATTGTATCTATAATTATCTACCCTAGTCAATTTTTATTCTTTAGCTTTATATATTGACAAAATAAATATATAAATAAATAAATAGAGTCGAATCATGTGAAATTCAATAGATAGTATGTCTTATTCGCGCCAAATGGATAACTGACAGTGACAAATATCTAGGAAGACAGTCGTATACGTAGCTGTCTACCATAGTCAATTTTTATTTTTTTTAGTTGTATTTATTGACAAAATAAATAAATAAATATAAAGAGTCAAATCATGCGAAATTCAGTAGGTATTATGTGTTATGCGTGCCAGCTGAATGACTGATAGTGACAAATATGTATAGAGACAGGTGCCTACGTAGTTGTATATCACGATCAAAATAATTTTTTAGTTTTATTTATTTATAATATACTACTCCGTATATAATACTCCGTATAAATTATTATGTTGAATATATAATGAATATTAGTTGACAATGTAAAGTAGAAATATCCCTAATTATTGTAGATGGTCTCATAATTCTAACATTCTTTTCTTCAAAATGACACCTACAATCCTACAACAGCATCAAGTACAAATTTAATAGAAGACATTGATGAATTCAATAACCTAAATTTCTTTTATTCACATGCTAAAATAATACAAGGAATTTTAGTAATTTTTTTAACAATTATCAATTCTAACATAATTTGAAATTTAAATGAAAAAAAAAACCGACAATAAGCAAAAATCTTGCAGATATGCCAACCTTATTGTATCCAAAACTTTCACCACTTATGTTGTTTTTGGAAAATAATTTTCGTTTTTCATTTACAAAATCTAAATACTTTCCTTTTTTTACCATATTCATCTTTTTAAAAAAATTAAAAAAATTTATATTTTACCATGGGTAATCTCCCATTTCCTACAAGTTATTCACATTTTCGCCAAATTTGTTATTATTATTATTATATTTAAAATAAAATATCAAGAAAAGCAAGAGAATCCGAAACGACAACACCTTATTAATTGTTGCTTTCCGGTTTGGGTAAAAACTTGTTGAAATGATTTTAAAAAATGTTGGGTGTCAAAAGTAGAAAAAGAAAAAAAGTAAAAAAAGGCAGGAAAATGGGCGCGTTTGTTAAAAAACGGTGGACTGCCGGTCCTACGTCGGACCCACCTAACCTGGTCTGCTCCTGGCCCCGCGTTTGCCTGTCTCTCTCAGCTTGGTTGGCTCTCTTTCTCTCTCTCTCTCTATCTCTCTCTAGTCTCTCCACATATACTCCGTATATCATCACTGATATACATATACATACATTTTTGTATACGACTACCTGGTACTTCTGCTAGTGAGAGAAAGTCCAAAAGACAACCATGGAAACTAAGCACTCGAATGTTAAACGACCTGTCTCCGAAATCTGTTCGCACAAAGTACGGCTTTCTCATTCTCTGTCCACATCGACGCCCGCAGCTTCTTCCTCTAAGGTCTCTGTCTCTATACATTTTTTACTTTTCTTTTATATACACATACACACGCGACTATACAATACATGCATATATATTATATATATACACGACTGTTTCCGCCTTTAAGTTACTTTCGTTATTGATCGTTTGTGGTTTTACGTGTTGCGTTGCAGACTAAGAGGAAGATGCCATTGGAGAGCAAGGAAAAGCTAGTTTCTAAAAAGCGTAAAATTCTCAAATCTAAGGCTAAACAAGTAAAATTTCTTTCTAGATTATGTTGTTGCTTTAAGGATCTGCGTGCTTTTCGGATTTGAGTTTATGCTGTGCATCTGTGTTTTGAGTTCTGTTTTGCATAGATTTGTTGTTTATGTGATGCGTGTTCCTTTTGGTTTTGTGTATCTTATGTATTGTGGTAATCTTAGCTCTTAGGATGTTTCAAATTAGGATTAATGGAGAATCATTCAGAGCAATCAATGTTAGACTGGTTGTTTGGAGCAATGAATGTTAGGTTTGATTGGTGAGGCAGGACAACATTTGGAACCCTAATTTTTTGGGAAAGGGAAAAACTCGAACCCTGTCGTGTTCCTAATGATCAAGTAACTGATATACCTTAGCGAATACAGCTATGTCCTATGACCTGGAAGTTCTTCAAAAGCACGCTTCCATGACTATGCACGGTCTTTTTAATATGAATGCAAATGTGATTCAACATAAACGCTTCGGATTTCTATCAAGTGATTGGTCTGAAGAGATAGAAATGGTAAAGTAGTCATTTGAGAGAACTTGAAAGTTTGTTGTAGCGGTCCGGAGCTAGTGGTATCGTTCCATTGGATACATTTCGAGGATTATTTATAGAAGACAAATGTTGAAGCAAAATTGTCTGTTCTACATTACATACTTCTAACTTGAGAGAACTTAAATTGTCGTTCTAGGTATCTGAAGCTAGTGGTGTTGTTCCATTGGATACATTTCGAGGATTATTTATAGAAGCAAAATTTGCCATTCTACATTACATTCTTCTAACTTGAGAGAACTTGAAAGGTCATTATAGCTATCTGAAGCTAGTGGTGTCGTTCCATTGGATATGTTTTGATTTTTGAAGATAATTTATAGAACAAGTTTAGAGTATTGTTTTTTGGGGGTTTATTAATCTACATTGCAATATGTGTTGTGGTAATTTTACAAATATTTAGTGATTGTTTGAATTGGTTCACATGTTTTAGATGAAGAATTTACTGCTGTTAAATTCTAGGAATGACGAGAAATTATTTGCTTTGTTGAACAGGAAAAATCTAATAATCCCAAAAAATCAGAGAGGTGAGCAGTTTTAGTATTCAACCTTAACCACCGCATCCTCTGCCTTCATTCTCCTTTCCTGTGTTTCGATTCCCGTTGAAGGTAACACACGACTAATTTCCCAAATTGCCCATGCAGCATTAAACGAAAAAGGGCTACATTTAGTGACATGTACGATGATGTTGAAGCTAAGTTCTCTGTTTTGGAGCGAGCAGAAAGGGTGCTGTCGAGTCTATCAGATGAATTCCCTAGCTTTATAAAGTGTATGCTGCCATCAAATGTTGCTCATGGGTTTTGGCTGGTAATCCTTGAATGATTTTTCCTGTCATTTTGTTCGATTTTTTTTTTTTGGTCTAACTTCCCTCCAATGGCAGCATCTTCCAAAGGCATTCTGTGACATGTATCTTCCGACTTGTGACACCAATATTATATTGGTAGATGAATGGGGAAATGAATACAAAACGTCTTATCTTCTGGAAAGGCATGGATTAAGCGCTGGCTGGAGAGCATTTTCAATCTCTCACAGATTACTCAAAGGGGATATTTTGATCTTTCGTCTGATTGAGCCATGCAAACTAAAGGTAACTTTTCACAGTTTTTTTTATTCCACATTTACCCACAAGCAATAACATGCCACAACTCAAATGATTTATTGTCTAAAGTAAAGGAATTAAATAATAATAATAATAATAATAATAATAATAATAATAATAATAATAATAATAATTGTCAAGCCTGTTAGTGACTGGACAAAAGGGAACTTGTGGACAATTAGTCTAGGACCAGAGGGGGCAGGTAGTGTGTTGTGTGAAGTTCATTGGAAATGTTCTCCTGTCTTGGTATATGATCCTTTGACCTTATGAAATTTGGGTATATTTTTCTTGAGAGGGTTGCTTGGGTTTATTATCTAGTTTGTTTGTAGATGGTCAAAAAGGGTCTTTGCAGTATATGCATGAGAACAACTATAACATTTCTTGTTATGGATGGTTGGTTGTGCAATTTATATCGTGGACTAGGGTCCACGTAGCATTGTAGACCTTGAATCAAAACAGCGTCGTTTTGAACTTTTGATATTTAAGCTTTAACGGATTTTGTAGTTTTCCGTTTCTTATGTTTCAACACAAATTTTAATTTATTCTAGGTATAGAATCAATACTCTTAAGGTACAAAATTTCATAACACAAGACACATACACATGATATATATTTACTTATTCTCAAATCTGATATATGTAGATAATATATGTTCTATAGGCACATAATTTTATAATTCAAGACATAAATTCATAAAATAAGACACAATATGATATATGTTACACCACTACTAATCTATTTTAGGTATAGAATCCCTAAGCTTAAGGTATAAAATTGCATAACATGCCATGAGACATAGAATGATAGAAACGCATAACACAAGACACATAGACATGTTTTATATTTACTTTAGTTCAGGTATAGAATCAATATTCTTAAGAGCAGAATTGCATAGCATAAGACAAAAACGAATAACACAAACCACAAGACACAAAAGCGCATGTTATATTTACTTTATTTCAAGTACAGAATCCATACGTTTAAGGTATAAAATTGTATAGCATGAGACACAGAAATGCATAACACAAGACACATACAGTACAAAAAAAAAAAAAAAGGTCGCCGTCAAAATTAAAATTCAAAACTACGTCATTTAGCATTGTGGACCCTGGTTCACGTTAATAACGATTGGTTTCTCCCCTCATCCTCTATGTATAGAGGGCAAATAGTTTGCAAGATATAACAAGTCTCTTGTTTTATGTTTTGAATAGTAATGAGGTTTTATGTTGGTTGAAGATCAGATGCACTCACTGATAATACTCAACTAAATTTTCTGATTGTTATTCTCAAAAAAAAAGATAATAATATCTAATTGTGAAGAGAGATTTTTCCAGGTAGACATAGTAAGGGTAAATGGTCGAGATGTGGTAGATGCTGCTCTTTGCCTCTTGAAATTTGATGCTAGTGTGAACACAACGGATCCGGGTAAATAGTAGTATTGCATTTTTTTTTTTTAATTAAAAAATAACAATAATAAATGTTCTTGATTTGATTGTTGATGTTGATCTCAGTGATTTTTATTTTTTATTTTTTTGCATGTTCAATACTGAAGATCTTTCACGGAAAGACACTCGCAAGCGTAAAAGCTTAGTGAAATTCATAGAGCCTTACATCCATAATGTTTGTAAACCTGAGGCAAATGTTCAAGTTGAAGGCCAGAGTGCATTGGATTGTTGCTCTCCAAACATTGTGGATCAAGCTGAACATAATAGTAAAGATTCAGGGTCTGAAGATTTCAAAGGTATGACCTTGCAGGACTCATCTTTGTTTATGCACAAAAACTCCAAAACTTGTTATCTTGTCTGTGTGATCCCATTTTAGGTTCTGATATTGCCAACCACCCGCAATCCAATGAGTTCTGCAGCTCCAAAACTTCGTTTTTGTGCGACCATCCCCGTGATGGGGTAGCTTGTAGATAGATTGCTATAAAAGAAAGTGCATCTACAGAGGTTGGAATTGATTGAAGCTCAAAAATCAATTGATTTTGCTTCTTCGTGTTACAAGGAAAGCTTCTGAGGGGTGCGTGACGGTTGGGCTCAGTTTTGCAGGAAAACACAGCAAAGAGCCAAAGACTACCTCGGAGAGAGAATCTTGGCTGAACCATCTTAAGTGTTTTGGTTTTTGAAACAGTATGGGTTTTTGGTAAAGAATACTGTACATCACCCTCCTGTTTAGAGGTAATATATTGTATATACAGTCAAACCCGTTCTCATATACTAAAAAAAGAAGTATTTTCTGCACCAAATGTTTTATTATTTAATATGATTTACGACAAACATTACAATTATTTTATATTTGAATGATAAAATAAAGTAGAGCAAAGAGAATGTGGGCAGTTGCACTGATCTGTGATTTGCGTTACAGCTTCGAAACTTGTTGGTTGAAAGCAGGATCTATGCAAACCACAACCTGCAATATGGTTTGTTTTCCTTATGACAGTCAAACAACTCGAACCAGAAAAAAACTGAAGTCACAAAATCATGAGTGAAGAATATGAGTAAAGAATCTTGTTTGTACCTTGCCAGTGCTTTTACCAGAATAAAGATACTCAACAGCATCAGCAACAGAATGAACGCCTAAAAATCTTTTTGGGTCTATGGCAACCTTGGACACAGAAGAGAGTAAAAGGATTTGTAACGCTTATAATGCACTAAACCTTATAACTTGGTTGTACGTCTAATTCAAAATCATAAGATAATGCGTGGTTTGAAAAGCAACAGATATTAAATGAAATATTTTCTGTGGTGGATATGTAGGTATACTTACTTTCAGCTTTCCAGAGGAAAAAAGATCAATCAACCTGCTCAAATGCTCTTCCCACAGATGAGCATAATGTATCAGGAAAAACCCACTCTGAAAACAATTGCACCACCAAATTAATGAAGTAGTATCTGAGTGTTTGGAATAACAGAAAGATATTAACACATGGACTTAAGGAGAATGTGAGCTTATGGATTACAACTAATGACCCCATAAAAGTGACAAAACACAGAATAGTAATTGCACCATATTTAACTGTGTATATGTTCATTTACAAGCAAATATTCCCAAGGCTAACATAAGGAAGAATTTCAGTCAGATTGCTGAGAAATTTTTAGCATATTGCTAGGTGCCTATGTGAACATTTATTATGCAAAAACTGTTAGAGAACATGATTGGAAATTGATGAAATTGATGGTACCAATTGAGTGGTCACTATCATAGTATATTAGTATAAAGGAACTATATGGAAAAGAAATCTGGAAGGACATTATTAACTGATGAATTTCCTCAAAAAAAAAAAAAAAACTGATGAATAAAATGAGATAGAGCTGACATACCACAGTTTGACTTTTAGCTAGAATCTTTTCACACAATCCTGGGTAATTTTGTGGTTTCCATCCATGTTCTCCTTGATACTGAAACCAGAACTTTTCAGTTAAACTTTACAAGTGACATTGATCAAGCAGAACAAGCAGTAGATCATAATGCACACATCGGTACACAAGGGTGATAAGAAAGCATACAATGGAAAAAGTTCAAACCTGAGAAATCATTCCAATGACAACAAGTCGCCCATAGCGTGCCAATGCATTCATGCATAAGTTGAACATTTTACCACCAACAGACTCATAGACAATATCAACACCTTTTGGAAACTCCTCCTTCAGAACCTGGTATAGTAGAACTAAGATAAATTACTTTGGGATGGGGACATAATGCCTTGCACATCAACAGAAAAACCAGATCAGAAGCAATCAGTTTTGTCAAGAACTTTTTTGTAAGACGGAATACGGAATAGAAATCGACCTTTTGGCAACCATAAACTGAGAGAACTCATCTATGGTGCTTGGAACTTAAGATGTTGAATAGCAATAAATACAATCAAATTAACAAGAAAATTGTTAGATTACCAAGGCATATCATTTGAATGACCTAGAAGTGTGACAAATGGATTAGACCTCCACATACGAAAATGGTTTATCAACCGTAATAGCAACTCAAGACGTGTTTTCCTTTGCTCTCCTTTCTATCCCTTAGAGTAGCAAGTACAAATAATTTATACAACCCGAAAAGTGACATTTGCATCATAGCACCATGAATGAATAAGTTATCAACTGGAACAGCAACTCAAGGCACATTTATCCATTGCTCCTCTTTCAATCACTTCACCCATCAAAATGCAAGTTACTAAGTGTAGAGATAAGCAGACTTACAGATTTTATATCTTCTTTTTTGTAGTCAATTACTCGGTCAACTCCCAAGTCTCTCAGAAGATTGGCCTTTTCATTACCTCCACAAGTTGCAACTACTGTATTTCCAGCTAATTTTGCAAGCTGCAATGACAATTTATTGGATGTTAGCTACCATCAGATTGAAGAAGTAAAGGAAGATCCTTGTATGATCAAAAGAGTAGTGAATACCACTTATATACAAAAACTTAATCCTAAAGCCAAATCAAACACTACCTGGAGAAAATATATTAAAAGAGGGAAACTACAGGAGTTATACATAGCATGCAAATGCCACATATTAGCCATATAAATGCCTGTGTTGCTAGTATTTACAGTATCCTAGTTGGATTCTTATGCACTTTTAACAGTATACCTGCACAGCAAACTGCCCTGTCCCTCCAGCAGCAGCAGTCACAAGAACCACCTTTCCCGATTCCATTTGAGCAACCTTGACTTCCATTAAAAAAAAAAAAAAAACAAAACAAAACAAAAAAAAAAAAAAAAACAAAGAAAATATATTGGTCAAGACAGTACATTATGTGTGTTGTCTGAAAACCAAGATTAACAGTTGTACAATGGCATCAGAAGTTTAATATCCAACGCAATTAAATAAAGAGGATAAAATGTCAAAAATACACAAACTGATATTTGAAAGGGACCTTTTCTAAAGCAATTGATGCAGTGAGTCCAGATGTTAGCATTGCAATTATTTCTGGATCTGGTCTCGCTACTGGAAGGATGTGTTTTGCGGGTACCTAGATAAAGTGGAAGCCAATTCTCGTAAAACTCCTCCAAACAACAAAATGTCAACAGTTTGAAGAACTTCTCAAACTATATAGATTGCATAGTGGTACCATGGTAAATTCAGCATAACCACCAAATGACATAATGGCAGCTGGAGTGCCAACCTTCAAATTTCTCACAGAATCACCAACCGCAGCAACTATCCCCACAGCCTGCCATAGATAGTTTAGAAAACACATTTTAAAGATAAATATCCATGAAAAATCAGAAACAGAAAATTTTAAGTGCTAGAAATCAAGTTACTTGATAGATATAATTTCATGCAAGAAAATTGTCCAAAAATGGTGCTAGCAGGAACTACAACATTACAGCATTAATACAATTATTATTGAAACAAAAATACTAACAATAACAAGCCAAATGGCAAATGCTAACTACAAAATCCTCTATGCACCTCAAATCCAGCATCAAAGGGAAGGAGGGAGTCAACATCTTTACCGCCACCGAAGTAACGTCCAGAGCTAAAATTTACCTACCAGTAAACCAACCAGTATATAAAATTATATAAAGGTTGTTAACATAAAGTTAAAAGAATTTATTTGAGATATAATAGAACTTACATCACTAGCATTAACACCAGCATAAATGACTTTAAAAAGAACATGATCTGGTTTGATAGGCAATTGCAATGGAGCACGCACAATTCTGGTAGCGCTACGAAAATTGTTACTCAAGGTGTGTACAACTCTACAGAAAATAAAAGGAAAAGTAAGGGCAACAAATTTGCAGACTTTGCATATTATCTCTAGTTAGTAGAAGCAAGTATTTAATCATAAATAAGTTGCTGGCTCAAGAGCAAGCTTGCCCAACCAGATGAGGTGGAACACAAGGGAAAAATCATTCATTTACATTTTCTCAAAGCTTTGGGGAATTTGAAAACTTGGTGGGACAAAAGTTGAAGATCTTCTCCGTAATTTAGAAGAATGCACGAGGTATTTTGCTTCTTCAGCTGGAGTTGGCCAATACTCCATTCCTCTACGTTTGGTAATCCACAGGCATGACCCTGCCTTAGTCTCATCTCTGATAAGTTCAAAAGCACCTGAAGAAGTTACAATTTGAACATCAAAACTGGAAGACTATCAAAAGAAAGTTACTGTTTAAATTACTTTTCTTATATATGTGCAATACCATATAAATGTAATGTGAGAACTTCAAAATACAAAGGAAACTCTAAAGCAACTTTGTTGATATAAATCACCCTTGCTCCAGGTTGTGGAAGAATGTGAAATTAAACATATTTGTAAAGCAGGAAAAAAAATTACAAACCTTTGATCACCATATCCATTGGCAAATACCCTCCAGCTTTATTAATGAAGTCTTGATTCACCTTTGAAGCCAAGTCTGTTTGAACAAACTGCAAGCAAAACAACAAGAGAGCAAAAGCTTGTGCTATGTTTAGCAGTCACATTATAGTCCATATATTGAATAGTTTTTAAGCACTCATTAGTATTACTTTATCATCTAAGCTATTTCCATAAAAAAATAAAAAATAAAAAAATAAAAAAATTCTCTACATATAGGAAATACTTGTCACATTTCTAACTAGATTCTGAGAACATATGAGATGAATATGGTCATCATTTAAAAAAAACATAGATGTATAAGAAAATCAAATATTTCACCTCAGGGCAAAGCACATTGACACGTATTCCTTGACGCTTGTATAGAGCGAGTGATCTTGTGAACATGACGACACCCCCTATAATTTTTCCCCATTTCAGTGGGAGCAATTTGGCATAATCGAAGAGTGAAGAAACATGAAAACAAAGAAAACTTAAACCCAGAAAAAATATACAGAAGGTGACTTATCCATGAAGAACCCAACAAACCTTTTGAACCAGAGTAGATAGGATCACCATACATTGGATACAGTCCTGAAGCAGAGCCCAAGTTTATAACAATGCCAGGTTTTTGTGTGGTTTGCATGATTTGGATCTGTGCAACATGCCTAGGTAAGTACTTGTTTATTGACCAATAACAACACCCAAGATCATGGGAATGGAAAATCCAAACTCACAGCAAGTTTGGTGCAATCAATAACAGCAATGAGGTTAACATCAAGTGTGTGCCTCCAAGTTTTATATCCATCTGTTTGGTCTTTATGGAAAGGCACATTACTTCCCAAGCCTGCAGAGTTAATGCAGATGTCCAGCTGTCCATAAGTTTCCAAATGCTTCTGGAAAGCAGCTTTTAGTTCTCCTGTAAAAGCCAACATTCTGAAAGTGAAGCATCACTAGAATTTGAAATGTTCATGGAACATTATTGAAAATTAATGATCAAAACTGATGAAAGAAACAGAACAAACTCTTATTTGAGTTGAATGAGAAGTAGAAAATTGCAATCTCCTTGTCAATGAGCCAGTTGTGCAAACACAGTTTATTCACCTGTATTAGTAACATCACATCTGATGAATGTTACCGGCGGAAACTCCAGTCCAGCATGGAATTTAGTAATCTCTTTCTCTGCCAGAGATGCTACTTCCTTTCCTCTCTCCACAGAGAAATCAATGATGGTGAGGAAAACACCCTTCTGTGCAAGTGCCAAGCAAAGTGCTCTACCTGCATACCACATGAAATAAGCATAAACTAGACCCAAAAGTTGTACTCTAAAGATAATATGCAGTAATTCACAACAAGCTCAACAGTTGATTAATCATTCACAATTTTGAGTCAATGCATTAGTAGTTCAAAAATACATTCACAATCATAGGAATAATGCTGCAACGAGACCCTTCAAACATAAGCTCACCTTAACTAATCCAAATCTAACCTGAACATCATTTTAAACCTTATTTGAATAAAAGAATTATCCAAATAGATCAAAGTCACTTGTGTACTCGGGTAAAAAATGATTGATCATGCAATGGAATCCAGGAAAAATTTCTTTCAATGGAACAGAAGGAGAAAGTTTCAATGCCAGAGGCATCACCTGTGACCAAAGCCAATAAGCCAGGCTTGAGCTACATCTTTCTAGGAGCCTATTGCCCGATGATTAGCACATGGACCCATAAGAAGCAGAAATATAAAATATAAACGACAATCGACCGGATTAAGCTCAAAGCTGATATTCATTATACGACACAAATTAGAATTAACAAATCTCTAGCTCGCCTGTACGTTTGCTATCATAGGTATAATTGCTATCATGAGTCGTTTCATTATCACGTTCGCAAAATCATTCAATATTATCACGTTCGCAAAATCATTCAATATTAACACGTTCGCAAAATCATTCAATATTAACATGTTCGCAAAATCATTCAATATTAACATGTTCGCCAACTCGGTATATCCACTTCCAGTTAAAAATCAAATCACCTTATCCAATCTGAATCGAAAGTAAACTACATGAATATACAGATTTTGTTCCACAGTGGTAAAAAAATATCAATCAGAGAGTGCAAACAGTAAACATTTCAGCGAAACAGAAGAAGTACCGATTCCGGAGGCGCCACCGGTGACCAAAGCCGATAATCCAGGCTTGAGCTCCATGCTTCTCGGAGTCTAGGGATCGATGAGAATCGTAGAAGATTTCCGGAGGCGTAGAGATTGGTAAGTTCAGTATGATTTGACATTTTAGCTTCAGTTTATATTATAAAGGAGGTGAGGTCAGAGTGCACAGTCTGCACATATATGATAATATTTCATATATACGGTGCACAAGACGCATTTGTCCAATGCCACGTCGTAAGGATCTAAATCGGTAGGAAATTATTATACATTTTATTTGGAATTTACATGAAAATAGTCTATTATTATTTATCAAGTCAAAAAATAATAAAAGTAAAATTTAAAAATACATGTAATAAATTTAAACTGATATTTTAAATTTTTTACACTTCTGTGATTTGTCTGACCCTTTTTATTTATTTATAAAAATCTGTTAATCTTAATTTTAATTGTACACAGATCAAGAAAATAAATAGACAATTTGTATATATAATTGAATTTAAAATTTTAAAATTATCAAATTAATTATTTGACTAATTCAATTAGAGTGTTATACCTTTACTTTCTTTTTAATTATCAAAGACTGCTTTCACAGTTTCAGACTTGCCCATTCTATGAAATTAATTTATTTTGCAGTCATTGTTGCAGCCTTGCTGGTCTTTGGACTTATCGGAGTAAAATTTGCGTGTGTGTCCAATAACGACGTTTTCTAATCTCGATGAAATCTATAACACAATTCAATTAGTAAGAAAGTGACAAAGACAATAATTCACCAGTAAATAGGAAAGTTCAAATAGCACACGAGCCACGGCGCATACGAAACACGCTTTCATGTACTACTGATTAACGAGAAACACGCTTTCATGTTGCCGTAAATCTGTTTTAATCTCTTTTGGGTGAGGGAAACTCGCATCGCATTTGCACGTACTAAGTGTGTGTTTACTGTTTAATTCATGAGTTTGCATTCTAAGAATATGAATTAGAATTATACTTAGTGTTTGGTTAACAATTGAATTTGATTACTTCTTTAATTAAAATGTATCATTTCATCTTATTGGTAATATTATTTTTTTTAGTTTGAATTAGTGCTTTTAGATTTTTAATTGAGTTAATACCCAAAATGGTCCTCGACTATAATAATTTTTCTCAATTTCGTCCTAAACGACTTTGGTGACCTAATATCGTCCCAAACTTTTGTGTTTCGCTCAATTTAGTCATCCATTTGTTATTCCGTCAAATTGATGTTAAATAAAGGGACAATTCAGTAATGTCAATATTGATCTCTCCTTACTTTCAACTTGTGAAGTGCAAAATTTCTCTTTCTTGTACAAATTACACTCATAATTACTCCCGGACTTGCAAATCAAATTTTATATCCGCAGTTTTAAGAGTAATTCTGGGAGTAATTCGTAAATAAAAAAAATCACAGTTCACATGTCTATGAGTAAAGAGAAATGCCAATATTGAAATTACTAAATTGTCTATTTATTTAACACCAAATGGACAGAATAACAAATGAGGGACTAAATTGAGCAAAAATACAAAAGTCTGGGACTAAATTGAGCGAAACACAAAAGTGTGGGACGATATTAGGTCACCAAAGTCGTTTAGGATGAAATTGAGAAAAACCATTATAGTCGAGGACCATTTTGGGTATTAACTCATTTTTAATTTGATTTTTTTGTTCATATTGCTGTTTTGGATGTTACTATATTTTTTTATTATTATTATAAGGGAAAGAGAATACTGACATATACAAGCTACTAATGTCAACATAATCGTTGGTTGGATGTTACTATATTAAGATCAATTGCCTTGATTTTTATTTTTTTTTGTATTTTTTAAGACCTTTATTTTCATTATAGGATCATATATAACCAAACATCAATATTGGTAATCATTCCAATTTCACCCTACTACAAAACATGCAACCAAATTCCATACAATTACCAAGCCCCAGGGTCTCAAACAAAAAATAGACAAATTATACCATGTCCCAGGGTCCACCTTACATTATAAATTCAGATCTAAAATGACATTCAAATTATGTGTATGTAGTTAACGCGTGCATTAAGTTTATTTACAGCCACATAATTTATTAACCGAATGCACATATTAAGTTAACTAACTAACTGTAAATAAACAATTTTTGGATCAGCTCCACAATGTAAGGTGAACCTGATCAATGGGTACCAATTACCAAAAATGTTAATAAGCCACTCCCACTAAAAGTCAAAATTAGAACTTTCTGAGTATTAAGTCAATTGTCACTTGTCTCATTGGGCAACCGTTATATCATTGATTCGGGTCTAAAATACACAATTTACATGCTGAATGTTCACAATTCAAATTATGAACATTCACTATGTAAATTTTGCATTTTTGGATACGAGTCTCCCTTGCAAGGTGGACCCGGACCTACAGAATAATTTGCCCACATTGGGGTGACAGGCCTGTCAAGTTGGGCTTGACCGACCCATTTATCAGTTTCCTACTTTTTTGGGCTTGAATATCTTGTCATGGCCCAGGAACTTCAGTTCTCAATATAATGTCGGCGAAATACATTTGCTTTTTTATGGATGCAGCACTCTGTTGAAAGATCTGAGAAACTGATGTGGTTGGGCAGCCTGGCAGGCAACCTAGATTGCTGCAATTTACTATGGTCAATTTTATGTTTCATAACCAGTGTATATATGTATATATGCCTTTGAACTAATTTCACTTTTGGTCCCACGACTTTAGAGGTTCTATCATTTTTTGTGCACAATTTTAAATTTTTTCAATTTTGGTGTCTAATTTTGTTATTTTTATCAATTTTGGTGTCTAACTTTGTTATTTTTATCAATTTTGGTGTCTAACTTTGTTATTTTTATCAATTTTGGTCCTTTCGACCAAATTGACTGCGAAATATTGCTGGATTTTACATTTTAGGGGCAAAATTGTCATCCCAAGGAAAGATATTCAATATCCAAACAAAAGAAAAATCATGTTAAGAGAAATATAAGAGTTTGGCAATCGTCGATGCTATAAATCTCATAGATCTGTGTCTAGTTTCTGTCCGTCTTCCCAATTATTCTCATCGATCAAACACCTATAGATATGATTTTAGAGTGATTTTGTTTAGATATTGAAGATGTTTCCTTGGGATGACGATTTTACCCCTAAAAATATAAAATCCGGCAATATTTCATCGTCAATTTGGTTGAAAGGACCAAAATTGATAAAAACAACAAAGTTAGGCACCAAAATTGAAAACTTTTAAAGTTGTGCACCAAAAGTGATAGATCCTCTAAAGTCGTGGGATCAAAAGTGAAATTAATTCTATGCCTTTTGACAGGGAATATTTCCCACGCTGCAGAATGCAGATTGATAGATTCATAAATAAACTACTGTTTAGTCATTGGTTGCCAGCAAAGGGCTACAAGAATGAGATCGAGTCCGTAACTATATAGAACAGATCAACGTATAAAAGTGCATACATTATTAGACTGAAGTGCAAACATTTTGTACAGAAAATTAAAGATGAACATAAGAACAACACATGTGTACAGAATCCATCTAGTCTTCCTAATATATGAAGGAAGGAAGAAAGAAGAAAAAAAAAAAACAAAAAATTATGACAGAAGGACATTATCCATCCAGATCAGAGCCTGGAGGGGAACAAATATTCTTAAAAATTAGCTGCTCGGACATGAACAAGAGAACAGGACAGTACTAGGAATTAGGAAACACTGTACTCCTTTGCAGGCCGGCTACTTCCCACCTGCAATGTTGATCAAATCTTGAACCTTAACTTCATCTATTCCTTCGAGGCGGCCTTCGTCGTTCCGGTCAGCTAATTTCTTGGGGAAAACAGGAGATCTCTTCAACCCCAAGCGCTCCCTCCACCGGCTGCTGGTGCCCTTTAGGAAGAGATCGCCATAGTCATCATCATCTGCCGCCTGGAGGAGCTCATCTCTGAGAGTCTTGGTGGATGATTTCTCCTTCAAGGGCAAGATTTTGCCCTTGAAGAACACTTCATCTGCAGAGATGATGTTGTAGGTGGGGACTGAGAACTCGAAGTCTGAGGAGACTGGAGCTTCTTTGTAGCTGTGATCATGCCTCTTTGGGTGCTGGGAATCTGCAAAGTCATTAGAGAAGGAGATTCTTGGACCCATTGATGTGCAGAGGCTTTGCTGATCATTATTGAACATGTTTATGCATGCCATGGTGAGAGGATATGATGCCTGCTCAAATTCAACCCAACTCTCTCTAATTCTCACATATATACACAATGCTAGCCACGGAGTAGTATTTATATATTGGGAAATTTTACAATGGGTTATAATGCTATGCTTTTTGGAAAGTAGTACCTTGTGCTTTGTAAGTTATTCTCTCCTCTAGACAAAGTACAGTATACCGAGAAAGTCAATAAATACTCTAAAGTGTCAATGTCTCAAACCCATGACCTCCATATGGGTAAGTCACTTCGTGACACTACAACACAAGGTGGAGTATATGTCTTGTCTTAATTTAAACGACAATGATAATCTTCTTCTCCCAAAAGGTTGAACCCCCAATTCCAAGGGCCCTCCACACTCTGGGCATGACAGAGAATTTGGGATGATGTAAATTATGGTGACTCAATGGCTCAGCAGACATGGCCAAATGTCGATGCACACAAGGGATCAGCCTACTTTGTGCATAATCCCCACACTGCCGCGGCCGAAATTCGAATATTGGTCTCTTCTCTCAAATACTGTCTACTGAATCAGTGTGAGCTAAGCCCGTGCAGGCAATGACAATGAAAATCTGCAATTACTATCAGAAAGTGTATGAGATGAACTCTATTCTTGTGTAATTAAAAGATTGGACGACTATATTAGTGTGCAAATATGCAAAATATAAAATTGTGACAGATGATATATACAATGCTGTTCAGATCTGTCTTCTTTAATCCGAGTCAAAACACCTTTTTTAACGACGAATTAATTTTTGCTTTATGTAACGTTGTAGACATGTGAAGAGCAATAAAATAAACGGCGTTGCATGTGTTATCCTCCGTTTCAAGATTATCATCAATTTTTATCTTGGGCAGAAGATCACTGCATTGTTATCTCCTATGCCTAACTGGCAACTTATATGCAATGGCACATGTCATGAGACTCTCTCTCTTTGAATTCTCATGGACGCATCCAAAACTCTCCGAGCTAATCCATTTGACTAACACTTTAATTTGTGGCATATGGGTGTACAGATATGGTTAAAAGCCAAAAGGATTCTGATTCCAGACATGGATTGCTAAAATTATCCTCAAACTCACATGCATGGTCTTTCTCATTCTAAATTGTGTAAGTTTGTTGAGGGTCAACAAATGGATTTAATTGGTAAATAGTTGTTAGCTGATTGAGTTAGTGAATTTAACTAGTTGAGCATTAGCTGATTGTATAAAGATATTTGGTAAATTAGATATTAGCTGATAGCTGATTACATACAAAATAATTCTCAAAAATTCTATCGAAAAATTTGCTTTGAACAGCTTTTTGAATTTTTAGCATTTTAGAGCAATCACTTATATTAACAGCTTAATCACGTCAAAACAGCTAATAATAATCAAATATGTTAAAATTGATTGATAAGCTAATTATGTTAGTAGGCCACTGAATTACCACAAATACAAAAGACTTATTGAATTTTTGCCTCTATCGAATGTACCAAAAAGGAAAGTGACTTATTGGTGTAAGTCACAAGCAGTGTTTCGCTTTTGGTCTCCCATCCGATAAACATATATTTGTTTTTTTCTCCTTCATTATAGGGGAAAATGGACTTTATTTTCTTGTTGTATGCTTATTGTTGGTTCACTAGCACGGTTTGCAATGTCGGATCAAGAGAATGGCCCATTCTTCAATATAATGTATATTAAATATGTAAAGATAATGTATTAAAGGAAGCAATATATAGAGAGTGTTGTGCAAAACCAAGATTTACAGTGCATATCAAACGTAGAAGGTAAGCATTAACAGCTTAAAATGACCTGGTTCAGACTTGGGCCGACGTACAAAGCCTCATCTACTTTGTCTGATGCACACAAATTCGAACTCCATTGCGTGAAACCGCATCAACTTGTATAGATATATACACGCAAGAGTGTGTGTATGTCAGTATATACATATATTTGAATGAAATATTGATATATTGTTGGTTTTCAATTTTTTTTTAAAAATTAAATTAAATCAGTATAGATTGCTCATAGTTAATCAGTATAGATAATCTCTACAGAGTGTCGAAGTCTAACTAAGTCGGGTTGTCCCCTCTTATTGCCTATGTTAGGGTGTTTATAAAATTTTAAGCTTTAATTACAAATTATTGTAAATCATGAACACTTAACGGTTGGAACAGTGATAAAACAGACCGTTACGATTGTTACATTAAATGTAAACAATGTTTGAGATAGCTCAGAAAATTTAAGATGTCCTTGAATGAAGTCTTTTCGAAAAAACCATATGCCCCTCCCTAGGAGTTAGACGCCTAGGGTACATATACTACTGCAGAAATAGCATATATTCAACCTATAGCTTGCATGGGCAGCTCAGTTGGTCTCATTAGTGAAATTTGGGAACAACGATTTCGGATCGAGCCTCACCCGCAGTGATTCATTGAGTCTCACCAGTAAGGGAGGCTCCTTGTATGCAGTAAACAAAGATCTAGCTTGTGTTCAGTTGAGTTTTCATGATTTACACCCTCCTAGATGTTCTGTTAGCTAGGTCGAAGCGTGACTGTGTGATGAACCTTTGAGATTGACAATTTAATCTTTTGGGAACAATAATTCAAATCTATAACGTTGGTTTTAATAAAACCGCCGTTAAAATGACGAGGCTTTTTGGCCCGTTCATCCACCTTTTTCCGATGATGTAAACTCCTCTGATCTCCAGTTGTTGGTTAAGGATGCAAGTGAAGGCTCCATTTCCAACTTGCCGAGGACATGGAGCCTCCTTGTCCTTATCTATCAACAAGTACATTGGAGTACTCATTTAATATGAAAATGAATGAGAATATATATAAATCAAGTACACAGATTGTTATTTGGAATGTATAAAATTACACAGATTATTATTCAAGTTTATCCCATACTAAAGTAAACTTGATTTGCTTCTATGCTCCTAAGGTTGTAACAATTGAAAGTTAAACTCACATAATCATAAAGGTCTACACAAAAGCAGCAGAAGCAACACTGAATCACACACACACATAAGCCAATCATCATTCAAGTTAACTACAGGTCTCATTTCCCTTTGCTAGTTTGGCCTGTAAATTCTAACAGATCCTGGCGGTTCGAGTCATCATGGTGATGAATTCATCCATGTCGATCACGCCATCTCGGTTAGCGTCCACGGCTCTCACCATCTCCCTGCAATCTTGCAGGCTGCACTTCTCCCCGAGCCTCTGCAGCAGCGCATACACTTCTCCCGCACTGATCTTCCCATCGCCATCCTTGTCGAACGTCTTGAATGCGGTCTGCAGGTCCATCATTTTCATGCCTCCTCCCTTCTTCTGCACTTCCACAAACTCATTGAAGTCTATAAACCCATCGCCATCAGAGTCTGCAACCTCGAATATCTTCTGGACTTCCCTCGTAAGCAGCATCGTCTTTCCCATGGATCTTAGTATGGCCTTGTACTCATCTGGGGAGATCTTTCCATCTCTGTTGGAATCAAATCTGTCAAAGACTTGCTTCAGATCATACATACTCGGTTGGTAAGTCGGCCCCAAGCCAGAGTTTTGCCTGCTGTTTTGCCTACTGCGCGAGAACATATTAGTTGGCTTCCTCAAGAAACTTCTCTTCGAGAGGCTGTACTGCATATCCAGAAAAGTTGTGCTCGTCATTCTTTCAGCAGTTATTTCAGTTGATAGAGCGAAAACTAGAGTACTATGGAAATCTCAACCTGTTGTCAAACAATAAATAGGTATGAACATTAATGCACAAGACATTCTGGCGCGTACATACAGAGAATAAAGAACCACTTTTCGAAGATAAAGAAGAACCACTTTATTCCTACACGAATGGCAAACCGCGTTTTTAGGTTAATTAACAGGTAAAGAATTAAGAACACGGTAAGATGTGATTCCAGAAATGGGATGCACCTAGTAAGCAGAGAATATAATATATTCTTGATTCTTTACACATTGACAGGCCAGGTACAACTGCATGTACTTTCACTAGAAGAAGGAGAGCGAAAGCTGGATATTGCTAATCAAACATAGTTAATCAAGGGCCACTGTGCAGTAGAAAGAGTTAAGAATGGATGTGATTTGTGTAACCAAAAGAAATGACATTCTGTGAAGACCTATCACATTAAAGCAAGGAATTCTTATCCTCGAGGGGGGCGGCTGAATAAAGATGAATAATATCTAGACAAACATGCTATGAAGAACTAGATTCTCAAAAGCTACTGCAACTTTTCCTTTTCGAGATGCCAATGTTTTTGGTCCACTCCTTTTTCATTTGAGGCTGGCTTTTAACGAAGCAGAAAAGCACAGCTCTTAATGCAGTTTATGAAATTCTTAGCATCTAGTTAATACCCACATACGTAGAGGACTATGGATGCATTATGCTACCAGTTGGCTAAAGAAAGGGACAAGCAATAATGTTCAAATTAAACAAGAAAAATATGTACCAAATCTTATTCGAAACGCATAGAACATAGAGTTAACAATACCAAGGCACGGAATGGATTTGCAGTCAGTATTCTTTCCCCTTCCATGAACCCTGTTCCTTGGTAGCTCCGAAACCTCCTTGCAATCCTGCTAAAATATGAAATAAACAAGTATTACAACAAAATGGAAATAAGAACCTGGACTTGATCGCATTGAAGCTGGGGATTTACCCTTACCTTTGACTGCTGCGAAAAGGAGGGAGATGGTTGGTGCAGATTTAAAAATTGTATTTTGTGCTAAAATATGTAAGTTACGGCTTATGGCACGTTGCTCAGAACAAAATTGTGACCAGTTCTGATAATGTGTTTACAAAATTAATTTGGTGGATGTTCTTTGTTCAACACCTTTTGTATTGTCTGAACAACATTAATGTACTAGGTAATTTCTTTCAAAAGAGTTTCAATTCTTTGCCAGTAGAAATTTAGAATAGATCAGCAATGAACTAAGCTCACAAATGATTAACAAGTAGTGGAAGAACCAAATTGTCCATTTGACACGGCAAAACTGTCAGATACCGTGGAAAAAAATGACAACGGAAGGGCACTAACAACAGCTCAAATGCATGCTTATAAACAGACTATGAGCTAGTAGCTACAAAATCCAAAATTTCACCGCCTGCTGGACATGCTGAAGGAAGTAACCTTCATAGGGGTTGCCACTACCAATGGAGCTTCAGGAGAGTTGCTTATTGCAAATTTGTCATGCATGAACCGACTCTCGACAATGGACTCGTCCTTCAACACTATCTTGTAACAATAGCAACTCTTGAGCCCTTGCTGATCCTGATAGCAGCCGTGTGCACTGTCCTTCACCTGCTGGAAACTCCATATCACGCTAAATTTGCCAACTGTTGCAACCAAGTGGCGTTCCTGTTTTCCACTTTCAGTAACCTGAAACATAGGCGCACGGGGCATATGTCAGGAGTATGTAGTTTTAGTCCAGAAGGACTTACCAGTTACCACAACATATGAATCACAACACAATCATCTTACAGGATATGAGTATATGGCATTAGAAGATGACAACACACGTAAAAATTCAGTTAACTGTAAAAACTTTAAATAAGAACTTACTCCATAACATGTAAAACAATAAAAATATTTCACTATAAATAACCATACTCCTATTTTAGGCCAAGTTGTTAGAATCATTACAACTATAAATATAAGTACACCTAGAATCCTATATTAGTATTATAGCAGGCCTGGTAGGTACCCAAAGCATTTGATTCATCACTCAGTGTACATTATCTTCTCTTGTAGCACACTAAGAAGCGGTGTTTTCCTGAATGTTCAATTTTTTTGTAATATTAACTCACCCACTGAAATATACCAACCATCTAGTCTTCCCTAGTGGGACATAAATTTTACTGAATTGAATGTCCAAAGTTTCTTTAAAAATTAAGATGATAGATTGATAGTCAGTCATGCATTTATCTTACCACTACAGATCATCTGAAACTATTTGTGGACCTTCTAACAAGTTGGGTATTCAGACAGTTAATAGTAGAATTTCATTCTTAGACTTGAGGGTCTGTATTTAGACTTCACTGAGCACCACTGTGATGAAGCTCAAGGACAACTAGGATCACATGGAGACGGCTATGACAGTATAATAACAAAAGCATTCATTATTATAATTAGAAGTAGTTTAAATAGGGGGAAGTGGCATGCAGTGCACAGTATCTGCAACTGTACAAACACCTCTTTGAACTCATATTGCATACTCATTGCAACAAAAAGCTATAACAGTATCAGTACCCTCTCTGACAGTCAGGTGATCGGCAAGTGTAGTATTAAAAGTAGTTAAATGAAACCATATAGACTGTAAAGCCAAAGATGAGTAGCTTACCCAAGAGAAATGGCCACCATGGAACTTGTTGTTTTGTCCAGCCAAATGTGCATCCACGGGAGCCAGCTTCAGTAATCTTGGAGCTGGAATTTTATTCCCCATCCGAGCAGTAAAACCGGTTTTCATTTTTCCATCCTTATCAGTAAACAAAGTACATATTAGGACCAAATATGTATCTGTTGTGCCCAAAATCCACTTGCCATCATAAGTAACATCAACATGAGTAATAGGTGAACCAAGCCCAGGAAAAGCAGTCTTTGCCTGCCTCATTGAAGTCTTAGAATATAGACGGATCTTTCCATCACGTGAGCCAACAACTATGGATCCATCCCCAGTAGTTGCAAAGCATTGAAAGTTTGTTCCTCTAGAAAATTGGTGGCCCTGTGTCCAATGCAAGACAGGTGAGCTTGTATTGGCTAGTGTCTGTACCATTCCCTTTTTATCACGCATATCCCATTGGCAAAGCCTATTGTCATCCAACCCCAAGAACGTCGATGCAGAAGGGTCCAATTGTGATCCCTTCGTATCATTTGAAATGTCTCTCATTGTAATCTCTGCCCCATCCTTCTCAAACTTCCATTCACTAACAACCTTCCCAGTCTCAATATCCAATTGATGAAGGCCAGTTGAATGAGGCTTCCCTTCTTTTGAAGGACTCATTAACATCATATTAGTCTCCCCTCGCATTAAAAGAGTTTTCTTGGGTGTTGAGCTATCCTTTCTAACTCTATCTTCAAATTTCACATAAACACCTTTTCCATGAATTCCATGGCTGAAATTCTTCACAACCTGAACCCCAGAATCATTCACAAGAAAACTGTTGTCCAAAGCCCCCAAGGCCAAGCTTTGTACCCCATCACCAGTGGCAGCCTCTTCAAACTCTTCCAGCAGATCCTGACTAGCCCTCATAGGCATCACAGTACTCTTCCCTGGACTCTTCCATATCCCTGCATCCACATCCTCCCAGATAGCATCATCTGATTCCTCTGGCTTGAACCACCCAACAAAATCCTTCCCATAAACCTTCAATTTATTAGCCTCTGTAGCCTTCATCCCGTACACATTCTCAAACAAGCAATCCTGAAACTTAGACACAAAATTTCGATAGTCATCATTGCCAAAAAACTTCAATGCCCAAACTCCATTATCCACGAAATCAACCCTCCTCTGCTCCCCAAACATCTTCAACTGCATATCGGTTGAAACCTTAACCCTTACCTTCTTCCCCACCTTCAACACCCAAAACCCCTCATCTCCACTATTAGAATCTTCATCATCGCCTACTTTCAAGCCTTTCACATATTCATAAGACGTGAGCTTTTCACTAATAATCCATTTCGCTTTCGGAGTGTTTCCACCGATATGCAAGTATAGTTTCACGGCATTCTGGAGACTGCCAGGGGTTTCAGCTGAATGTTGTTTCAGCTTTAGAGCTTTCAACTTTGCATCAACCTCGTCTAGGGTTTTGCTACTGACCTGCGGAGCCTTATTTGGTGATTGATCCTCTGCTGCGTCTCGGCAATCTCCTTGGCTTCCATTCTCCTCCTCCTCCTCCTCCTCCTCCTCATAGTCTGAATCATCAGAGAGTTCGAGACCTTCGCGACTCTGTGAAGCTCCCATCCTTCAACGCGATCACTAAGTGTTTGCTTCACCAAAAAAATAGTTAACAGAAAATGAACTTGAAACGATGAGAAATTTGAACAGATTGTTTCGGAAGGAAAATCTGAATATTGCAATGATTTTGGTAAATTTATACACTAATGTTTATAATCAACCAGTAATAGTAGTCAAGTATACGTCGGAATTGTCTATTCTTTAACACTGAAAATGGAGCATTTGGTGCATAAGTTTGCCGCCTACGGTGGTTGGCGGTTGTCAGCCGCCGACACGTGGAGCTTCGTTATGAAGTAAAGGAGGTGCGGCGCGGCGCCTGTGCTGCGCTGTTCATGTCTATTGTCTTATTATATTATGCGACTTGTGAGACTGCCAGTGCCACTTCAACGAGGGACAATGGGCTTGGGCTTTGCTTAATATGATTTCACTTTGGGCCATAGACATGTAGCCCATAAATAGTGGATCACCTATTAGGTTGATTTTTAAGAAATTACGGATGTGAGGAATCTTGGCCCACGATCATCCATTATGACTTATTTGTTTATCGACTCCGGCCCGGCATGATAGTGGAGGGTAGATCGCAGCGACTCAACGGCTCATTAGGATTGGATTGATAGGGAAGGTTTGATTGATATAGGTTTTGCGAGGTCAGAGTTTACGTAGAAAAGAGGTTGATCGATGAAAATTTTTTGACCAGTGAGACTTGACCGTTGCTTATGCACGGGCGACTGGTTGAATGGCTTCCCCAATTCAGAGTGTGTCTGAAATACAGAGTCTTAATAGTTGTAGATTTTTCTTGTTATTAAAAAAAAATAAAAATAAAAATTTATTTTCTTTTCCCATTCCATGCCTCCCAACACAAATAAAGCAAATTAAAGCACGTGCATACCGCTATGGAATTTATTCTTTACCAGATATTTATCCTCTTCTCCCAAGCAGATATTTCTCCATTATAACAGTATGATGATTGTTATAAACGTAAAAGTTGATGTTTAGTGAGTGATTAAGCAGTTGATAAGTTGCCAAGTTGGGAATCATAAATTAAATCAATCTCGCGTGCTAATTTCTAAATTAACACGTTGAAGTGCTTAAAGCATTATATCAGTATATCACATACATGCACGAGGCCAATTCAAATACCTTTTTAAATTAAATGATTAGTACCCATGGCAGACCAAATGTAATTTAGTCTTTGTATCCTTGATATCCCATCTTTTTTTTTACAACAGAAGCAAATCGCACTAAGAAGTCTTTGTGCAATAAATTTAATGACCTTTTGATATAAAAATTATGTTCTATCCACTTTATTGCTCCTTTCAAAGTGGATATCACATGTTTGTTGTGCCACTGGCGGATGTTTTTAGCATTTTGCAATAAGATTTATGTAGTTTTTAAGTTTGCTTATTTTTCTCTATGTGTCTCTATATAGTCAGTGTTGTAAAAATCGGCCTAGGCGACTTTTAGTCGACTGACCGACTAAATGGCCGACAAGGCGCCAACTCGGCTGTGTTGAGCGCCTAACTCGGCCGATTCAAGCGCCTAACTAGAGTTGGCGTTCAACTCGACCGAGTGGTTTTTTTTTGCTTGCTTGGCTACTTCTCTTCTATATTTCTCCAGCCAAGTACTCAACTAACCATCTAACATATGCAGTTGACTAGTTTGGGAGATTATAACCGTCTAACAACTCCTAGCCCTTAGTGGAAAAAGTAATGACAATATACTCGGATTACTCGACCGCATAAGCGCCCCTAGGCGCCTAGTGCCTTCTGCAATATTATATATAGTAGATAGTAGACGAGTGAAATGAGAATGTGCGCTCAAGTGCAAAAATACACTACATAATTTACAAAGTTCATCATATAATGCGTAAAAATGCACTCCATGTGTGTACCTTATGATATGTAAAAACGTAATTAAAAAGTAAGTAGACTTTTGAAATTTTGTATTGTGCACTTTTAGAATTCGCACATTTTTAATATCATAGAATACAATTTTATAGTTTACATATTGCACTTTTAAGTTCACACATGTATACACATTCTCATTGATGTGACCCATATATATATATATATATATATATATATATATATATATATATATAATTAATCACAGTGACACTATTTTAAAGTATCTAGTTGTTGCAATACAATAAAATTGAGGTGATGTTAAATAAAATTTTACAAAATTGTATGATGTAATGTCATAAAATAAGTAAATTATAGTATTTATCTGTTGCTAAGTTGACATAATAGTTTACACATTTTAATTATAATTTTTTAAATTGTATTTTTGTGTCACATGTTGTAAGTAATTTTTTTTTATTAGATAATTACAACGTGTGCAATTGTTTGACGTAGGATTACTAGCTGTTTGGCATCTATAGAATATACTTGTAAAAGCTGGCTGTACAGTAGAGATGAGTAGAAGTTGAGGAAAGTAATTACAAAAGAGTTTCCAAAGCGTGGTGCGGTGATGCCGTCAACAATACCGAGTGGCGAGTACGGCTGACCCCATGTTTGGACCGAGTATTATCGTCCACTGATTCAGTGCGCTTCAATGATTTACTATCTGTTATTAGTCAGTATATCTAAGGTGATCTTCAATAGTGATGTTTTTTTATGGATTTTTGAAATGCTAAATAAGAGAGAATAGGAAAATTTGGAAAAAAAAAATTGTATTTACGGGCCTAGCTGGGCGTCTGTTTTGCGCCTCACACGAAGGAGATTGTCATCAATGATTTGGTAGGATTTATATTTCTGAAAAAATTAGGTCTTTGCGGGGTCACCCAACTCTCTCTCTCTCTCTCTCTCTCTCTCTCTCTCTCTACGGGAGAAAATTATGTAGAAAATGAATTGCAATTTTATAAGAGATAAATAAATGTGGAAATAAAGTGATAATTTAAATTTCAGTATTTGATTTGCTGGAATAAAATTATTGAAAATTTTAATTTTAATGTTTGGTATATATGAAAATTAAAAGGGAATAATAAGTAGTATAAAGTTCAAAATTCCTGTTGATGTTACAAAAATTATGTTTGGGTATATCTAATGAGGGTGTTCTTGAAACATTGTTGGGGTAATATCCAATTATGTTTGTGAAAAATTATGTCACAAGTCATAGTTATGCCTTCTTGAAATATTTACTTTTATGAAAAATTTGATAATCTTGCATTGATATACGTCAGAATACCGAATGATACTTTGATAAATTTTGAAACAATAATTTAAAAATATACATTGGACATTGAACTATTTGAGCAATGCATGTGTGGTAACTAATACGTGTTCAATTCACCTCACGGACCATTTCTTCTTTGACGTGTTTTTTATTTTATTTTATATTTTACTCATTCACCCACACAATTTTCCACTGTATATTATATTCAACAAAATAAAAAAACATTGTTTTTCAATTTGTATACTTATTTTCCAATAATTTTTTTTTTAATGGACGGAAGGACAAAAGGAGTATCTGATGTTGACAATTTCCTTTATTTGATAATGCTGAGTTGACCCCGCTGGGGACTGCTCCCTTTTTGTTTTCTTCCTTCAGGTGACTTCATTTTGCTTTTTCATTGACATAACTCATTTAAGCACATGTTGATTGTCCAATATTTCAGATTTGCATTCATCCAATTTGCACATGTCATTTTTAGCCGACATCACAATACTAATCCGATCCCCTACGATTTTAGCATAGTTCTTAGGAAAAAGACTTGATTTTATGATCAAAATTGTCCCAATAATGTCTCTTTGATTCTGACAAAATTGAGCACATGTCAAATACTTCAGATTTGTATACTTCAATTTACACATATTATTGTTAGCTGACCTCAGAATAATGATTCCACTTCTATTTTAGCATAGTTTTTAGGAAAAATGTTGTTCATGGATATAACTAGTTGATAACATTAGCTGATTGTAGGAAGATGTTTGACAAATTAGCTGATAGTTGTTTGAAATAAATTTTTTTTTTCAGAAAGCTAATTAAAAAAAGTTGTTTTTAACAATATTTTTGAATTTTAACATTTTAGAGTTAGAAAAAGCTAATTAATCAAACACTTATTGATTTTTTTTAATCAAGTCAAACAATTAATAGTGATCAAACAAGTCACAATTGCCTAATTATTTTAACAAATAGGACCGTTATTTATTTATAATACAACTTTGATTAGTTACATAAAATTTAATCAAAATTGTCTGAATTATGTCTCTTTGGTACAGATGGACCAAATTTTGTAAAAGTAAAATCGGATGCCTTTTTTTAAAAAAATCTGAGAAAACAGAGCTCTTTCTCTTGTCATCTTGTTTTTCTAAAAGCTGTGAAGATTTCCGCTGGCTGAATCAGAAGAGTCGGCGTTGAAATCCATCATCATCATCAAGTCCTGAAAATCTTGGTCTCCGGCGAATTCCCAGAGTTCTTTTTCCTTCCTCGTACCTCCTACGAATCCCATGTTTTCGTGCTGCGATTGTTGTTGTTGTAGGTGCAGCGGCTGAGGAGGATGAGGATGAGGATGAGATGAAGAAACGCTTGAAGTACTCTGCTCCGGCGGCGCGTATGAAGTGTAATCGGCGAAGGAGAAATTGAGCTTGGCTCGCGGGCCTCTGAACTCGATGGCGGCTCTGTCGTAAGCGCGGGCGGCTTCTTCCGCGGTGTTGAAAGTTCCGAGCCAGACTCTAGCCGCCTTACGCGGGTCTCGAATCTCCGCCGCCCATTTCCCCCACGGCCTCTGCCTCACGCCCCTGTAATTCTTCTTCTTCTTCTTACCCGCATTTTTCTTCCTCTTATCTTCGGCGGCAGCGGCAATCTCCGGCGCCGCGCCGAAGAAGTTGCAGCCTAAACACCCCTTGATCTCGCAGAACTGGCACGTCTGTCCTTCCGGGACGCGGAACACCGGCGGCACCTCTGTTCGTGCCGTCGAGGTCGAGGCGGCAGAGAGAGACTCGAAATGGAGGTCGCGATCAAAATTGGACTCCATTGCGGCGGCGGCCGCGCTGCCATCTATGACGTGCTTCAGGGCGGTGACCATGACGGAGTATTCCTGGTCGCCGGTGAGACGCGGCGGCGCTTGGGCGGAGGAGGAGAATACTTCAGCCTGTTTATTAACCCTCTTGGGTATCCTCTGCATGCTGAAAACTCGTTTGTCTTTGAAACACGGTCGGGGGAGTTTGGCAGCTTATATATATGGCGTCGGAGTCTCCACAGTTCACACTTATTTAACACGCGGTGTTGATCTGTCATACGGAGAGATTGACAATCTTTTATTCGCACGTGGGTATTTCCGAGTGCTTTCTTGTATGACGTGGCGAGACTGTGTATCAATTTTCAGGTGCCAGTGGGTGACTTGGACAGCCTAACGTCATCTTCAAGGCGTGTTCACACGGTGCTTTTACCTTCCAAGAAGGTACTGGCGGGATGGCGGTTATACGGGACTCATGTACTTTTAACTGACACGTGGACCACTCGCACGTTATCTTATCTCTTTCAACTTTCAAAAATAGGCTGGGTCAGATTTAGATAATGTCAGATTTTATATTTAGTGTTTTTTGAGTAATAAATGAATACTCCCTATTTAATATATATATTTTAAATAAAAGTGAAATTTGTAAATAAAATAGATAAATTATATATTATAATTTTATTTTTTACATGATTTGTAAATATAGATTTCTATAAATTTTTAAGATATCGAAATGAATTTTGTTAATTTATATTAAATTAAATTAAACATATAATAAAGAATTATAATTAATATATTATTTATTATAAAACAAATTATCAATGTTGAAGTTGATATTTGTTGTATGATGGACGGAAAGTGAATGTTTAAAAAGTATATAAATTGCATGAGTTGCATGATAATTATATGATACTTTGATGCAATGACTTGGACTAAACATTTATAGAATCTTAAACATTCTTTTCTTTTGTTGTTTACACACTAAATATATTACCTTTACGCAACCAACTTATGTAATTAATATTCCATAAAACATTAGCAATTTTCCTTAATCAGTGTGAATCAACCAATTAAAAAAAAATAAAAAAAAGATGTACTATAAATTTTTTGTTTTATTTTTCGTATAATTAATAATTGGCAGCTTATTGTTTTTGTTAAATTGCTCAGTGTCTATGCTGACTATGCGGTCATGCCTTTTAGGGTCTTGCTAGGGTTCAATTAAAAAATGGGAAAAAAAGCTGTGATGGTTGACAATAAGGGCATACAAGAGTGAGGAGTCAACCATTCAGCCCAAGTTCGTTCACGGCATGAGAATATTACTCGTTTTGATTTGTAACTAAACCAAATCCTGCACTTCTTTCTAGAAGGAGTACACATATAATTGACTACGACGGCTAATGTTTCTAGATGCAAGCTAAGTTCAAATAGCATTTCATAGTTATTGGAGAACAGACCAGATGAATAAAGTGTGTGTATATGATTCGAGTAAAGTGAACTGCAAGGAGCAGCACATTTTCCATATGCTTAACCAACATGGTTGGCAGTGATAGTTCAACACCTCATCGATCTCCACCCATGTGAATGGGTCAAATCATTTGACCAGTCTACTACCACTTAGTGTGCTAAGACAGAAATTAGTCTTCTTGCTATCGGCTAAAGAGATACTTTTGGGCAACCAAAAAAATTTTCCATATGCTTGTTTTGAGAAAATTTATACAACTATATTTGTACAACCAAAACTGTCGTTACTTGAAATCACAGATATGCCTACGCCTACGGCTACTACTATCATTCTATCAAGATTGAAAAGGGTAAAGGGATAGACGCAGAGACAACGCTACAACAACTGGAGTAATAAGCAATCTTCCCAAGCCATCATGTAATAATGGGAAAAAAATGATGAGCATAACCATCCAACTAGTCCTCATCCTCTGAATCTGTATTTTAGTGATATAGATATTTATTAGCATAGAGTAAAATAAATAGATAAGAGTAATCTATAATTTGGTAAAACTCATAAAATCTTACCAGACCGTATGTCTTCCCCAACTTTTCCTTTATTTTTCAATTGTTTACTGATCATTGAGCATATAAGAATCCACCAATATATGTGAAACACCAGCAGCGTCAACAGCAGGGTATTGAAGACATAGTATAATGACTTATCATAGCTGTCTGACATCCTCAACACCTCAAGGATATAAAAGCTGGGGAATGCAAACCATAAGATAATCAAAAAACCATTAGAGCACACAGGGATGTGATAAAAAGTATGACATTGAATTCTGATTTGCAATCATACCTTGAAGCCTTTATGACCCAGAATGGGAAAACAACTAGTCGTAGAACAAGCCATGAAATTGCAAACAATCCAAAGCATAGGCTAGCTCCAAACTCCTTCTTAGAGTACTTGTTGAGTTTAGCAGCTTCCAGAAAGATATCACTTGCATCATGCAGAGCTAGAATTACTAACCCAATTCGGAAAAACCTAAAATAATGGAAGATTTATTAGCCAACCCAAGATTTGTTTTAGACCTCTATATTTCTTTAGCCAATACAAAATCCCTTTATCATTTTTTTTTATAAAATCTATTTTTGCTCCAAAGATCAGCATATTCCTTTCTGTCAAGCAATGTCTTCATCTTTCTTCATTTTATGTTAAGCATGTAGCGATAAACAAAAACAAAAACAAAAACCAAAACAAAACATAAACCCAACCTAACTGATAAAGAACTTCTGGTGTGTAGAAATTAAAAGCTGACAATAAATGATGAGTGATACTAATCCTTGATTATCATAGAATCTCTACTGACAGAAGAAGCCAGAGGGCAAGCTTTTATTTTTTGGGGCTTGAATTACCAAAAGAGACCATAAACTTCATGAACAATCAAATACCTCAAAGCAGGAGGCTAAAAAGAACAGCAGGTTTTGAAATTTACCTTGTAATGTATGAGTATGAAATCAGTATGACAGTGATTATATGATGAGACATCATTACTGCAAAATCTTTCCTTCTAGTTTCCCAGACAAGGAGGGCAGCGATGCTATAGACATAGAACCCACATTGGCACATGTATAAAAGAATTATGGAAGGCCTGACACAGAAAAGGAAGCATGTTAGAAACCAGTTCAGTTATTAATGTATGAGCATCTATACCAAATACACACACATTATGTACATGTGCATATAAAATGAAAAGTTTTGAATGACACATCCCATTTGCATCCCTTGGAAGTTACAGGCATATAAAGGTCAGAACTAAATACCCAATTTAAAGCTCCCACAATTTGAGGTTCGGGGAAAGATGTAAATGACCTTGCCCCTACTTCCAGAGGTTTTTTTAAGGCTTGAATACATGAAAGGATTCAGTGATGAACAAGGCAGCAAATACTCTGAGCACAATCTTTTCTTACAGGGATTTATAAAAGACAAAATCTAAAGCATGCTCTTCTAGAAATTACACATCTACCAACTGAAATATTTCTCTATGCCATTCTGATCTCAATAGGCCATTATGCACCAGAACCAAATTAGGCATTTGAGTGATTATATATATATATATATATATATATATATATATATATAGGAAATGACATTTCAAAATTTTCAAAAATCGAAGTACAAGTAAACATAAAAGTAATATAACTAATAAATAAAGCTCATCCACGAGATAAAGCATAATTTTGTTTTTTTATTGGTTTTATTTACGAGCATCTAAACATAATTTTGTTATTATTCTATCTTTCACGAGCTCTTTATACATATTTTGCAACAAAAACAGTTCTCATAAACCCCAGAGACCATATATACCTGGAAAAGCATTTCACATGAGCTATCCATATAAGGGGCCAAATATCAGTGTGATTCAAACTAGTATGCCCTCCAGAATTAAGAATAATGTATTTTTGTTTTTGTAACAGTGGCTTCCCATTAATAAGTAAATCAGAGAAATTAGGTATGTTAAGGCTGTAACTGATAACTGACCATTTGGAAGAGATCCCTGAACTTAAGGTACTTACTTAAGTGATATGTTCAGGATTTAATTCTGCATTTTGATGAAATACAAGAATTCATGCAACTGTAAATCAAGTAAGGCTTAATCCCAATCTAGTTTGGTTATCTGCTTGCATTCAGAACTAATTAAAATATTCATATCACAGTTCAAGTGTTACAATGAAATAAATAAATGAAGCAACCTCCTAGTAAACAAAATCAACTAATGTGAGAGGGAAAGACTTTGCAGAGCACCACTCTAAAATCTACTTTTCATTTCCTCCAACTGTAAAGAAATGTAGGTCAACTACAAGGTGAAAAGCATAACAGGTAAATACTCACTGTAGCTCTTGATTTGGCCAGCCTCTGAAGTACTGCTTAATATCGTAAAACCATGGCAGATGATAGGTGGCTTTTAGGACACAATACTCAACAGTGGTATAATATGCAAATTTCCACATAGATTCAGTGAATTTTCCAATTTTCCCCTTTTTAGCCTCATTCATGTTGCGGGTAGCTCCATATCCCAGCATCCAGATGGCAAGCCTCTGAACAAGATGGTCAACTGTGAGAAACAGCAAACAACTTACATCTGAAAAGTGAATCTCTGTTTTCTTGCTAACATTTGTTGGGCCAGTTTGAACAGTAATACTTAGCTACTCTTTGTTACAGATAATAGTCCAGATTGTTGTGTAACAGGTGTGCTTGTACAGATTCCAAGCCAATAATAACTATAATCTTAATCTTAATTCTTGACTAATATTAGGCAGATGTATATATAGAATCATCAGTTCTCATGAAACAGAAAAGAAACTTAAAATTTAAATTTCTAAATGCTGGAACATTTATTCCATTCCTCTGTGTAATTACCTAGATTTTCACTTAACCAATATCTTGAATTAAAAGAACATAGAATATCCCACAAATGCATGCATCTGTATTTATTATCCAAATACACTTTACTAAGGAAATATGATTTGAGCATGCAAACATTAAGTAAAAAATGAATTTAGCATTCATCAACAGCACAGTATCACCAGAAATATATAGTTTATATTTTTACAAGAACTAACTCTTCGAAATTATTTTTAAAAAAATGCAAGTGTAGTAACTAACAAAGTAACAATCGATAATGGAAACATGCAGCTAACTGAGCGAATGCGAACACATTATTCCAATTGCACGGCATTAGTAATAATCTAGTTAACAAACAGTTACAGCGGCAGAGTTAAAAATCAGCTTACACGAAAGACGAATCTGTCGAGCAAGAACCTGGCGGCGATGAAAGCGACGGCGAAGTAAGTCGCGACGGCGAAATGCGAAACGCCGGGGACGGCATTTTCAGACCAAATCGAATCCATGGGCGGATTCGAGCCTCGAGAACTTGAAAAAACACTTCAGTAGACTTATTCAATCCGACTCTGATACGAATCATGCATTCGAGCACTGAGCTCCTGCAGTGTGTATATAGAACGAACTGACACTGATTTTGGGGGCGGTGGTTAGAGAGCGAGAATAACGCGGAGGGAAAAAGAGAGGAATGGAGTAGCACCGGAAGGCGGAGGCCGAGATCATGTGAGTGGCGGAACGGGTGTTTCCGTGGAGGCCACCCTATGGCTTTTAGCGGCCATGGGTCCCGCAGGCCCTAAGGATACGCAACGCTATTGGCTACTCCCCCAGCGGTCTCACTGTAATACCATACGTCTTATACACCAAATCAAGGATTTCAAGCGAACTGCCATTACCATTTACCAGAAAATCAGCGGTTTTGCGATTTTTAAATTTTCTTTATCTAAAAATCGTATGTCGTCAAGGTACGGAACTGTCAAGACACTTGATTGGCTGATCACATTAGCCAAGGAAAAGGTGCACAATCTCTTAAGTCCTGCGCTCTATATCAATTTCTCTCATCTTGTATCCCTCACTTATTTATATTGGCTTGTATTATTGTATCATTAGACTCGTATTAATTATAAAACTAGAATGAAAAAGTAAATAATAATAATAATAATAAGTCATCCCGATGAATTGTTGAATTTGAATAATATAATTTAAAATTAAAGATTGATCAATTGTATACTATTAAAATAAAAAATTAATAGAAGCAATCAAACCGTGTTGTCGTATGCAGTAGACTATAGAGTGGAGACAGTAAACGACATACGATATTTTTTCTTTTCAAAAAAAAATCGTATGTCGTCTACAAACTCCACTCTATAGTCTACTACATTCGACAACACTGCTTGATTGCTTCTACTAATTTTTTTTCTTTTAATTGTATAAAATTGATCAATCAGTTATATTATTCAAATTCCACATTCATGGGGATGA
This sequence comes from Ipomoea nil, assembly GCF_001879475.1. Taxonomy (NCBI): domain Eukaryota; kingdom Viridiplantae; phylum Streptophyta; class Magnoliopsida; order Solanales; family Convolvulaceae; genus Ipomoea; species Ipomoea nil. Next base: position 1,072,395 of record NW_017619350.1, read on the forward strand.
CTTCTTTGTATTATTATTATTATTATTATTATTATTGTTGTTGTTGTTGTTGTTGTTGTTGTTGATTTTAGGTTTTTAGGCCCAGGGAGGTCTAACACAACCGTGGTTGGTGGATTCACCTTTCAAATAAAGCTATTAAAATAGAAGAAGTATGACTCAATGATTTTTACGAGGAAACTGAAGGGTGAAAACCACGGGCCTTTTTGGACGGTGTCAAGCCTAAATTCACTATGTATTTTGGAGGTGTCTTTGTACATGTTGTAGAGCTATTTTGTACATGTAGTAGTGTAAGAATGATGATATATCTTCTTCTCTCTAGCCTTGAATGTAGTCTTTTTGATAGTCTTTTTGTTGTGAGAGTAGTATAGGAAGAGTGCTTCCATGTGAGGATGAGTGATATGCCTTCTTAAGAAAGAATAGTAGGTGGTCTTCTTGGGAGAGTCCTCCCATGTGAAGATGAATGAGATGGCCCCCTTTCTTGTTTCCTTTCTTCCTTTTGTAGTAACAAAGTTCAAGATTATGGCTGTTGGGTAATTAACAAGGGATTTATTAGGCTTTATATGTGATAAATTGGAGGTTATAAGAAGAAACAAATATGTAATTAATTGGTAGTTAATGGAATAATATGTTGTAGGTGAGGGGTAGACGTTTGGTAGGAGATGGGTAATTAATGGGGAAATAATGGGTGGTAATGGTGGTTTAATTGGGTAGTAAATAGGATGAGGGGTTATGGGTATTAAGTTGGGGGTTAGGATGAGGTAGTTAAATAGGTTTTATTAGGATAATTTAAGGGTGGTCAAATGGGGTTTAATTAGTAGGATTTTGACTGAGTTTAGATGGGTTAATCGAGGTTAGGCGGTTTAACTGGGTTTAAATATTGAGTATCTATCAATAATTATTATTATTATTATTATTATTATTATTTACTTTTTTCATCCTAGTTTTATAATTAGTAAGAGTCTAATGAGCTCTGTATCTAATTTGCCTATACCACAATGATACCTTGTAAATAGACTAATATGCACCTTTTGTCCTTTTGCTTGGCTAATGTGATCACCAATCAAGTGTCTTAACAGTTACAATTAAATGTACAATTTTAGGGTCCCTCCCACTAATTCAAAAAGTAAATAAGTAATCAAACTATTGACTTAGTTTTATAGTTGCATTGAGATGGAGCACATGTTTAGAGTTAGCCTCATTATCAAAGATCATGGATTTGAATCTGTATGTCACCTGGTAAAAAGACTATGATTGTTTGGAGCTTGTAAAAGTAAATAAAGCTCATATGCGAGGAACGTGTTGAGCATATAATACATAAACATAAATATACAATTCAATTATTAATTTAGACTTTTAGTTGAGATATACGGTATGCTTCAATTTAGACAATGCAACAAAGGTATGTGTTTGTTACAAGTCAACTAAGCTAGTTTGGTTTATTGTAGGCCAAAACAATCTACCCATCATATTTCATAACCATTTGAGTTTGGACCAATCTTTCAAAAAATTAATACATAGGCTTGAAAGATTGGACCCACGATTCAAAATAGATAGTTCCTATAAACAATGCTTTAATGACAACTCTTGTGAGTTGTCACATATTGACCCCAGTGGAAAACGAAAGAGTTTGTTTTGCCTTGTTTGGACGTATATTAGCGAATACTCCGTAATACATGTGAGGGTGATGTTCTACTCCATCATGTTTGATTGACCAATACCAGAGTTAGAGAGCTCACATTATATATATATATATATATATATATATATATATATATATATATATATATATATATATATATATACATTTTATGAATATCAAAATTTTAAAAGAAATTCTTTTTTTTAGTACTGACTCTATTAAATTGTAATATCATTAGGGTGACAATTCTACCCGCACTTAATGGGTTCCCCACGTCCCCGTTCCTACGGGTTTTAAAATATCCGTACAATTTGGGTAATGGGTGCGGGTATGGAAGAAATTTTGTATATCTGCATGGGTATGGGGGCGGGTGCGGGGGAGGTAGCACCGCCCCCCACCCGCACCTACACCCGCACACACACCTGCACTTATATATATTGTTATTAGTATTCTTTTATTATATAAGTTTATGTATATTTTATAATTAAAATGCATAATGTATTAAACTTCTTTGTTTTTTGTTAATGAAAATTGAATAGGAACAACACAAATAACATTATGAGTAAACATTTAATACAATTATACTATCGACGCAATTTTAGTTTTAATTAACGATTAACTTCATTTACGCTTATTAAATTTTAGAATTATGTTCAATTTTTTATAAAAAAAATTCGTGTAATAATTAAAATTGTAGTATAAAATTTTTATTAGATTTGAGTGTAATATTAATAATTAGAGTTGCGGGTTAGGTATTATCCGCACCCTCAAAATCTCCGCAGAGACAGGTATGAAGTAAGAATTTTATTATAGGAGATTCTAAATATCACTAAGATTTGATCTCATGACCTCACATATAAGAGAGTTCATACATGTCATATGAGCATAAGGTGTTTGGCAAATGAAATCTTTTTTTGTTTATTTTAAAAAGAGTAAATACCCAAAATGATCCCTCGACTATAGCTAAATTCACAAATTGGTCATTGACTTTCAATTTCAACCAATTTAAGTCCTTAACTTTGTAATTTTAACACAATTTGGTCCTCTGTCTATTTGACCGTTTGTTGACTGTGATTTTTGAGGATATATATGTAATTTCATGGTCCATCGTTGGTTTTTTAAAGTTCTGGTTGCATTTCCAGACCACACTGTTACATTTGAATCCACTGCCGAAAGCAATCTACCAAATCTGGTCGCCTTTCTTCATCCTCCCTTTGGATTCAATGTAGTTGAGTTCGTACCAGAGCGAAGAAGACGACGTGTTTCCGAACCAGTGCAATGTCATCCAGGAGGTCTCCATGTGCTCCGACGAGGAGCTGAAGGTTCTTCTAGAGATCGTCGTTCACGGTCAACAAACGATCAAATAGATGAAGAACCAAATCGTGTCAAAATTACAAAGTTAAGGACTTAATTGGTTGAAATTGAAAGTCGAGGACCAATTTATAAATTTAGCTATAATCGAGGGACCATTCTGAGTATTTACTCTTTTAAAAATACAATTCATTTTCCAAATATTAAAAAATATGCCAAAGTACAAATATTTTATTTTTTGGAAAGTATGAAGCCTTAAAAACAGAGTATCATTGCGAGTTCTTAATCTTCATCTTCTTCCCTCTCCCGTTTAACAGCACCAAAGCGTTCCACCAAGAGTTGAACAATCAATGGCACCAAATCTTCACAAGGGACAGACTTCTTGTACACATCTCCCAAATGCGAATCACTCCCAATCCTCCCTCCCACGTACACATCAACAGCTTCCACAGTCTTCCCTTCCTTTCTCGTCAAGCATCCCATGAACCCTATGTCTGCAACTTGGACCTGCCCGCAGGTGTTCGGGCAGCCCGTCCAGTGCATTCTCACGGGGCGGCTCACGGCCACGCGTTGCTGGAGCTCCTCCGTGATCTTCAGGGCGCGGGCTTTGGTCTCTATGATGGCCTGCCCGCAGTACTGGTTGCCCGTACAGGCCACCAAGCCCTTCATGAGAATGGGGGGATTGGGGGAGAATCTGTGGTTCAAGAGAGGCTCTTTTAGAAGAGCATTAACGTTGGCGGTTTCGACGTTGGGGATTATGATGTTTTGCTCGACGGTGAGGCGGAGCTCGCCGGAACCGTATTGGTCGGCTAAACGGGCTAGGTCGTCCATTTCGTCGGCTTGGATGCGGCCCACTGGAATGTGGAGGCCGACGAAGCTATACCCTTCCTGTTTCTGGGGATGAACGCCCAGGCATTCTCTCCTTTCCCAGTCTTTCTTGATCAGATCTTCTGCAGCTGCCCTTTCTAGCTCTTGCCATGGCATCCTCTTCACCACCTCTGCTCTGAACCCCTCTATGCCCTGCATTTTGAAATTAGGATTCAATGTATTAGGACAGTTACTTACTTAGTAAGCGAATTGTTAATGCTGTCAATGCAACTGTAAGATCAAATAAAGAGCTTTGGTCAAGACAAGCTCTAAAGAAGTTCAAACTGCTAATGTTGTTAATGGGGTGTTCAATAAATAGTGTTAGCTGATTGGGTTAGTGGTTTTGACTAGTTAATGGTATTAGCTAATTGTCGAAAGATGTTTAGTAAATTAGAGTTAATTACATGCAAAATGACTTTCTAAAAAAGGTGATCCAGGAGTAGCTTTTTAAATTTTAGTATTTTGGAACAATAAGCTATTACAAAAAAAGCTAATTAATCAAACACTTATATGAGTTGTTTAACCAAGTCAAACTGGTAATAATGATCAAATAAGTCAAAATTGACTAATAAGGTAACTATGTTACCAAACAGGGTCAATATAATTGTAAGATCACAAAAAGAATTGCACCCTCAAGGGCCAAATTTAGCATCGGGGAAGGGTCAAGTCCAACCCTTATATTTGAAATGTGAGACTAACTGTTATGCAGATGAAGAAATAAAATCATGTATTTAGTACTAGCTATAATTTTGATGTAATGGTAAATACTTATCCTAAGAAGTGATATCAGAGCGCAAGCTATAGCTTTTGGCTGATAAGCTCTTGCTAACAAGAATTTTGATCCGAACCGGACAAGATCTAGAAAACTTCGAATTGCTAATGCTACTAATGCAATTGTAGGATTAGATAAAAAGTTTTGATTGGGACAACATTTAGAGAAGTTCGAACGATTAATAGAATTGTAAGATCAAATCAAATAAAGAGTTTGTAGTGAAGTTGAAGGGGGAGTATGAAAGCTTACAAGTTCATCAATCAACCACATCATTCTTGTTTTCTGTCTGTTCCCTCTAGTGCCAAGATCTCGGAAGGTTTCCAGTACAGCTTTGCAAACCGGGAGAATATCATCTCCGGGCACCCACGCATCTAGAGGGATAGCTTCAGCGCATCGCTTGGGGCTGAAGAATCCACCCACGAGCAAGTTAAAGCCGAACCGCCCATCTTTCATGGCAGGCATGTATGCAAGATCATTGATGTGGGGATGCTCATACAAATCATGAGTCCCTATCACACAAACATTCCATTTCCTCGGCCTGCAAAAGAACAACAGACACAAAATCGAGTCTTAACAGTCGCAGTATGGTAGTTATACCTAATGTGTTGGACAAATTAGCCTTACAAGTTGGTAAAAGCAGGGTTGCCTTGTGAATTAGCAGTGATAAAATGGGAGAGCAGATTGCAGTAAGGCCTTGTATCAACAATTTCATCAGGGTCAATTCCAGCAATAGGGTTCCCAACTGGATTCCTGACATTATCCATGCCACTCTGCAAGCTAGTCAACCCAACTTCATCAAGTCCCTTCAGAATCTCAGGCACATCAGACAGCACAACACCTCTGATCTGCCAATTCTGCCTGGTTGTAACATCAGCACAGCCCTCTTTCCCATATTTCCTGATAACACTTGCTAGATATCTTGTTTGATCACTGGTTGTAACCCCATTTGGTAGCTTCAATCTCATCATAAACCTTCCATCTAATTACACATTCAAATACATAAATAAATAGGAGATCCCTTCATCACATGCTACAAGAAATCACTGAAATGGGCAACCCCAACCAAGTTAATCAACTGTTGAATTAGCAACTATAAGATTACAAGTTTTACTCTCGACGGGCGGGACTTTTTGGTTTAAGCTACGGGCAATCTAAAATTGGTTTATGTGATCTTTTATCACACTGAAATGTCAATGCAGTATCTGATCATAACTATTTTCTCAACCTACTGAAGCACAAAGAATCCTTACACTCTCGAGTAGTGATTGCAATTAACACTGAAATGTCAATGCAGTATATGTTCATAACTACTTTCTCAACCTACTGAAGCACACAGAGTCAATATTGTCTCTCAGGCTCGAACGCACAACCTCCCATATGGGAGCAACTTGGTGCCACTAGATCACAAGGGTCTTGGCCTGAAATGCTAATTTAATATAGGCAAAGAGACCTAGATTCTACTTAAGATGATAAATCAAATGTAAGAATAATTTGAAAGACAAGAAAAGAAACAAAAATCTATGTAAATTGATGGGAAAATATTGGATAGAGTCAAACTTACAGTGATGCTTTCTCCTATGAAAGAGGCCAAGCCATTTGAGTCTACTGTCAACATCATCTTTGGTAAGTTTGGACTGGTCAATCTCTTCAAATGGTATCTTGGAAAGCTCTTCAACTTCATTTTCCATGAACAACTTCATTGGTTCCTTCTCAATCTTAACCTTTTCTGCGGGATTTATGCCCTGTCTGAACTTTTCCTTGAGTATAAAGTAACCATCTTTTTCCTCCACCCTGGGCTCCAGTCTTGCGGGGTCGATCTCCGCGGATCCGGATGCTGGTGGCGCCACCGTCTGTGGCGGAGTCGCGTGGAGGCGAGTGAACTTAGTCAGTTTAACGTTTCTGTGATTTGGCAACGATGGCGCCACGAACTTAGCGGAAAGTGATGCCATTTTGATGAATTATGGAGAAAGTTGGAGGCGGTGGCTGCGGCGGCGGCGGCAGCGGTGAAAGGCGGAAGGGGAGGTGAGAGAGGTGCCGTTTTTGTAGTGTTTAGGGGCTGGTGCCGCCATGTTAGGGAGTGACCTTTCGTAGGAGGAAGGGGTCGTTTTTCTTGTTTCAACGCTTTTTAATGTTCAAAGTTGCATTTTCTACACTTAGAATTGTGGGGCCTTGTAGGTTGTGACACGTATCATTTCTGTTTGCTGCTGGAATTTACCGGAATGGTTTTTGGATGAATCCTTGGGACGGGTTTCGTTACGCCGCAATGCCTCTTGGAAATTAGTAAAATGCAACTTGCTAGTCTACAAAATTCATTCAATTCATTGTAAGAGGAGCAAATGGGCAGGCACATCACACATGCGACAAGGGTTGTGCGGACCGCGATTTAAAAAGACATTGTTGTATGAGTTAGAAGAATATATTTTATAGGTTAAAAATTTAAAATAATACGGAGTATACAATATATTAATTTTTAGAGTAAGATAATATATTTTATGAGTTAGAATGTACATTATACTTTGTAATAACGTACATTATAAGTTACAAAAATATATGTTGTAGTAGATTTCGAGAAAAAAATTACACGAAACGACATTATTTTTAGATCATGATCCACATAGTTATGTGAGCTACGGTCCACACAATAACTATTGTGTGACAAGATATAAAGGCTGGTGGGGGTGCCAACAAGTTTGTGCTAAATGGGTTCAATTTAAATTCATTTGATTCAGCGACTCATTAAATAAGAGAATTAGTATTTGTGCTTACAAAATATTCTATTAGTTAAACTCTCACACTATAACTATTAAAGACTCGATCATGTATCTTTACCCACAATCTACTATCTGGGTTACAAGTGTGCAATAATAGGTTATTGTTTACCAAAAACCAACCATGACATAGCCCTAGTAGGATTTGAAGGATATTTTGTCCTACAGGAAGCCCCAAGGGCCAAGGCCACCTCCACGGCTTCTACCGAGTTGCCCCGGATGGACAAACCCTTCGGAGAAAGCAATGTAGTTCAACCGAAACAGACGATCAATCAGTGTTGTCAACTTGTCATAAATTATGTCAACTTGCCCACAAACACTGAAATTCATGTCGGAAACAATGGATTCCATGTAGGGTAAACCTTACAACAAAAGAGTGTATAACAAGACATCAAGATCACGTTTACAAAAACTACAGCCTACACTTCTAAAGCCTAAAGTTAACTGTGTCACAGAACACGAAAATTTTATGCTGATCTTATACAAATATGACTTCAAACTTTGCACATGCATTGCTTTCTATATGCTTCCTAAACTCACTATCCCCGTTAAACCTGAAAGAATAAAGCGCCTGTCTCTGAGTCAAGCCAAGAGGATATACGAGATGCACTTTGAGCTCATCGCCTCCTCGCAGAACTGGGGGCCTTTCTTCTTTCCAAATGGGGACGTGGTTTTGAGACTCGAACTTCTGTAACACTGCCGATTTGAACGCCTCCATTGTTAAATTAGTTGACCTGTCAAAAATAGTGAGGAATTTAGTAGTTGGCAGTTCCAAAAATCTTCCCATCCCTTGTGATGTTGCCTATTCCCCAAGATACATTATGCATAAAAGTGGATAGGAAGAAACTCATAAATAACAAAGCCAAAAGCATAAGCCCGAGGCATTGATGAATATACCTTAAGAAAATAGACTCCATCTTAAACCTCCCTCTTTCACGTACATATACATGATAAACAGTTTCCGAACCTCTTGTACATTTGCAGGGACGTTTTGCAAAGTTTGTACTGTTCTCTTCTTTCTCTTGGATCTTTGTTGCCAAGTGAATGCACAAACGACAAGATGAATGAACTGCTGCCATGTCAACTAGGGCTTTGAAAGAATCAGATGGACCTTCAAACTTCCACCTAACGAATAAACACTAAACTTTTATGCACAAACGAAGCGAATCCATGTATTGTTCCACAATTGGCATGGAAAATGAATGCAGCATTTATCCTCACCTTAAAGACTGATTGTATGCACTCGGATTTTCAGCAAGGTGCTTCATTGTCTTGGCAACCGACTCAACATCTTCAATGTTTTTTATATGTAAGATTGAACCAGGACAAGGAGCAAATTCTTGGATATTTGGAGCACCAACCACAACAGGGATAGAACCTACGAGTTTTTTCCCCCCCAGATAAATCTTTATCAGCAGGCAGCTAACATTAAGACCAACTTACATATCTTTTCAAGAATTTTCAAGATTGAGGAGAAAAAACAAACTATTGATACAGAAACAATCTTTAAAAAATAGATTAATATCTGAGTAGAGTAACAAGGAAAGCAGAGCCTAAGGGGGTGTAGAATTAAGAACAATTAATAAAATGGGAAGCAATACCAGCTACAAGAGATTGGAAGAACTTTTCAGTAACATAATCCTCCTCATTGGAATTTTCAAAAGCCAAGCTGAATTTGTAGTGCCTCAGAGTATCTACTTTGTCCACTGTAACAAAAATAAAAATTTAAAAATAATTTAAACACACACACACACACACACGTGTGCAAAAAAAATTCTAACCTCTGCCATCCTTATTTCGATGACAACTGCCATAAGAATCAATGCTGATGTTTTCCTTTTCAAGTGCTTCAAGAGCTTGCAACCGAAAATTGCGAGCACCGCAGTTAGAAATGAATGCAGCAGCCAGAGCCTTCTGTGTCTTAGGTTGGACTGGTGCCATAATGTCATACTCAGCCCATGAGAAATATCCAACAGGAACATCTGAAGAAAGACTTGTAGTCATTACAATGTCGTATCCCCTCCTAATAAATCATAGAGTTTAGAAAAGTTAGTTACATAATGTTCTCTGAATCAACTGTGTTAATATGAAATAAAATCTCTACTAAAGTAAGATCCATAAATTTCTCAATTAAAAAAAAAAAAGGTTCCATATTTCAAAATGTGTGATCCATATACAAGTTTTGTATTGCAGAAGTTGAAGTGCAAGACACGCCTATACTAATACACAATTGTCCTTGTCTTAATTGACATCTTCAGAAGCCCCAACTTGAAGGCAATGTGCATGTACAAGTAATAAAATAGTACATAAAGCTGGTGTAAACTCTGAAAGCCCTCTCAGGGTTACTGGCTGTATCTAAACTTGAGTCTCAAGTATAACTGATAAGTCAAGAACATAATTTTCACATTGGAATCAACAAAGAAAAGAGTGCAATTATTTTCAACTGTAAGGATCTACACGCTTTCTCCTAACTGCATACTGAGGTTGTGATTTTGCCATGTCATCGAAATGAAATCAAAAGATCCACAAAGTTACTGGACACTCATGTCTATATACAATACTGATAACTTTGCTGATTTCACATTTCCTATCTTTCCACTACTCTCACCCAATCCCATCCCTGCAGCCTTTCCAGATTTTGCACTTGAGCATCCCACCACAAATCAAAGCAACCTATATTAACACATCTTATTCTATTGATGTGCTTCACTATCCTTCTCTTTCCTTCATTACTATTCAGATTAACAAATCTGAAGAGGAAGTTGGTTCTCTAACTGTCAGAGAGTCAGATTTGCAGTCAATCATACATACCATCATGATTACAAATGGGCATGAATGCCAAAGCCCACAGATAGATCAAGTCTCCAAATGGAGGTCATAGAATCATTCAGTCTCAAAATAGCGTGCATGCCTTGTGACATTGAATGACAAACTTTAAGAAATTTTAGAAAAATAAAATTGATACTTTAAAGTGGCTCTTCATCTAGTCATCAAGCAAAAAAATTATAACCTAAGCAAATAACCAGACAGAATTTCTAAAGATAAGTTCAAACACAAATTTCAGTGAGAGAGTGAAGATTTAGATGGTCATGTGCACAAGCCTTTAGCTCAACGAAATAATACCCTAATACCGTGAGTCCTTTCACAGTGTGCTTACCCACCGTCTTGCCATAGCAATGTTGTTCTCAGCATAGTATTCTGCAGATTCCATCGACCGAAGTATACTAGCTGTGCCAGCTGATTGAGGCATTCCAAATGCAGCATCCGGCGTCCTGTCAGCTTGAGCTCCAAATTTACACCCCACAGCACAGAATTTCCATTCCTAGACAGCAAATACGAGAAAGTTGTTGGTATTTAAACAAAACATGAAATGCATCAATCTTCTGGCAGCTTCTCCCTCTTTGCCAATGTTCCAGTCTTACAATCCACAATTGCATTAGCAGAAATGTTAAGAGGGTATATATATAATCTTCAGATAAAGCTTCTAAGCTCATTGCTTCACAGCTCTGGTTTTAAGATTCCAGTGATTTCATCATACAGTTAATGTGCAGAAGCTACAATCTAAAAGGATTGCTATTTTTCTTCTGTTTCAAGATTAATTCACTTAATCATATGGAAAACATTAGCTATATATGTAAACTGAATCAACTGGGGAATATTAACTGAAATAGAAATAGGAACAGCGACAAGTAGGTTTCATGCATGTGGACGAACCTGTTCGCCACCGTGTACGAAAATTGGGTCATTTTCAAAATCTCTCGAATAAGTCACGGTATCCTCCTTCTCCAACCACTCTTCGCAGCTCTCCAATCCGGGGCGCGGATCCCGCTCAGCCGTGATCCCGGCCTCATCGGCGCCGCGAGCAGTAAAACCGTCAGCGGCGGCGGAGGGGACGGTGGACATCGACGACCGAGACGAGGTGGTGAACTGGTAGAAGGAGTCAGCCCAAGAGTTGACCAGGTCAACATTCTTTGCCATGTCGAGTCGGCCCAGAAAACCGATCTCAGCTACCACCACTAGGGCTACGAACAACGGCAGCCAATTGGACCACCTCTTCTTCGGATTGTTGGAGTACGGCGGCGACCCAGTTGAAGTGGGCCCATCTTCCATTTTCGGAAGCCTCTGAATTGGGAGCGTGGGAGCTGATGAGGCCATATTTTTCTTCAATTAGTTTGGATATCTCAACCTTCTCGGGTGCTTAATCCTCCACAACCATTGAAGAAGAGGAAGAGAGCTTGGTGAGAGTGTATTGTTGTTCAGAGGGAAAAAGTTGATGCACTTGAGTGGTTGGTGGGAATGAAAGGCGTTATAGGAGTGAAAGTCAAGTTTAAGAACCATAAAGTAGGATTGCCAGATTGAACTGGTAATCTCAAAGTCTACGCCTCGTTGGGTCTATTGGTTCGTTTTGGGTGCAGCCGTGAACCTCGCTTGTGCTAGATTCTCTCCCGCTTGGTTCACAAGAAGAAGAAGATAAATGGTAAAGGTGCCATGTGTAATATTACATGGAAAAATCATGTGTGATAAGTTCGGCCTAAATGAATTTTACAATTAAGATTTGAAAGTTGTTAGTTTCAATTATGTTTGATAAGTTTATTAAGGACTTAGGGGATTATGAAATCTAGTTCAATAGGATAGACTCGACTAATAAATTAACAGTGTTTAGATCTGACGAAATGAACATACATAACCACTCCCTAGAACATAAACCAACCAACATGTGACAAAGATTACAATGGACAATCAAATCTTAGACTATAGTGACCTAGGTCAACTCATTATAAGTTATAACATGTGCTAATGACAATATATATACTTTTTTTTTTGGTGTATAAATGAAATGGAGTCAACATCAACTCTCCAGTATCAAGAGAGATGATCACTTTGTTTGTTATAAACAAATTTAACAATAGATATTTAGTAGAAAATTGTGAGAAAGTAATAAACAGTCAATTGGTTTCTAATTAATTACTATTCTTTGTTGTTTTTCCCTTGCTCATACACAACTTCTTGTGGCATTAAGTACATCAGTATCAATTTCTTAATATCATGAATAAATATAATACAAACAAAAAATAAAAAGTAAAAAATTAAAATTATTAAAATTTTAAAACATATTTACAACTTTATAAGACAATCATTTAACAAGTATTCAGTACTAATGATTTTTAATGAACAACGTTCACTATAAAATTAGATTAATATTAGATAAATAGGAAGAATATGATAATATATTAATAGGGGCCCAAGCTATTAAAATGTTGTAAATGGGCTACAAATGGAATAAATACAATAAGGAGTCAAATCATATGCAAAAAGACCTAGCATATAAGCCCAACAAATGACATGTTGATTTGCTTGAAAGTCAACGAGCCATACTAACCCATGATCAACTACTGATTAGGTGAAAAATACAACTGAACACGCATGTGTTGATCCTTGGAAGGGACATGGTCCCCCTTTTACAATACTCCTTAGGACATAAGATTGAGGCAAACCCGTGTGATAGGATACCCAACAAACCACAATCACACATGTTTCCCTATTAATCGTCATATTTCTTGCAAGTTTGCAATGATGCCCACAAAGCTAAAAAATGATAACAGTTCCCAAGCATTCCTTTTAACAGGCTTTGCGCTTTGGCATCTTGCATGTTATATCTTATCACACTTTGTCCTCCAAACCCTTTCCCATTATTTAGTTTGGATCTCATTCATCAAGTATTTGCACTTCATCCCCGTTAACTTTACTTCTCAATCCAATTCAACCTCCAAACTCCATTCTCATCCAATTTAAGCCCAAAAACCTTGCTCGTGGGCTCATATTATTTCAACTCTTTTGGCCCAAGCTCTATAGTACTATCAAATACTATTCAAGATTCCTAAAAAATAAATCTTATATGATTGAAAAGTAGAAACATAAAATTTAAAAAGTAACAGAAGTTAGTTGACTAAGAGTGTGACGCAAATCTTACTCACTCACATTAATATATTAAAATCATGTCTAATTAAAGAGTATATAATTTTTATCACATATATTGATTTGATGGACAAATAAAATAAAATAAATAAAAATTATCTTAATTAATCAAATACTGAGTAAAAAATAAAATACATATAATATTACACATTTATTATCCAACAAAAATATATGAAACGGATATTTAGAAGTTAGAAGTGAACCAACTGAGGTTAGAAACGTGTCCATGTACTATTGTGGATACACGACATAGCTGATAATTTAGACGTCCATGTCAATCATTCACGCGGAAGCTGCACCATATGCAAAGAGCCAAAGACCAATATGAATGGCGCATTCATCGTGCGCACGTTCATATATTCGCAGTGCTTGGTAGCCTCTAATCTAGACTCTAGGCCCATTCATCTTTTCCACCCTCTGTACAATTCAATGGTACTGTGTTTGCTTTACTAGAATTAAAATTATTAGCAAACGAAACCCAAGGGCCAATGCCTAATATTGTTAATTACTTTTAACGCAAATGCTGAAATCTCTAACTTTCAGGATTATAAGAGCATCTACCATGGTTAAGTTTTTTTTGTGATTTTTTAAAAGTTTTTATAAGTGTAATTAGGAAAGAGAATATGAGATGAGAAAAAAAAAATAAACTAAACTAATTTTATATATAAAAAAGTAATAAAAAAAAGGTCACACGCGCTGTGTGAGTTGGGCGCACTGGTGACCTTCACGCACAACACGCAAGGCTGTACATTTTCGTCTGTGAGGCCCATATGTCTGTAAATAACTCCATCATTGCAGTTGCTCATCTTTCTTCTCTCTCTTGCACTCTTTCTCCGCCAAATGTGCATGTACTGTTCCAATATCTCCCAAAGATCAACTGATAAGGAGTTTAAGAACAAACAATTCAGTTGATTCCTTAGGTTGTGTTTGGAAACTCAAAAAAATGATTTATTTTGATGTAATTGAAAAATACAGTCAACGGAAAACATTTTCCGTTGACTAGAAAAAGTCTAGTCATTTTGGCGGAAAAATGACTTCAGCCAAAATTTGACAAAAGTCATTTTCCTTCACACTCAGAACAAGGTTTCCGACGGAAACCATAAGTATGGTTTCTGCCGAAAACCATAATAGCTATGGTTTTCGGCGGATTTTTTTTTTTTTTTTTTTTTTAAACGCAAATGCTGAAATCTCTAGCTTTCGAGATTGTAAGAACATCCACAATGGTTGAGTTTTTTATTATTATTTTTTTTTTGGTTTTTTAGAAGTTTTTGTAAGTGTGATTATGAAAGAGAATATGGGAGGGGAGAGAAAAAATAAAAGAAAATTTAAAAAATTGATTTTATATAATAATAATAATAATAATAATAATAATAATAATAGCACTATCAGGCACGCTGTGTCAGCGCGCCTGACGCGCCCGCTGGGTGCACTGGTGACCTTCACGCACAGCGTGCAAGGCTGTTGATAGTGTTAATACACGTGGACATAAGAGTAGTCTAAATAACCTAGCACGAGGGCCGACTGACGGCGGTCGGGCAGCTCTGAACCAGGTATCTTTAATCTTCCCAAAAGTCCCCTCATCCTGGTCCTTGATTAGTATTTATAGCATTCTTCGGTGTCGGCATGTAATACACACGTTCCTTACGTGTCACCATATAGGACTAGCTTTTTGGTCACACTTACCACTGACACGTGTCTCCTTCCTAACACCGGCGCTAAGGTAAAGGGATCAGGAAAGTGACGGGTCGGGCGGTGCGGTCGGGAAGAAAGGAGCGGTCAAGACGACTTGAGCAAGAGCAAGCGGTGGAAGTAACTTTCCGATCAAGCAAAGCACACGTGGCGACATCGGTTGGGATTTATCCTACGAGCTGTAAATTTTCTTCTGTGGACCCATATGTCTGCAAATAACTCTAGCCTTGCAGTTACTCATCTTTTTTCTCTCTCTTGCACTCTATATCCACCAAATGTGTCTGTACTGTTCCAATATCTTCCAAAGATCCACTGATATCCATGCTCTAAGGAGTTAAAGTACAAACAATTCAATTAATTCCTTATGTTGTGTTTGAAAACTCAGGAAATGATTTCTGGAAATCATTTTTCGAATTTTCAGTGTTTGGATGCAATTGAAAAATACAGTCAACGAAAAATATTTTCTGATTGTGAAAAATCTAGTCATTTTAGTGGAAAATGACTTCAGCCAAAATTTGACAAAAGTCATTTTCCCTCACACTCAGACCAAGGTTCCCAACGAAAACCATAAAAACAGTTTTATTATTATTATTTTTTTGTTATATAAATAATATCATTTTTAATATTATTATAAATATTTTCATTTTCTAAATAAAATATTTAAAATGTTTAATTATACAATTCTACTCATTTTTTTATAAAATGAACCAAACGCACAAAAACAGTTGTATGCTATGCAACCAAACACGGGAAAGGAAAAAGTTTTATGAAAAATGACTCATTTTTCAGAAGTCATTTTTCTGCTTTCCAAATAGACCCTTAATAATGGAATGAATTGTAGGTAAGGATTAATGATACATTACTGAGTCATGATAGTGTCTGGTTAAACTCAATATGGTGGGTTTATTGTAGGCATCAGGTACTGATACTCCCACTTAATCGGTCGTTACGTCATTGTAATTTACTCATATGCTATCTTGTTGGGTCGGGATGTGTGGTCGGAGGTAAAAAAAAAAAAAAATGCGTCTTTTATGAACAAATAATTAAATCACAGTAATTCAATATTGTCTTATGTAGAAAGATGAATGTCTTATTTACAAAATCTCACTCCATAAGAATAAACTATAACATTGTAACTATAAAAACTCATATATGTATCTTTGATGTAATCTCCCACCCAATAATCAATTTAACTCCACATACAATTTCCCTAAAATAGTGTTAAATGCCTACCATTTTTTAGTTAATCTCGTACATTAAAACCTGAAAACGTAAACAAAATGCGTACATGTGCAATTATTCGTGTACCCACAATTCCCAGTGCGATCAATCTTCAAATGTCTCTTTTGTCTATCTACAAGCAGCATGCCAATTAACATCTCACACGTAGCCCTTGTCGGAAAAGCCTGAATGAACGGTATAGATCCTCCAACCTGTCGCCCTCCCATTGGTTCTGCGTTCACATCAAGAGCCCACTGTCGACGTCAATTGATCCACGTTGCGGACGCTGGAGGCGCCACGTATTATATCCGAATTAAAAAAGAAAACAGAGGGAAAGTGAGCGTGACGTTATTTTGCGGTATTTAAAAAGCCGGGTGGACTCGTGTCCCAGACAAGGCTTAAACACTTGTCCGCTCCGCCAAGCCTCAGCCGGCGAAGAAGAAGAAGAAGGAAGAAGCAACCGTCACGATTGTTCCACCCATCCTCTCTCTCTCTCTAAAAGGGTAAGATCGTCTTTCTCCTTTCAGTTTCCACTGTATATTTGATATTTCTCTCTCATTTTTATGTATTATCTGCTCCGTTGTCCTCGGGGGCCAATGGAAGAAGGTTTTAGGTTTTCATCATTGTTCCGGTCACGTAATGATGATGTTGACTGAAAATGGATTGAAGTTTTTAGCGGAGAGAATGGATTTAACGTTAAACAAAGTTGAAATGAGAAATATAGTTCATGTATGAGCTGAATATAGATCAGTCATTGGAATTTCGGTTTGAATATAGCGAGATGCATTTGGAATCTGATTTGAGAGAGATATAGAGATTCTAATTTAGTGGTTTCTGAAGCGGATTGCTTTCTCCATTTTTTCTATGCTGAATTGGGTTCTTCTTCAGTGATGTCAAATCTAACAGGGAGATTCTAGTTGGCACTTGGCATGCCTTTGACGTGTTTATGAATTTGCCCATAAGGACCATAATATCTAACTTATCTTCTTAATCTAACTGCTTGTGTTATAATGGCAAAAAAGTTTGTGTTTTGATGTGGACAGAGTTTGGTGGGAGGCAGTATATAGTGTGGTGTGTCATGTGTGTGCAGAACTTCACATGCAATGTTGATTCCCAGAGTGTATTTTTGAATTCTTTATGTTCTTTCTATTTAAGGCAAAAAATTTATTTTGAGGAAAATGTGAGCAAAGAGAAATTCCCAGTTTATCTTGCCCTTACCCCATCTAGGAACCAACTAAGCTGCTCGTGCAGGCAATTGCCAGTTTATCTGATTGAATTCCTTGCATATTAGAGATTATGATGATGATTTGAGATCTTATTTGGATAATGGATTTGTTAAAACTTTTTGTCAGCTGTGTGATCTGTTTCTTGGATAATGGGGTCATACTTGGACTTTAAGAACTTTGTGGAGACACCACAGCCAGAAGGTAATGGAGGGAAGCCAGCCAGTCATTTCCCTTTGGCTCGACAATCTTCGATATACTCGTTGACATTTGATGAGCTCCAGACTACATTTGGTGGACTTGGGAAGGATTTCGGGTCTATGAATATGGAGGATCTTTTGAAGAGCATTTGGACTGCCGAGGAATCTCAACCGTTCCAGGCATGTTGTGCTGGTGCAGGAGATAATGGTAGTGTCCCTGGTGGGAACTTGCAGAGACAAGGCTCTCTAACGCTGCCCAGGACGCTCAGTCAGAAAACTGTGGATGAAGTGTGGAAAGACTTTCAGAAAGACACTGGTGCCACCAAAGATTGTGGCTATGGTGGATCAAGCTTTGGCCAAAGACAATCTACTTTGGGGGAAATGACATTGGAAGAGTTTTTGTTCAAAGCAGGGGTTGTAAGAGAAGAAATGGTTCCAAATAGTGTTGGATTTGGCAGCAGTGTGACTCAGCTGAATAGTATGGGATTTCAAGAACCAGGAAAACAAATCACAGATAATAACAGTGCTGCAGCCATTCCTGGTGCATCTAATCCAATGCTTAGTGCAGGAGCCACCAGATCTACCCAGCAACAACCTTTGCAGCATCATCAACAGCTTCAGCTTCACCAACCACTTTTTCCTAAACAGACAACCTTGGCCTTTGCCTCTCCAATGCAATTAGGAAACAATCCTCAGCAGGCTAGCTCAGGAGCAAGGCGTCCTGCTCTTGGAATGGTAAGTCCTCCACATAACACTAATCCTGTTCAGGGAGAACTTATCCAAGGAAGTGCGAATAGCATGGCAGGATTACGCCGCAATGGGGCTGCAGCAGCAGGAGGAGGAAGAGGAGAAGGATCCCCTGGAATTCCATTGTCTTCAGATGTGGCTCTTAACAGTAATCTGGGCATGCCATCACTATCCCCTTCGCCTTATGCATTTAACGAAGGCGGGAGAGGGAGGAGAGCATGTAACTCTATAGAAAAGGTAGTGGAGCGGAGGCGTAAGAGAATGATTAAAAACAGAGAGTCTGCTGCAAGATCACGAGCCAGGAAGCAGGTTATCTACATAAATGAAGCATTACTTGTTGCAGATTCTAGTTTTCTCTTCTGGCTCCAATAAAATTATTGGTTCCCCTTTATCATGCATTAACATCCATTGCATAAACATGGCAGGCTTATACCTTTGAGTTGGAAGCGGAAGTAGCAAAGCTTAAAGAAATCAACCAAGAACTGATGAAAAAACAGGTATGTCTGTGAAGCCAACAAATCTAAGGTTGTTTTGAAAATACAATGACCATAATCACTCGTGTATGTGTGTTTCCACAGGCTGAATTTCTGGAGAAGCGGAAAAATCAGGTAAAAATGCATCTAACTGAAGTTAGCTTTAGTACCAATGTCATTACATTACATGTACCATCCAGTGTGTGAATCCATATAATCGAAGTCTAATATGATTACTGAATACTAAATGTCATGATAGTGAACAAAAAAGAAAAGGTGTTTGTTCCTTAAAAAGACAACGTTGGGGCATCTGTTTTCATGAAATAAATCTTGTAGTCTTGTTTATGGAGTATGGGTTTTGATGCTCATATTGGATGTGTCTGTCTGTCCACAGATGAGGGAGAAAATGTTTGTGCCATGGGAAAGTAAACCAAGATGCTTGAAGAGGACGCTTACTGGGCCTTGGTAATAGAGTGGAATGGATGCATAAATTTAAGATTTGTGCAAAGTCAGTCTCTAATTAGATTAGGAGGTTTAATTTGGACAATGTTCTTCATGTATAAAATTGTTGTGATCTGAATTTCAGATCTTGTTCTTCCCCTTATAGCTAGCTAGCTAGCTAGCATTGTGCATATATATATCTGAGACTGCCATTTCTGTAAATTATGGACAATGATTTTTTAAAACTATCTTGTTTTTGTTTTGTTTTTTTTTTTAAAAATAAATTTATTACAAAGATAAACGTGAATTTTCATATTTTTACTAACCAATCAGCTAAAAAACATGTTATTGGGCTGGGCTAGTGGCCTGATGGGTTAATGAAGTAGAAATGGGCTAATCTAAGACACACACGAGAGTAATGATGAACTCCATAAACTCAAATAAATCAAATCAATTTAACTTACAAATATAACATTAAATTATACACTTTTATGTCGCAAATTATGCTCTGAAAACGTGTTTACCATACGCATGATGAACACAAGGGTAGATTCATAATTTATATGCTGTAAATTCATAATTTTGTTTTTCATTTGTTGTTAACAACGTTTCTCTCTTCACAATCGCATTATTTCATCTTTGCAATACAAATATTATGAATCTACAGTATAAAAATTATGAATCTATGACTTAAAAATTATGGATCTATCCCGTGTTCATTGTGAGTATAATGAACACGGTTTCACAGTATAACTATTGCTTTTGTGTACAAAGAATTTAACACAAATTCAAACTTTATCCCAATTGTCATAGCCAATATAGATTCATAACTCACCCCCTCGAATCTGAATAGCAAAATAAGCACATTATGCTTTAATAGAGATAAATAATAAATGTAGTATGATTCTAGTACAATAATATTAAAAATCATTTTTAACTATCACAATCAAATTCGTTACACTTTTTTTTAGTGTAATTTATATTTCCCATATAATTTGTGAACTACTCCGTATTAGATGAAAATATTATTTATCCCGTGTATATTTTTAAATAATAATTACAATATTTGTAGTCATTAAAAAAAAAAAAAAAAAAAAAAAAAAAAGGAGCACGTTACCGAATTACCGTCGTCCTCCGCTCTGATTCTCTGAGTATTTTTTAAATTGTATCTGGAAATCGTGGATCTTCCTTTCGGAGTTCGCCCTAGAACACTACTCAATACTGCTGGGAATTGATCTATTTCTGGAAATCTGATGATCGTACTGAAAATGGCTTCGAGTTATGCCACTCCTTCCTCTTTACCACTCCCGCAGGCGCCTCTCCGCCACCGCTCTCTCTGTTCGTTGCCGTCCAACTTCCCGCAGAAGGTGAATCTCAGATTCCTTTTGCCATTACAGCTCAAGAGGAGCTTGAAATCTCCATCTGCTTCCCATTTGCGCATATCTTGTCTCCGTGGCTCCAAAGGTCTGGAAACTGATCACTCTCTCTCTCTCTCTCTCTCTCTCTCACTTGATACTGTGTGTAATTTAGAACCTGATTGCGGATTTCCGATATTTATGCTTCTCAGAATTTGTAAATCATATTGCATGGTTTCAAATTTCAAACAGTGCATAATTGGATCCGAGTAAAATATATCGTGGTCTGAATGTCTGATTCAATAATCAACTCGCCTAGGCTAGAAATGGCTTATTGGCTACTTCAAAAAATTTGCTGAGTTACACTTGAAGCCTTTTCTCTTCTGTTTAAGTTCAGTTTTTAGGTACTTCTAGGGATTTGCTTGTTTAGGCTGAAGGGTGGCAAGGAAAGACATGGAGGAATAGAGATGGTGAAATTACATAGGAACACAGCTGTGTAGAAAAATTAATGACACTTCCTGCGGTGATTTTAAGTTGATTAGCTGACTTGATTGCCTTACCTTTCTCAGTAGCATAATTGCCTTGTTTCTCTTTGTAAAATTCATGATGCACAATAGCCATATATACCCTTTTCTTCTGTCCCAGATTGCTATGCATGGGTTCCAATTGGACATTATTTTTCCTTGGTGAGTTTCCCAGACCTGCTAAAGGCAATTGGAAATTTGTTGGTCTCCTAATTGAGAGATTGTACTCATTCACCTTTGTTTTGGTATGGATGCGTTGAACATAAAATTAGTTTTGTTAAAATGGAAGAAATTAAATATGGAAGTGATCATCAGTCAGGGTTGAAGCATATGAAAATGGAATCATTTGGAGTTTATGTTGTCATTTCTTTTGGCCGCTAAGTGTTCTCTCTTGCTGTATGCTTAGGATGGAATCTGTTATGAATACTTCTATATATGTATTTCTGGGAAATTTGGCGGTTTGATCTTAAAACATTGTTGGCTCTTTAATTCCAGTCATGTTATTTTATTTTATTTTTACCAAATCTTCTTTGTCTATAAGCTGGCTTTGGAAATCCCTTGAATCTTGATGGTATCCTCTTATTTCAAAACTCACAAGTCATAAATATGTATTGCCATATATCTATTTGTTATTACTTCTTTTCTTCTATATATTTACTTTTGCATATTTTCAGACTGGACTGATTTGTGAAGCTATGTGATTTTATATATATATATATATATATATATATATATATATATCTGTGTGTGTGTGTGTGTGTGTGCAATATGTTGCAAATTAGTGAAATGTTTAATTTCACTATAGCCTTATTGGAGTTTTTGATTCTTGAGTTTAGGATTAAAAACTTGAGAATTGGTGGAGGAGAGTGGGATTTGAAAAGGTTAGATGATGGAATATTGTTTGTTTTATGTGTTTGGTTTTACTACCTTAGCTGTTGTAAGCCAACTCGACCGATCGGAAACAAGAATATAGTACTCAAGAAAATTGGAGAGAGTAGAATGCTATTATTGCTTAGAGAATGAAAAATTTTGAACCGTTTACAAACCCTTCTTCAGGGTATTTAATTATTTATAGGCCTCCGATTCTAATTCGAGTGCTGGACTAAAATAGGAAAGTGATCTTGGAAATCACGGGCCATTAATTATAGATTTGATTGACCAAGGAAATTTGGAAAGTGCTCCCCTAAACGGCATAATCTCTGGAATGAGATCAGATCCTCTAGCTGTACCTAGGACGATCGCTAGCCCTCCTCTATTCAACCCATCAATATGATTCTCGGATCATGACCTCAAAGCATCTAGGCGACAACTTAGCATTGAACTTCGGTTGTTATTTTTGTAACTGAGATTTTTGGCAGAGGTGTGTTGTATCTTTTGCTGAGGATATGAATTTTTATTCTTAATACCACTTGTGACAGGATACTTAATGAAAACTGAATACATTAAAAACTTGATTATATTCGCTTCATGTTTTGTGATTTACAGCTGCAGTTGTCACCGGTAAGTCGTGGAACAAATTGGTTCTGAGCAGTGATGTGCCTGTACTGGTCGAGTTTTATGCCAGTTGGTGTGGCCCCTGCCAGATGGTCCACAGGGTGATTGATGAAATCGCAACTGATTATTCAGGAAGAATAAAATGCTTTGTACTCCACGCAGATACCGACTTGCAAATTGCTGAGGATTACGATATCAAGGCAGTGCCGGTAGTCTTGTTGTTTAACAATGGAGAGAAATGTGGTTCTGTCATCGGTACCATGCCTAAGGAGTTCTATGTGGCGGCCATAGAGAGGGTCTTAAGCAGTTCACAGTGTTCGTAGTCACGAAGTTTCACTGGCCCAATCCGATCCACCAATGGTTAACTTTATGGTTTTACGTTTGTTAAAGCTTTGTAAATGTTCGGTTTTTTACTATCTTTACCACGTAGTGAACTTGGTGCTAGCTAAACTTCCAAATTGCATTTTACTCTTCTTGTCTTGCAAGGTATAACGAAATAATATGGGACTAGTTGTACAAAAAATTTGTCTGGCAATGGCATTGCCGAATATTGACGGGATTTTTTAATATTTTATAATTCTTTGTTTACACTCTTATTATATTGTGGACTTGCAATGTTGCATTTTGTTTGATGAGTTTAACCAAGGTGTTGATAAGAATCAAATTTGCATTTTGTTTGGTGAGTTTAATCAAGAAGGTGTTGATAAGAATCAAATTCGTGACTTTCTAGTACTAAAATACTTCTTTTGGCTACTAATCCGGCCAAAGGATGTTGCGTTTGACTACATGTTTTAAAAAAAAAAAAAAAAAAAAAAAAAAAATCAAATAGAAGGGTTCAATACTTCAATCCGAAACAGTTAATCTCATCTCGTTTTAACTTTGTCATTAAGTCTGTGACTCAATTTTGCTCCCTATAGACATGTTTAATCGTAACTTCTCAATCTTAACATGTTTGAACAATTAAACCCCTTTCACTTTGAATCAACAGCTTTGACTCTAGATTCATAGTGAAGAGTGCTAAATCTAGTGATCACATTAACATGTAGGGAGCCACCTCAATATAGATTGTAAAGTGCACAAAAGAAGTCACATAACTACTCAAAGTTTTCGGACCCTTCTTATTTTCAGCATTGCAATCACTATAGAAATTCGTTTTCTCCATAAAACAGTACTCTTTTAATTACTCCATTTATTACAGCCATTAACAGGCACGCATTCTTTGAAGCTTTGAACGTGCGGAGCATTATAGATACGCGTATTAAAACCCAATATCCCAAGATCGACAACTTTCCACCCTGTTCAAGCTATAATATATATGGATAATGAATTACTAAGTACCCAGCAGCGGTGCGGGGTGCTCCGCTGGGTGCACGTGGGCGGGAGTGTGCTCCAGCTACACGTGCATCATTGGGGAAGCAATGGTTGAAGCTGTACCGGCAAGTTTGCCGGGTTGACTACAGACAAACCGGGTCGTCCGGTACCTGGCACCACACTGTTGCCAAGACCGACTCCCCACTACGCGACGATGCTTCATATCTCATTGTTTTCTGATAACTCTAATTAGCATTATACGCCTACACCAAGCTGGACCGGCAAGTAAATCCTGTTTGCTCTGTCGGGTCGGAGTGTAGGGCCCCTATGGTTGGAAATTAATCATTTTGGAGTAAGTAAGTCCTGTTTGGTAATATAGTTACTTTATCAGTCAATTTTAACTTATTTGACCATTTTTAGGTGCATGTTTGACTTAGTTAAATATTCAATATAAGTGTTTTATTAATTAGCTTTTTGTAACAAATTATTAGCTTTCGATCAATTTTTTTAGAAAGTCATTTTACATGTAATCAGTTATCAGCTACCAACTAATTTACCAAACATCTTTCTATAATAAGTTAATGCTATCAACTACTCAAACTCACTAACCCAATCAGTTAACAACTATTTACCAAACATCCCCTATATGTTGAACTTCATTAACATACTCTAAGTCCATAAGCACATAAGTCGAACTAATCTAATTTCAAAACTTAATATCAAACTGTACACTTTTACATACAAAAAATAAATCTAAATCCATACTTCTAATGTTTATAGTAAGAATCGAAACATACCTTACCTTGAAAACAATTCTTAAGTAAAATTTATCACTTACTAAAAAATTCATACAATAAACTCACTCGATTAAAATAATATTAACAAAAAATAAACTTAAGATTTTTAAATACAAAGATTATATGCTCTATTCATGGGTCATTTTGCCGGTGAGGAAGAATTTGAACATGGTTTCCCTGAAAAGGAAATGTCTAACATGGGATACAAAAGAGGGAAATTGTTTTTCCCTTAGGCGAAATTGTACTTTTGGTATGTTGCCTAAGGGAAAGACAATTTCCATGTCTATTTTTGAAATACGTTGAACCACCGTATTTGTGCAGTATTTACGTATTAACGTCGTATTTACTTAACAATCAACGTATTTACTTATAAAACAATGTATTTATAGGTTTAAATTAACGTATTTACGTTTGAACGATCGTATTACAATTTTTTTAGAAAAAAAAAAGGCAGAATAAACATTAAATAAATTAAGGTGTTCGATTATTTTGTTGATTTGATGTTAATTAGTAGAAGGACGAATAAATAATTGATGCAAACTCCTCAAATAATTTAGCTATTGTGATTGATGTTGTTAAACAAAAAAATATTGCAGTAGAGAAATTAATTATCAAGATCTCAACATGAAAGCTATACCTATATTTTGACACATCGTTAACTTTTTTCACAGAACAGTGGGAAGAAATAACAACACATTTTAATATTAATACAACCGAGGACGATGTCGTTTTATTCAGTTTGGAGGACAACAGTGTTCTCCTGTTGGTCATTGGTACATGTCATGTTGAAAATATTTATCCATGGTCGGTTAAATATTTCATTAATGACCATGTCTATGGTGAACTATACACTTTAGACGTATAATAATAATCCTGTTACACGTTTCGATGATTTTATTATACTGTACCTATGTTTCACTTTTAATTATTATTTTTACTTGTATTATTGTCTACTCATAAATTTTTTACTAAATATCACGACAATTTTATATTTAAATATTTAATTAACAACACAACATTATTATACAGGAGAACAAAATTAATACAGCATTATTATACAAAATTACTAAATTAATACAGTTAACACGGCATTATTATACACAATTACTAAATTAATACGGTATATAGCTTTGTAAATACGTTAATGTTTATGTTGCCAAACACTTAGGCGAAATTACAAAACATCAATTTCGCCTAAGGGAAAGGCACTTTCCCTGATTGGTATCCCAGTTTGGAAATTTCCCTATTTCGAATCCCACGCTCAATACTTTCCCCGATGAGTTAATGATCCCTCTATTCATTCTATCTCCTCTTTTGGACGGAGCAGACGTATTTGCATATACAAAACTTGAAGAAGGTGGCTATAAATTAAAACGTACACGCACAAGTATGTTCACCGTAAAGGTTGTCAGGGTTTAGAGTGGACGGTTCATGTATCATAATGCGATAGGGAGATTGGGGAGAGGGACAACCTGGGGCCCCTCACATTCTCTCTGTTCATCTTTGACCTTGACCACCCATATTGGCCAGCAAAAGATCTGACCCACCGTACAAGCCAAAATCAGCACCTAATTCAATTCGGTGGACTAATCTACTGCTTCTGGTACTAAAACACTAATGTCTATTTCAACCACTTAATTATAGGTAAGATAAATTGAATTATCTATTTAAGTAGATCACTATAAATTATAGAAAATAATTTTATTTATTTATTTATACAAAGCAATTTTTTTATTAACTAAGATCATAAAGTAGACTTTACTTAAAAGTATACCTTTTAATAGTAACTGATTTTAGCAAATGCAATGACTATAATCCAGATAATAAATATTTTCAAAAAATATATATATATAAAATCCAGATAATAAGATCATTTATTCCCTTTTTGCAACTCTGTTTTATGGTTGGTGCAAGCCTGGCCCCCATCATCGAAACTTCCTAGCTTTATCATCATTTAATTCAATTTAATGTATCCACCTCGAATTCTCCGATACAAATTCAAACTCATCTGTGTTGCTCATGCAAAAATGGCACCCTAACATAAGTAATAGAACCCCACCCCTATTTCTTTTTAAAAGAATAATGTTATTTTTTCATACTAAATTTACCTCTAATTTCAAGTGATAATAATACTTCTTTATGTTTAGTGGGTGCTTATGAATTGATTGATCTAAATTTAAAAATTTTATTTAATAATTAAATTTTGTAAAAATAACCAGTCACAAAAATGTTACATTATAAATGAATATTAAGAGAGATGTGAAAGAAATAACAAAATAGAGTATTAGTTACTCTTTATTGCTAACATTACTAGTATAACCAAACAATATAAACCTATATAGAGATTACGAAAGTTTCTTCATTGATAAGCGATAACTAAATTGGTTTTCAAGTGGAATATTGCATCCAATAATATAGGATTCATGTGAGTTTCACTCTCATGTAGGAGTAGTTTTTTGTAAGCATTAAGCATTAGTTCTCCACCTAAAGAAAAACTAAATCAATATAATTTAATTCATTCAAAATCCATTATATTTGACTTTAACACAATTCTTTGGCCACTCAAATTCTCTCATTTTGTTGAATTACAATTCATATCATCCCCTATATGAATTTCAATTCAGTAGGAAAGAGAAGAGAAAAATGAAGAAAACGACTTTTTAACCCTTAATTATTATTAGTATTATTATTACACAAGAATATTTTAGACTTTATACCACTTTTTCTCTACCCATTTCTAATAATTCTATTCAGCATCACCAAATAATATAATTTAAATTTATACTTTATTTCCACTAAATTACAATTCAATTCCTTCATAATTCATTCCTTCCAACCAAACGTCTTTTCTAAGAGTGGGAGATTTTGCCTTTGATTGCCAAGTTTATGGGAAAAAGGACTAAAATGCAAAGTCAAGAGTGCCTAAACTATAATGCACAATCATCATTCATCAACCCTGGAAAATGATGATAGAGGAGATGTCCATTCATTAATACCCCATTGACGTAAACAGGAGTTGGATTTGAGCATGCATTGGGTCCCACTACGTGAGGGGCCAATAGTACACTAGCTTTGACCACACGGCTCTCGACTAATCAACCAACCAACCAACCAAACGCCACTCTCCTCCTCTCACCCAACCCTGGTTAAATGCATATGTCCATTTCAGGCGTAAATATAGTAAATAATACACACGTGAGGGAGGTAGCTAGCTAGTATACTAGTCCTACATGCACAGTCAGGAAAGAGAGAACAATATCTAACAGAAACTCTGAGAAAAAGCCCCCACGCCCTGTTTGGTATGCTCCTCTGTTCCTCTATCCGTATACCACCCCTTGCCTTCCCCCGATAAAGTTCTAAAGAGAATTTTTCAGATTCATATTTTCTTTTTTTATAGTAAACACAAACACGGAACACAGAGATATATAGAGACGGGAGTAAAGAAAGCATGCCTGGAAGCTTAGACCCTCTGGATATTGGGATTCAGATCCCGTATCACTTCCGGTGTCCGGTGTCCTTGGAGCTGATGCGGGATCCGGTGACGGTGTGTACCGGTCAGACGTATGATCGGGCAAGCATAGAGTCCTGGGTGGCTACCGGGAATACTACGTGTCCGGTAACCAGAGCGCCGCTCACGGACTTTACTTTGATTCCAAACCATACTCTCCGGCGGCTAATACAGGAATGGTGTGTGGCGAACCGGGCTTTCGGAGTTGAGCGGATTCCTACCCCGAAACAGCCGGCTGAACCGGGTTTGGTCCGGTCCTTGCTAAGCCAGGCGTCTTCAACGCAGAGTCATTCGAGGTCCAGGCTTTCTGCACTGAGGAGACTCAGAGGACTTGCCTGTGAATCGGATAAGAACCGTTCCGTTATTTTAGCGAATAACGCGCGGGAAGTTCTGCTTTGTATTTTGTTCTCGAACATGGATTCCAACTCGCCTGAGCTGAGTCACGAGTCACTCGCCATTCTGTCGATGTTCCCCCTTCCGGAGGCTGAATCCGTCATTGTGTCTTCCGATCCGGTTCGAGTTGGTTACCTTGTGTCTCTGCTCTCAAATCCTTCAGTTGATGTCCGAATGAACTCCGCCGCATTGATAGAGTCAGTTCTCTCCGGAACTAGATCGCCAGAGCTTAGAGCTCAAATCAGCAATGCCGATGAGATCTTCGAAGGAATCGTCGGAATTCTCAATTGTCCGTTGTCGTATTCTAGAGCCTTGAAGATCGGAGTCAAGGCACTATTCGCACTGTGTTTGGCAAAGCAATACCGGCACAAGGCGGTGACTGCCGGAGCAGTGGAGGCGTTGATAGACAGGTTGCAGGATTTCGACAAGTGTGACGCGGAGAGAGCGCTAGCTACGGTGGAGCTTCTATGCCGAATTCCATCCGGATGTGCGGCGTTCGCGGCCCACGCATTGACCGTCCCTCTGCTCGTGAAGATCATCCTGAAGATCTCGCACCGGGCCACTGAGTACGCAGCCGGAGCTCTTCTCTCGATATGCTCCGCCTCCGAACAAGCTCAACGAGAGGCGGCGGCGGCGGGCGTGATGACTCAGTTGCTACTGCTCGTCCAAAGCGATTGTACAGAACGGGCGAAACGGAAAGCGCAAATGCTTCTGAAGCTGCTTCGCGATTGTTGGCCGGAAGACTTCACTGCAATTTCAGACGATTACAATTGCAGCTACGTCGTTCCCTTTTGATCATACTGTTATATACTCCGTAACATATAAATTCGGGTAGTCATTTAACCAATGTTGTAAATTCATGTAAAATTTAATTGTTCAACAAAAAAAAAAAAAAAAAAAGGTAATTCAGTTTCTACTTTAGGAGCCTAGGACCAACGGGGATGAATTGAACAAAAAAATGGTTTAAAATTGAATTATGACTATAAATTTAGGACAAACAAATGAATTATCCTTCATATTTGTGCAACACATGTGCAATATAGTGTGCGTCATTATGCAGTTGGTTATTATATTTTTATTTGATTATAAATATGTTTAAATGACTTTAAATATAAGGATATTTTGAGCTATTAAACCTATCATCTTCTGAGTTCTTCTTTGTTTTAATAAATCCTCAACCTTGCCGACCTAATTTCGAACATAAAGCTCCTTGTTTCATAAACAACTTAAAATCCCCCTTTTATTTGAAATTTGATTTGCAAGGTTGATGATTTATTAGAAGAAAGATGAACTGAGAAGATTAGTAAGTTGAATAGATTAAAATGTCTTCGTGTTTAAAGTTATTTAAACAAATTTGTTGATAAAGGACTAAAAATGAGCATGGCACAATAATACTATTACCAATAATGGTCATGCTACATTAAACCTCGAAGTGGCCGCCAGCCTCTCCCAAAAAATATGGTGTTACCATTCCCTACAAGATCTCCTCTCCATTAACTACGCAACGTAATGTTATCCAAGATGTTTCATTATTCTAAACACGTATTGTACATTATTTTTACTCATAATATTCACAATGATGTTTTAGACCGTGGTCCACACAGTTGTGTGGATCCTAATTTGCCAAAGTAATCCCCACTCTCCAGTTGAGAGCAACCAATAGGGATCTTTGATGGTATTAAAAAGAAATTTAAGGACCATAGGACACCGGTTCCTCTTGACTCTGGTGGTTGGAGGAAGATAACTCCAACCCATAGGTCCAGAGTTCGAAACTGGTACCCCAAGGAGAAGAAAAGACTAAAAAAGAGGTATTCTAAAATACCTATCCCCCACCCTTTTTTAGTCTCTGTTTTTCAAGTAGAAATTATTTTGGGTTGGTTAACACAGTGATTGATTCTCACATTTTATGTTCCGTTAGAACAAAGGAGGTGCATGGAATAATACACGAACAAAAAGAATTTTAGGAAGCTGCAAGATCATATATGGACGCAAATATTGGAAGGTAATATATAAATAGGAAAAATAAAAAACTCAAACGTTAATTTTTTATTTTTTTTTTGAAATACTCAACTGGGTTAATATACCCTTTGAACCCTGATGGTGAGGTTCTATCAGTCAATTTTAACTTATTTGACTACTATTAATTATTTGAATTGGTTAAAAAATCAATATAAGTGTTTGGTTAATTAGTTTTTTGTAACTTCAAAAAAGCTAAAATTTAAAAAGCTCATCAAAATAACTTTTTCAATTAGCTTTTTGAGAAGAAATTATACCAAACACATATCAATTAACAGATAATTTACCAAACACATTTATACAATCCACTAATGTTATCAACTAGTCATATTTTTTAATTAACCCAATCAGCTAACAACTAACAACTATTTATCAAACAAGACCGATTTCTTTTTTGAGACAATTCTCTATCGAGTTAGTCAGGCAATTGTCGCAACTGCGAATTGCTTTACCCTCGACTACGAATTCAAGACTTTTTTTTGTAAATCAAAGTAGATCGATGTTTAAACTCTTACAGGGCGTTTGGTTGGAGGGGGGAATTATGTGGGAAAAGAATTGTAATTCCATGGGAGTTGAATTACTGGGAATAAAGTGGGAATTTAAATTCCAGTGTTTGGTTGATAGGAATAGAATTACTAGGAATTCCAATTCCAATGTTTGGTATACATGGGAATTGAAAGGGAATAAGTAGTATAAAGTCAAAAATGTCCATTATTATTGTTAGACATTAATTTTAGGTTAAAAAAGGAAGAGGTAATTTTGACTCATCACTATCTTTTTTTCCCAGGAATTAAAATACCAGGGGGGGACATGGGATTTTAATTCCATGAAAATGGGGGAATTGCAATTCTCTCCAACCAAACTACGGAATTTAATAGTCTTTGGAATTAGATGGGAATTAAGTGGGAAGGGAATTTAAAATCCCTCCAACCAAACGCCCTGTTAGTGGAGTTAGTCAATCTATAAACACATTTTTTTTTTCTTTTACAGTATAAGGAAGTGAATTTAGGAGAGAAAAATACATAGGAGTGGACTTGATGTAATGATCAAATAGCTTGTTGGCCCAATCAAATGAAACATAAGCCCACAAAAGATTGTTTAAACATAAGCCCGTTGTTGAATTCTATCAGCCTAAGTAATTAAATGTCTAAATCTATTTCATGAATAAATATTTATTGTGAAGTTTTATTTTCTTTTCTTAAAAGATTGAATTCTCAACTCCAATAGTCCCTACACCCTAATCTAACAGAGTAAGGGTCAAATGTCAGCTCAATCCTATAACCTTCCACTTAAGGAAGTAACTTGATATTATTGGACTATAAGATCATGAATATTTAGTTATTTTCTAAAATATTGTGCAATTAAATACTAAACAAGGTACAATGTGCACGATTATGCAAGATTCGTGCTAAAATATAGCTTCAATTAAATAATGTGAAGTGCATGACCATGGGCATGTTTGTGCACACTCCGTGCGAGAACACTTCCTTGTATTAAAGTCTAAATAAAATTAGTATTGAAATACTACCGCGTCTCAGATTGTGTTATTTATTATTTATTGGTCAAACTAACTATTTATTTCTTACTTATTTTATTTACTATTTTGTAATTGACAGGATAATGGGGTTGGCACCCGACCCGGATCACAAATGAGCATCTGACTCAGCATCACATGGGAACCCAACGGGCAGAACTCCAACGGTTAGAATTCCAACAGGTGTCACCTTTATTGTCATTGAAGCCACCTTTGATGCCACCATTGATGAGAGAGAGTTAAAGCCTCAACGCCTCATTCATGACTCTTCATATTCTTGCCGTTAGCTCGGCTCCCCAAGGATGTCTCTTCATGTTGTTACCGTTAGGACCTAGCATAAATAGAACTTCCCTCAGCTGAGCAGGGGACACTGTATTTTCTATACTGAGACAAAAGCAATACAACTATTGTTACTCTCTTATAGCGTTGTTATATTATTATTACCGGTAACATTATTTACCGTCAGTAATAATTTTATGTTTTTTTTTTTTTTTTTTTTTTTGTGTGTTTAATAGTATTTGTAATATAGTTTCTAAATATATACTACATTTTATATATTATTTTTCTTTTGAATGTTATTAACTCTATTACAATGTAGTATTTGTTCATATACTACTTTCTCAACCTAATGAAACACATTTTATATAGTGTTTAAACCACCTAATTAATAATGGATGAGTTTCCTCAAATAATCACAGCACATAATTTTTAAACCACCTAATAATGCATGGATTTCATCAAATACTAACAACTCATACTATTTAAACCACCTAATTAATAATGCATGGATTTCCTCAAATATTGACAACACTTAATTTTTAAAAAGCAGTTGTCTGTGGGAGTCTTTGAGATATTCGGATGGCAATTAGTTGTTGAGGGTAAGAGTCGTGCTGCAGCCTGCATGCCCTTAAGTGTATTCGATGGGCATGGGAAAATAGTTTATGCATGCAATTATTCAAAGCACCTCAAAAGAAATTGTGAATTGTCTGAAAGGAAGCAATTTGTCATACTATCCCACTCGAAATATCGCCGACGTTTACAGGGAGATGTTAAACAAAAATTGGAAGGTTGTAGTTAGCCATATCTATTGAGGGCATAACAAAGTAGCAATTTAGCAAACTTCTTCACAAAGACTAGAGTAAAAGTGTAAAATGATGAATCGACAGTGAATCATATACCGCTTAGAGCAACATTATATCGGTGCATATTTGGGGGTTTATGTCAGATTAAATAACTCAAATTGGGGTTAAATTAGAATGGGAGGGGTTATTTTGGTGGGTTATTTCTCCTGCAAGCATTGCATAATTGTGGGGCTCAGTAAAAAAATTAAATGATTGCATTAATGGAACGCGCACCTGCTGCGCTCCTGCAATGCACGCGCCGCTAGGTGCGTAAAATGACTTTGATTTATTTTTTTTAATTTTGTTTAAGTCAGAATATATTTTATATTTGATTTTTCTTTTTCTCCCACATTTCTTTCTCTTTCCTAATCACTCTTACAAAAACCCCTCAATAACCGCATTGGGGTTAAACTAACGTGGATGCTCTTAGGGCAACCTCAATAGGAATAATTTTTTAATAATTTTTTAGGTGCCAATTAGGATAGAGATGTGAGAAAGAAAAGAAAGAAAAAGCGGGGAAAAAAAAAAGCATGACGCTAAAAGAAAGAAAAACATCGCAGTTAATGCGCTAGCCGGCATGTACACTTGCAAGCGCCCGGCGGCGCCTGGCTTCTCCACTTTCTCTCTCTTGTGGAACCTACACAAACACAATCCCTTGCAATCCCAAATCTTTCTCTCTCCCACATAAGTTAGTTCTCAAAAACTGAGCACAAATCACTATTGTAATTGCTCTTATTAATATAGCAATACTTATTCACCAAGTTATGGGAGAGGATACTAATAAATTAATATAAATTAATTTTTTTTTTTCAAGAATTTTCATCCCTTTTGATCTAAAAAATGGTAATTTAATTTAAAATTTAACACGAATATCCAATACCCGAACTACAATATTTTTTCAAGGAAAGAACTAATTATAACACAACTCCTTGCCCAAGAGTCGATTTCATGATAGAGAAGGAAACTACTGCTTGTAGTCCAAGCAAAACAAGCAAACAACCACACTTCGATCCCTGATTTCTACTGTATATATATTTCTGGCTGTATTAACCGATCCTCTTACAGCAATGGGATTGTTCAATACTGGTTTGCTATCCACAGCATGATCTCTCCGGCAGCCTGTTTGTACACCTCCTCCACTGAAACCGACATTTCTGAGAATAGATCATCGCACGGCGGCCTATTAGCACGAGCTTGAACCATATACATGGTGCGATGATGATCCGATGAAACCTGAGCAGAAACCACCTCGATTTTATGCTTCTCCAGAACGAAGCAAATGGCCGGAAAGAGGCCGGGCTTCTTAGGACAGCAAAGACTGATTTGAGCATCGTCGCCGCAAACATTCAGGATGACATTCGGAGAAGTCCAGGTCTGGAACGCCGGCGGCTGAGGCGGAAGCAGGGCGTCCGCCGCGGATGATGATCCGATGAAGGAAGCGAGACCGCCGCCGGAAGATCCTTGATGATGATCAGCCAGGAACGCCTCCCTCGTAGTGAGCTCGGCGTTGAGTTTCTGTGAGCCGAAAATGGAGGGCGATGGATTGCCGCAGTTAAATCCATGGAGGATTTCCAGCTTTCGATTCTGCAGCTTCTGCAAAGTCTGTTGTAGGGTTTTGATGTAGTTCACAGCTTCGTCAACAATGGTGGATTTGTCAGCCTGCAAAATGTATTAATTACATAGATCCAAATCCGTAATTCGTTTGATTGCAATTAAATGACAATAATCTATCGCGATCTTATTAATCAATTACCTTGGGAGGAAGTTGAGGAAGCAAAGCATGGAGATTCGAGAACATACTCCTCATCTTCTTCCTCCTCTCTCTCTCCGTCCAAATATGTACCTCATGATCAGACTCAGCTCCTCCACCGCCGCCACTTTTTGCTTCAATTCCTTTACCTCTGCCGCCGTCACCGTTACTTTCCGACGCACGAGGCCTCTTCCTCCCGGTAGGCGGCAGCTGGCAATCGGAGGTACCGGAACCTGGTAACTTACATTGGCCGGATTTCTCTCCAGAGTTACCAGAATTGGTCGTCATCGTCCATGCTTGATCTTCCCAGATGAAACAATCTTGAGCACTGCCGTCACCCATGAGCATATATAAACTCCGTATATTTGTTGTATATATATATATATGTGTGTGTAACTGTGTATATATATATACACGCTGCAATTTAGATCATCAATCTGTGTTTATATGCGTGTATATATAGGGGAGTTTTCTCCCTATGCAAGGAAACGAAATTTGGAGTTTTGTTTCGCTAAAAATATCAACAAACCAATTTAGAATGATTACTGCCGTTACTGCCCTCATAACAATTAAACGGTAGCTTCAAAAATGATTCTAAAAAATGTATCATCCATGTGGGTCCCGTCCCGCTGCTCGCGTAGATCCATGCTCAAACTTGAGAAAAAGCGGGATAAAAATAAAAATTTATTATGTTCCCGCGTTTTCATTGTTTTATCACATTTGAGCCTTTTAATTATAATGAATTATGTTTAAAGGTGATATGATTTTGAACTTAAAATGTGATGGTTATTTCTTTATAAAATTTGACAAGAAATATTAAATGTGATAAAAATGATAATTATGTATTGATCAAATGTGACAAAAATAATACTTGATAAATAAATGTAAAAGTAACTTAGAGCAAGCCCATAAGTAAATTTTGGTGTAGTTTTTGAGGAATTATGACTGAGGTGAAGGAGAGAGGGTGAGGAGATAGATTATTATGACTTCTCCTACAATGCCCTTGCTTTTTGCAAGAGAAGCAAAAAAAAACGCGCAGGAGCGTGCTTAGCACCCCAGCGGACGCGTCATAGTGACCGCCAGCGAGCGGCTGATCTTTTTTACCGTTACTTTCCCTTTTTCTTAGTTGTCATATATTTTTTTTTCCTTTCTTTTTTTTCTCTTCTACATGTCTTCCTAAAATGTTGTGCAAAAACCAAACTGATACAAATACTCTTACAGGGCGTTTGGTTGGAAAGAAGGAATTAAGGCGGAAAGGAATTGTAATTCGGTAGTAAAAGAATAAGGTGAGAATAAAGTAGGAATTACAATTACATTGTTTGGTAGGGAGGAATAATGGAAATGGGAGAAGTGATATAAAGACTAAAATACCCTTGTATGATGATATTTAGGGACAAATATATCATTTCATTCCTTTTTCCTGTTCATTGTATGGATGAATTCATTGAATTGCAATTCAATGTAGTTTATCATTTCATTGAATTGCAATTCAATGCCAATGCAATTCATGCCAACCAAACACCCCATTAAAAAAAACACCCCATTAAAAAAAATAAAAATTCAAAATTGTTGTTTTATTAGCAACTACGTAGTGTATAATTCGACCTTATTTTGGCCACTAGTGTACAAGCATTTAGGGATCAATAGACTAGTTGAATCACATTCCATGATTTATTTCATCCATTAAAAATAATAAATTTCAAAAGTGTTATTTTATTAGCAACTACATAGTGCATGCTTCGACCTTATTTTAGCCACTAGTATATCATCATTTAGGAATTTATAAAGTAGTTGAATCATATTTCATAATTTATTTCATCCATATGCCCTAGGGTATGAGCAATGTATGACCCTTATATTTGGAGTTTAACTTATTAAATATTATTTATAGTTAATTTTTATTACAGTATTATGTTTTCAATTAGTTAATTGTTTATTACTTTTCTCAACAAGTCTATATTATAGGTTTAATTTAACTTTTTTTTTTTGAAAGGAGGTTTAATTTAACTTTGATTACGAAGATTAATGATTGGGTTTTAGGATAGCCTTTATTAAGGGAAGTCGGTATTATCATTAGTTTATGAATAATTGACAGTTAGTTAATTTAATAGTGCCCTGTTTTACAGAGGTTAATGATTGATGAGTAATGTTGTACGTATCTCATTTGGATGAGTTCTTATCTTGTGACACATAATTACCAGCAAGGACAAATCGCGAGCGTTACGTTTTAGGTGCAATCATTAAGAAGTAACAGTTGTCTTTACCCTATATATGTATATTACTTTTAATTTATTTATAAAAAAATTTGTCATTACTATCTGAATGTAAAAATTAAAAAGAAATAAATGAGTTTAAATAGTCTATAATTGATCGACTTAAATTAAAAAAATTAATAAGTTGTTCCCACTAAGAATCGATCTTAAAACTTTGTGACTAAGCTAATTGTCCAATCAATTTTGTTATAGCTTCAAATGGAACCAAATTAGACCACATTGAATGGGAATCGTCATTAATACTACTTTTTAAATTTAATAAATAATAAATTAAATCATTAGTACTTTTCGTATATATTAGCACTCAATAACATATATAGGCCATCTTAGCCAATAGTTGTTAGTTGATTGAGTTAATTGAAGAGTATAACTAATTGATGACTTTAGCTGATTGTAGGAAGGTGTTTGGTAAATTAGTTGTAAGCTGGTAGTTGTTTAGTATAATTTCTTTTTTTCAAAAAGTTAGTTGAAAAATCTGTTTTGAGCAGCTTCTTGAATTTTAGCATTTTAAAGTTAATTTGTTAACCAAATCAAACAATTAATAATGGTCAAATAAGTCAAAATTGACTGATAGGCTAATATTTTACCAAACATGACCATATTCAAATATGAATTTAAGATTTTTATATTTTTTTTAAAGAAGATTTTTATTTTAATTTGATCTTTTCAAAATGCACACAAACCTATATTTACAAATAATGTCTAAATATTATATATGATCTTTTTAAGTAGGGGTCAAGAATTTATTATATATACAGTAGCATCTTTAAAATAGTTGTCCGAATGAGCCATCAAAGCTGGATTGAAGTAATGTCTTAATGCAAAATAAAAATTAATACTAGTGCGTTGTGCTAAATAATAATAATAATAATAATAATAATAATAATAATAATAATAATAGTAGTAGTAGTAGTAGTAGAAGGGAAATACACTCCATTATTTTTCAATATTATAATAATTAAGTCATTTGTTTATATTTATGTCATTCAACTATTAACAAAAATGGTTAACATTTAATTCTATCATTTTATTAAAAGAGTTTATAACAAAAGGAAGATAAAATTACATGTTAGACAAGAGACTTGAACGATGAAAGTATATGTTAGGCTTTTTAATATAAATTTAAATATATAACTGATAATATTAATGATACAATATAACAATATAATTGATGATTAAAAGATAAATTTGTTATTTTGATGAAATCTATCATATCGATCCAGATCATACCAAATACATCATATATATATATATATATATATATATATATATATATATATATATATATATATATACAAACTTTTTAAATTATTATACTCAACGCAAATTAACACATTATTAATCTTTACGCGTAAATAAATAACTTTTAACATTAATTTTTTTAGCTGTCTTAGCATGTGTCTCTATGGTGCTTTTTCCAAAAAAGATCATTTCCATTATCATTGTTATTATACTTCATTTGGAGCTTTAGTTTGAGTGAATATTAATTTAATAATTATAATTACTACTCCATATTAAAAATAAAAACCAAAAAAAAAATAAAAAATCCTAATTTGTTAGCCTTTGTTCACAATTTCAGGTCACCCGTTGCCAACTTCTGATCTGTCAATCGGCCCCACGACGTATACAAACGAAAATGGGCCCACTCCCTCCTACTAATCTACGTGGCATACATGCAACCGCAAATTATGCCATGGAATCGTGTTCACCGAGAATGGTGAACACAAGGCAAAACGACGTCGTTTTTAGGTCAAAAAAAATTTCGCGGATGTGAAGTTAACGCGCGCGTTTGATCAAATTATGAATTTTCTGTTATGAGATTATGAATTTTTTGAAAATTCATAATCTCATAACAGAAAATTCATAATCGCATAACAGAAAATTCATAATCTCACAACTGAAAATTCATAATTTCATAACAGAAAATTCATAATCTTATAACAGAAAATTCATAATCTCATGGTTCCAAAGTGAATGTGTAGGCATGGTTCCAAAGTGAATGTACATGCATGGATTCATAATTTATGAATGTCCGTGATTTCGGACGGGAATATGTAGGCATGGTTCCAAAGTGAATGTGCAGGCATGAATTCATAATTTATGAATGTCCGAAATTATGAATGTAATGAAAATTCATAATCTCATAACAGAAAATTCATAATCGCATAACAGAAAATTCATAATCTCATAACTGAAAATTCATAATCTCATAACAGAAAATTCATAATCTTATAACAGAAAATTCATAATCTCATGGTTCCAAAGTGAATGTGTAGGCATGGTTCCAAAGTGAATGTGCAGCCATGGATTCATAATTTATGAATGTCCGTGATTTCGGACGGGAATGTGTAGGCATGGTTCCAAAGTGAATGTGCAGGCATGAATTCATAATTTATGAATGTCCGAAATCTTTGTTCACCTCAAATTAAAGTGAAACCGCAAAATGTGAAAATAAAGAAGAAAAGTCACGCAATTAATTAAAAAAAAAAAAAGAAAAAGATAACGGTGTACTAACACCGTTAGAACCGTGTTCACCATGAATGGTGAACACGGTTCCATGGCATAACGTCTGTACATGCAACTACGTGGGCCCACCTATTATGAAAAACTTACAAAAATGTACTATGTTTTAGAACTTTTTAGAAAACAAACCATATTTTAAACATTTCACAAACTAGAGCATTCTACCTAGGAATGGCAATGAGGCGCGTCAGCCGTGGGTGCGGAGATATATCTCCGCCCCGCATTCTTAATCCACTATTCGCACTCGCATTTATACCTATGCGGGTAATGAAATTCTTATTTTATATTTGTTTTTGTGTAGGGATGGCAATGTGTCTCGTCCCTGTTGGGGACGGGGAAAAATTTCGGGGATTGAAGACGGAGACGGGGAACTTTTTAAATTCCCCGTCGGGGACGGGATACCCCGCCCCGTTCCCGAAAATTAAAAAATATATATTATATATTATATATTATATTTGGAATTAGGAATTAGATTATTAGTTATTTAGTTAATTAACTTTATTAGATTTTAAAATTAAAATTTAAAACACACTCAATATTATTTAACTATTCAAACACTATGTATATATTGGATGACATTCAAAAAAAAAAAATGTATATATTGGATGAATTGAAATTTGGAATATATTCAATATTGATTACATTGCATGCATTGTGAATATTGAATGTGTATATATTGGACTAATTAGATTATTAGAATATATTGACTATGGATTTTATTTTTTTTGTTTTTTATTTTAAAAAATTACATTACTTTCACACATTGACTTTGGGTTGACCGGGGATGGGGATTCCCCGTGGCGGGGACGGGGACGGGGACGGGGATGGGGTCGGGGTCGCGGGGACGGGGATGGGGAGTATACTCCCCGTCCCCGCCCCGCCCCGTTGCCATCCCTAATTCTGCGAGAATTTTGCGAGCGTAAATAATACACAACTCTAATTATTAATATTGCACTTAAATCAAATAAAAAGTATACACTTTAATTCTAATTATCAGTTTATAACATGGATTTATTTATATGTTTGAACATAATAATAATAAAATTTAATAAGAACCAATGAAGTTAGTCCTTAATTGGAACTAAAATTGTGTTGGTAGTATAAATTGTATTAAATGTTTACTCATTATGTTATTTGTGTTGTTCCTATTCAATTTTCATAAACAAAAAAACTAATACAATGAGATGATAACTCAATTGAATCTCTAAGGCACTAGTTCATAAAGAAGTTTAATTCATTATACATTTTTAATTATAAAATATACATAAACTTATATAATAAATGAATACTAGATAACAAAAGTGTGTGTATATAAATGCGGGTGCGAGTGCAGGGCGGGGATACCTCCCCCGCCCCTGCCCCCGCAGCCGCGCGGGTATACAAAATCCTCCACACCCGCACCCTTTACTTATATTGTGCGGATATTTTAAAACCCGTAAGGGCGAGGATGCAGGGAACTCATAAGGTGCAGATAGAATTGTCATCCCTAAATTTGAGTCATTGTCAATAGTTGTGTTTTTTAGGAGTTTTTATAGGGACAAGAAAAAAAAAATGAAAGGAAATAACGCGTCCGCCGGACGCATGGGTTGCGCTCACGGCTCACGCAAATCATCAGAAGCTTTTTCCATAGTTGGTGTTTTTCTCTCTTTCACATATGATTGGTCTTCTCAAAAATCACCCAAAAATCATTGATGGGAATGCTCTTATGTCATAATAATACTAGAATCAACTAAATTGTTTTGAAAAAAAAAACACATACAAATCTATGACGATAAAATTTAAATAAAAAAATTAACACTTAAAACTAAATAGATCGAATTTTTTTAAAGACATTTAAATGGTTTATTGACGAAAAATAAAATTAATCGTGTTTTAATAATACTAAGACCAAAAGGAGAATGCCAAGCACCTTGTGCTTAGATGGCACATCTATAGCTCCCCTTGAGGGAATGCCATATGATCGAATCCTGGTGGTGCGGTATTAACTCTTAGGACTGCAACACTTAAAGAAAGTATAGAACAAACAATAATATTTTTTTTTAAAACAAACAAAAAAAAAAAAAAAAAAAAAAAAAAAAAACTAAAAGTTAAGTGACATGAATTATTTCTTTTACCAAACATTCTATCCAAATAAACAAAAATGCATACAAGATTATTTGAAACCGTCACATAACACATGTAATACTTTTTCTAGAA
Organism: Ipomoea nil; assembly: GCF_001879475.1. Classification (NCBI taxonomy): domain Eukaryota; kingdom Viridiplantae; phylum Streptophyta; class Magnoliopsida; order Solanales; family Convolvulaceae; genus Ipomoea; species Ipomoea nil. The sequence continues at coordinate 1,114,517 of NW_017619350.1, forward strand.
ATAAAATATTAAATTTTTGTTAAAATGTAGTATATGTTTCATATGAGACGGTAAAACCAACCAATCCACATACAGATAGGTATAAATAAACAAAGGAAGACTTAGGAATCATCAAAACTAAAAAATTATTGCTGCTAAACAGTTTAATAGGAAACATTAGTCCAGCAAATGTTTATTTCCCATTCTCCAATCCCTTGAGAAATAAGAAAAGATGTTTCAGACTGCATGCATAGTATAGACAGTCTTCTCCACATGAGACTTGAATTTTTTTTTTTTTTTTCATTTTTCTTTTCTTTTTTGGGTGGGTTGGGGGGGGGGGGGGGTTGGGGAGGTGGTAGGTATATGAATTCAGAATGAAGTGCCAGCATGTCAGGTTTCCAAGCCAGTTGTCTTGCAGATTGGACATAGATTCTTGAGCATTAGCCACTGTTTAATGCAATCTGTATGGAACTCATGTCCACACCCTAATATCCCAATGTCATCTGCAGTTACATATTCCTCCTGGAAAAGAAGAACGAATCGAATGAGTGAAACCCCGATTGATTGACAATGGAGTTATGTTAGCGGGAAACATAGAGATGAATCTCACCCGACATATACAACATGGCTCCAAGTCGGATGATAATCCTCCACAGAAAGAATCATATTTCCGCTGTTTCATAGATCCCAGAATGGTGGCCTCACTCAATCCCGTGTTCACATTCCCTATGCGTTCTTCCAGTGCCAGCAATTCCTGATACACGATGGCATTATAGTAAGAAGATGTCAGAGGTAGAAACTCGGGATATGGTAAGTGGATAGTAGTATTCCACCTCATAAGACATGTTAACCACATCAAGCCTCATCTCTCTATGCCTATCGTGTGAGTCACCAACCCCGTTGATAAACGGATTGAACACTGTGTAATCCTGAAAAATAATTACTAAATGTTTAACATGATGCAAGAAGTGAGTATCAAATCACACGTAATCCTAAACCTTCCAGCAAAATTGAGCTCTCGGGTTTTCATTTGCCATGATTGCATTGTGAAAACGGTTTCCAACTTCAAATGATGCCAACCTCACATAATGTGATGGTTGGCCAATGTAAGCAAGTGAAAGCTCAAACTAATTTAGATTCAAAATAGAAAATAAAGTAAAACCTCAGGCTGGAAGTTCTCAGATCTTCGCATAGCATTAAGTACTTCACGAATCTGTTGAAGTCAGGTGGCAACAAATTAAATCAGTATTTACAAGATTGTTTAACATTTAGCTCCAAAAACAAAAGGCAGTACTTAATAAATCAGAATAGTTCAGTATAAGGATCAAGAAGACTAATCACAAGAAGATCCATAACAGTTGAAAGTAAGGTGCAAAATTAGGTTTAAACTTATAGCATTTGTTAACAGGTCAAAAGTATTGCAATTTGGAGGGAAAACAAAAAAGTCATTTGTGACTGAATCTTGAGAGAATAAGATACTTTTCTCTAGTTACTTCTCTCCATGTTTTGAATAAATATAAGTTGCATAGAAACCTATATTCGGAGTGATATTTGCATCTATGAAGAACAGAATGTCTATCTAAAAATATTCAGTTTTACATCCCTCCCAAGAGCATACGTGCACCCAAAGAAAACTTTGAAGTATAAATTTTTTTAAAAAAAACATAAACTGAAAGCAAACCTCAGATGCCACTCTGTGTCTGCCCTCAAAATCAGAAGCTAATGCACGCCATGGACCATGATTGTCACCTGAAACCTCTGATGTCATAGTTGACCGAAGATATGGTTGGCGATTACCCCTCCTGCGGGGTCTGGATGACATCACTGGCTCCTCTGTCGAAGTACTAGCCCAGGGCAGTGGTGAAAATGGATCATCTGAGGAAGTACTCGCCCATGATGGCAGTAAAAGATGACCTCCATCCTGGCTTCCTGGATCAGATCCTGCAGGTAGGGAAAAACTCCAAGGATAATCTGACAATCTTTGATGGCTGCTAGTGCTAGTAGTTGGGTTCTGATTAGTATCCCAGGTTGTGGGAAATGTCTGTGAACTAGAGCTGGGGCCAATTCCAGAACCAGAAGGTTGGTTTTGAGAGGAGATTAGAATATCTGAATTCCAGTTATCAGCATCCTGTACCAGATTTCTTGTCTCAGTAGCAGAGAAATACCTAACACGCGCACCATTATTTCTAAAGGAGCTTCTAAAGCTAGTTTCATCTCGAACTGTAGCACTACTTTCTGCGGAACGTGAACTAGAACTTGCACAATTGCCACTTCTTGAATCACGAGATCCATTCCAGGGAATCGAACGTGCACTCCTTTGAGGACTAGTAGATGCCATTGAAGGAGGCTGATTTGCAGAGTTACTTGAATTCATTGTTAGTGATAATGGATGCCTCAAGTCTGAAGAACTAGTTATAGAGAAATGTCTGGGCGGCACATTGGTAGTGATAGCATCAGAAGGCCCTACAGTAGCTCCAATTGGTGGTAAGCCAAATGAAACTGATTCTGGATTTGCAATGTTCTCGGTTGCATGAAAGTTTCTTGTAGAGCTCTCTGCAATCCCGTTAACACTTGAAGGTGGGAATTCATCACCAGCTGATAATCTTCTACTAATTCCATTTCTTGAATTGGCTTGTTCCGAGACACCAGCATTGGAGGGCAAAAATATATTTAAGCTGCTAGAAGCATTATAATGAGAAGGAACATTGTGCAGTGTAATGTTCTCAGCTCGGGGATTGGAGCTCGAACTTCCACCTGCACACAACTTTTCAGAGCTAACTTCAAGGGCCTTCCGCTTGCAGGCAAAACCCCAGGTGCCCAAAGAAGAATCTGAATCATTATCATGGTTTCCCATCAAATCACCAGAATTGTATGAAGAGGTACCTCCATTATCAGAAGAAGCAAAAGCAGGAAGAAGGTCGGTTTCTGATCCAACTGCCTTATTACGACCAAGAGGTGCACATGTTCTTGTGACCTGTGGGCCACTGAAATTGTGATATGGACCACTTAAACTAACATTCCCATGGCTGCAATTAGAACTAGAATGATGCGTAATAGTTCTGCCAATTGGGTGACTGCCACCATAAACATTGCTACAGTTCTCGTGAAGGAGACCACTGGAAGAGTCAAATTCTCGTTCCTCAGACATTGGATCAGCTACAACATAATTGCTTGACGATGAAGACCAACCATGCCTTACTTCCAAATTACTCCCATGGACATGGCTATGTACATTTCGAGATGAATTGGACTCACCTGGATCCCAATCACTGAAACTAGGAGCATTCATGCCTGGATTTGATAATTGATTCTCAACTGGATCTGGCATGTTATCTCAAGAATTTGTGTGGTTTATAGAACAGTTACTAGATAAACACCCCTGGATAAGATTAATAGTTTCAGAAAAAAAAAAAAAAAAATTCAATTACTTCTTCCCATTGCATCTGGACCACTTAATATCCTAACAGCATTAAGTTGTAGTGCGACTCTTGGGAATCTGAATTCACAACATAGATTAGAAAGCATTGGGACCAACCAGATTGAAGGGAAATAAAAGGCAACAACTTCTTACTTTTACAGATGAATTTCTTCAAGAAACGAGAATCAGAAGGCTTCCATCTCGACCCTCATCAAATATGCTTCCATGAGTCCAATTGAAGATTTCAACTGTTTATGAAATGAAACACACAAAAGACTTCACAATATAGCACATTAGGAAACTAGAAACTCTGGTAAACCTCCATTCCTATCACATCAGTACCCATATCAAACTACAATCCGAATAATTAGAAAGAACATATAAGTTTAGCTTTTATGAACATGTTTTGCCAGCAAGAAACCACACACAAGAAAATTATTATGATCAAAACATCAATACTCCTCCCTTCCTCAGCATAGACATATATCACTTTAGTTTGAATATTATAAAATTCAGTATAATCAAATGAACTAGTGGAACTGGAACGAGGATTTCTTCAACAGGCCAAGAAAAGTCAAATCCTTGATATCACCCAATCAAAATTTGCATTATATACAAAGCAGAATTTTTTATTAAATTAAAAAAATAAAATTAGATATTATCCAGCAACAAATTTGTATTGTACCAGTAATAGAATTCTCAGATCCTAAAAACTAAAACGCTAAGGTATTTAAAACTATAAGACCACAACTTTTGAGTACTGGAGATCATATCACATAAGCAGCTGTATATTACTCCACTAAAGATGAACAGCATTAAATTACTTTCAGAAAACAATGATCACAAACTGATTTTTCAGACAATTAACGAAATAAGTGATACGGGTCAAGAGAAAAAACCCGATGAGCTATTGGAGAAGAGGATCGGTCTCGGTTTCTCAAAAATCCAGTTCACTTCCTGGGCGCACAGCTTGGATGAACGGCTTTCGTTCCGGCGGAAAAAAACAGAGGAGCGGCAGGCCGGCGGGGCAAAGATGGATAGCGTGGACTACAGCAAGGATGCCTCTATGGACGACCTCCTCTCTAGAGAGAAGACGGGAGTGCGGTGAGTGGGCAGTGGGGACGGTGGCGTAGATACGTAGAGAACGGACTACGGAGTCCCAAGAAAAATTCGGAGTATTTGTTAACTTGATCCGTGCTTGGTTTCTTTTTTTGTTTTGTTTTGTTTCTTAGTCTGCGTCAATTATCCTGTGTTCCTGACTCAACATGCCATAAACCATAATTAAAGTTAGGAAATTACCATATTTACTCCCATTTCCTATTCTAACTTTTACTTTTAAATTAGTTAGGAAATTACCATATTTACTCCCATTTCCTATTCTAACTTTTACTTCTAAATTTAAAATTTTGATATAAACACTTTTACAGAAATTCACATGAAGAAAATAACTTATTAACTCCCATCACATTGTAATTGTAAAGTAAATTTGAAGGAGTAAAATTTGACAGTATACTTAATATAACTCTTAAACTTAGGGATAGACAATTTCAATGTGTCCGTAAATATTCATCTGAATCCATCTTGTCTATATTGGATTTTTTGGGTGATAATTGATAACGGGTTAGGTGTAAGTCTTAAAAAATTAACGCGCTATGGCCTATGGGTCAAGTTAGATTCGGGTTTATTGTGCAAAATAAGTGTTAGTGTATAGTTAACTACAACGATTTTTAGAAAAAGAGTGTCAAATAGACTCCTGAATTTTAAGTCAATTAGATCATTAAACATTCAAAAGATGCAGTTAAACACATAGACAAGTTAATTTGGAGTGTTGAAGCACATAAACCGGTTGGTGACTTGTATTTACATGTCACTAGGATTCTACACAAACCTCCAACCAATTTCTTGCGACAAAGTACCAACGACTGTTACCAGTTGTGTTTGGTATGCTTTTTCCTTCATAAAAAAATGAGACCAACTTGGTCGACTTCTCCCATGGCGTTGCCTTCTCCTTTGTTGGAGAAGACAGACCAAACGCGACCGGTTACGATCAATCGTTATACCCTACACCACGGCGCACATAGCACTGTGCGCCGCGCGCCTCCCAAAACGACGTCGTTTTGGGGTCGTTTTGGGAGGCGCGGTAGGAAGTTGCTGGGACTATGTGTATTTGTTCACACAGTTATCTGTATTTGTTCATACAGTTATGTGTATTGGTTCATACAGTTATGTACATTTTTTATACAATTATGTACATTCTTCTTGTACAATTATGTATATCCGAATCAGAAAACTTGTGTGTATTATGTTAATAGTTGATGTGTATTATGTTAAAAGTTTATGTTTATTATGTATTATGTTAGATTATGTGTATTATCTTTTAAAAAGAGTATGTATATTTTGTTAGATAATTATGTACATTCATGTATACAGTTATGTGTATTCTAGTATAACATTATGTACATTCTTGAACAACGGGTTTTTTTTTAAAGAAAAAACTACTGCCATTCACTGGGGCGGGAAATTTCAAAAAAAATAAAAAAATAAAATTAAAACGACGTCGTTTTGCATCTGGGCGCATAGTGCAACGCGCGCCGTGGTGTAGGATATAAATTGCCGGTTACGATCACTAGTGTTTTGTTATCGGGTATTGGGCTTCAATGCTTCAAAATAATATGTTTATGAGTTTAATTGTAACTTTTGAATATTTAAGGGTCTAATTGACCTTTTGAGTAAAAATTCAAGGGTTTATTTGACCATTTTCCAAATTTTTAGAACTTTTATTACTATTATATATGTATAAATGAAGTGTATTTATACAACAATTAACATATGTTATAAAAAAAAAATTGCCTTGACACTTATAACCCAAGTTGCAACTAGCAATGAGTTGATTACAATATTCTCTTTAAGTTAACTAGAGTTGTATAAATTTTATAAGTTTGTGCATTATTATGACACAATACAAATAATGGACCACAAATAAATTGTTGCATCAGAATCAGAACATTATGGGCCTACCCAAAGACTAATAAGCCTAGCCCAATAAGTGCTTAAATTTGGCCCACCTGGTACCTCTTAAACTTCCTAAAAACCCTAGCGCGAAGCGTGAAGTTTCTGTACGCAGGTTAGCAGGTTGCAGAGTAGGGTTTCTCTATTCCCCGCGACAGAGGAGAACCACCAGAATGGCGGCAGCACCGGTAGAATCAGTTCAATGCTTCGGTCGTAAGAAGACGGCGGTTGCCGTGACTCACTGCAAGCGCGGCCGTGGACTCATCAAGATCAACGGCGTTCCAATCGAGCTGATCCAGCCCGAGATTCTCCGCTACAAGGCGTTCGAGCCCATCCTCCTATTGGGCCGACACCGTTTCGCCGGCGTGGACATGCGCATCCGCGTCAAGGGCGGAGGTCACACCTCTCAGATCTACGCCATCCGTCAGTCCATTGCCAAGGCCCTCGTCGCGTTCTACCAGAAGTACGTGGACGAGCAGTCGAAGAAGGAGATCAAGGATATCCTCGTTCGCTACGACAGGACCTTGCTTGTTGCTGATCCAAGGCGCTGCGAGCCAAAGAAGTTCGGAGGTCGTGGTGCTCGTGCCAGGTTCCAGAAGTCCTACCGTTAATTGCTCAACACAGTTCTGCTTTATATACCGAAAGTATTATGGTTATTATTATCAGAATTTTCATGTTTTTTGTTTAATTATTCGGTATTTTGATGCTCTGTATTAGTTTACTCTTGTCTGAAATGACTACATGAGACGGTTTTCATCGACCTTGAGCTTTGCGTGAGGTAGAAATATTAAAATGTCTTATTTGAAAGTTTGAATTTTGCAGTATTGAGCTTTCTTTAGTTAAAAGCTTTTAATACAGTGTGTGTATATTATATATATATATGAATCAGTGGATAGTTCTGTTTGGGTTTCTTTACCCGAAGAAACCTTAAAATCTGTGGGCTACTCCTGGAAATTTTATAGTGTTGAATGCTTGAATAGGCTGTAGTTGTTTGGGGTGTTTTATCTATATGAAGGGAGTCAAAGGACACTGATGATGTGAGCTTTGTCCTGAGTTTCCCTGTTGTTTCTTATGATGTTATGTTGGAGGTCTGTTCTGAAGATTTGTGGTCTGTCTGTGATACACAGTTGTGCATATTTTTCATGTCATCTTTCTTCAGAGTGTATCATCCACCATGAATATAAGATTTCAGCTCATCCAGGCTGATATTCCAAGTTCTGATTCCCCCCGGCTTGGCTTTTAGATACTACATGTTTTCTTTTTACCAAAAATCATTGCTAGTATACATGTCTATATTGCTAGTATTATGCTGTGTTTCAGTTGTTTACATATCCCAGATTGATAATCAAATTATTGCTTGCTTGCCTCTTTTGTTTTATACTGAATAGTTTTTGCAGTAATTTTTCCAACTCCCCCACAGCTGAACTTGGCTATTAGATATTATGCATTTTTAAAACCAACATCCTTGTCTTCTTTATACAAGTCTGTATTATCAGGTGTGTACAAGTATATATTACTAGGTGTGTTTTGTGTTTCAGTTGTTTGCATATCCTTGTTTGATTATCAAATCCTTGCTTGCTTGCTTTTTCTATTGTCCATTGCCAATAATTTTTTGACTCCTCACTAGAAACACTGAGGATCCTAGCTTGATACAGTGAGAGTGATGTTGCAAGCTTTTGCTTGTTCTTGATTGTTGAACTATCTTGCTTTCACAAGCTAATCAATCTGCTCATAAAGGGCTTATTCTGCAGTTGCTGCATTGTTGTGTTTTTTTGATGTCTGATTTAATCAAACTTGATTGAAGTGATAGGCTGTGTTTGTAGTGTTTTGCTTGTTCTATGATTGATGCGAACTTGCAATGTCATGCTTTACATGCCATGGATTTGCATCCATTTTGGTGTAAACAGCATTTTAAAATCTTTTTGCTAATTGTTTTTTTTTTTAATTTTGTATTATTAGAAATAAATTATATAAAGATTTAAAGATCTCATTGAGATATTTAAAATAAGATTAATATTGACTATAAAATAAATAAAAATAAAAATGCATAAAAATAAATTCTATTTTAAAATATTATTATTTATTTTAAAATTTTAAAACTATATTTTAGATTATATTAAAATATTTAAAGTAAATAAAATTAAGTGTATGAATAGGATTTGGTTTAAGTAGATTGGAGATTACATAAAAGTTGGTGTATGAATGGTGTTGGAAATATTCATTTTGGTGTAAAATTTGGTGCATAATTGATTGATATTTTGGGTTGGAGATGACTTAAGTCAATAGAAAAATCATCTTTGAAAGCCATTTTCACAAGTTCTGTTTTCACGTTTTGTCCAAGTGTTTCATAAGTTTTGTTTAAGAGTTTTTCATGTGTTTGGTTATTAATTCTGAATGTGTTTGCAAACATTAATGAACATGTTTGTTAATTTACACGTTCAAACATGTTAACGAACATGCATCAATGAATGTTTAATAAATCAATACAAACAGACAGGAACGGAGCCAGGACGGAACAATGCGGGGGGCCGAACTACGATTGAAGTACTAAATTAAATACATTGATATCTCGTTAACATATCTCAAAATAATCATTACATTACAAATTCAATAAAGTTTAGAATAAATTATTTATAATTGAATCTATATTAAATTATTTTGCAATATGCTTTTCAATGCACATTACTTTGCATTGTACGGTTGAAAGAATGAAAACATTCACGCATGTTTTAAAAGACTATTGATTATTTCTTGAAAAACCTTCTTCACAACATAACATAATAGCAATTGTTTTCTCAAATACATATACTACACAATTGTTACATTATTATGCATTTTAAATTAAATACAAAATTTATCACACAACCACAAATTTACATAATTAATCAAACAAATGCACTTGATATCCATGATTTAGAATCAAACAAAACAATTATTTAAGATAAACAATAGAATATGAAACAAAAATTAACCAAACAAGTAGTTATAAATAAAAATAAAAAATAAAAATTAACTTGAAAATATGCATAGATTTTGTTAATGACAAATTATCTTATTATAACGTATATGCCGCATATATGCATGGTTCTACGCAGAGAAACTAGTAAGTAGGTTAAATGAAATTTAATTTGAATGTGAGTCAACAATATATGGAATACATAATTTGAAATAGGAGAGAACTGAAAAAGTTGAGAAGATGAAAAAATTTATAACTTTACCTGTAAGATTAATTAAGTGGAGAGGGGCCAAATATTTTGAAAAAACAACAAAATTTTAAAATTCTATATAATATTTTTTTAAAAAAATTTAATACATATATAATATTAAAAAATTTTGGGATGGGGGAGGGGGGCCAAGGCCCCCCTAAACATACACTTACCTCCGTCCCTGCAAACAGATTTTCAAAACCATGAATATGAAGACTCCAAAAACCTTGTTCCTTCATATTCGGTTTGTTAAAAGCCATACACATAACCACGTGATCGCATTTCTCAGTTGATTTTATACACAAAAGGAAAGACTGAAAGATGCAATACAGGTGAGTAACCAGTACATACGAAACACCGTACTTGTAAGATTAAAGGAAGCATTAACCAATACTCGAAGTGTGCATTGACCGCACCGGACAACCAATACTCCAAGTCTGCATTGGACCATTGGTTAAAGGAAGCATTAACCAATACAAATACGCACTCATCCATTTCTCTTTCTCAGATCTTCATTTCTTCTACCTAAATATGAATGGTGGATTCGAGAGAGATGAACCGCTGACGCCGAGCAGCCGCCTGTTCTCCCAGCCGGGGACCACCCAAGTTATCAACTGCCTGGTGGCGTGCAAGAATCCGGTGGACATTGACGCCGTTAAAACAGTGATAACAAACTCCATACTGATGAAACACCCCAGGTTCGTTAGCGTCATGATCAGAGACGCTCGCGGCCGTGAACGGTGGCGTAGAGTCGCTCATGTCAACGTCGACGACCACATCGTCGTGCACCGCCGACGCCTCAGCGATGACCCCGCCGTCTCCGACGAGGACTGCGTCAACGACTTCCTCGCCGACCTCGCCGTCTCCTCGCCGCTCGCCAGCGATAAGCCGCTCTGGGAGTTCCATCTCCTCATGGCTCACAACTGCGCCGTCCTTCGCCTCCACCACTCGCTGGGCGACGGGGTTTCGCTCATGTCCATGTTCCTGTCGTGTTGCCGGAGGGCGGATGATCCCGATCAGCCGCCGCTCATTGACGGTTTGGGAACTTCGTCGGATTATCGCCGGAGAGGGAAACGGAGTTGGAGCATTATGAGGTTTTTTAAGGTACTATGGTACACGACGGTGTATGTTTTGAAGTTTGTGCTTAGGATCCTGTGGCTGAAGGATAAGCGGACGGCGTTGAGCGGCGGAGCTGGGGTGGAGCTTTGGCCCCGGAAGTTGGCCAGCGCCACCTTCATCCTTGAGGACATCAAGACGGTCAAAAGAGCGGTCCCTGATGCTGTAAGATTCTTCTTACCCGTTGGATACAATTCCTCTCCTTACTGTAATTTACATAAAATATTTACTAATTTTAAAAATAAAATTTCATTGTGAAATTTATAATATTTTATATTTATAACTTCCACTCAAATATTCATTATCTAAAATCTAAAAACATAGTGCTAATCACTTTGTACGCATTTTTAGAGTTGTACGATATAAATTTTTGAACCAAAATATCCTCATCGTTATAACTTCTGTTATTCTTTTCATTATTGTTACCTTGCACATGCATCCATCATATATTTTCTTATATTTCTTAAATGATAATAATATTTGTAGACATTATATATTAGATTAATATAATAAATAAAATTAATTTCATATAGATTTTAATTAGTAATGATTTGTTAATTATTTTTTAAAAATATAAATATTGAACTTATATTTTTGCACATCGTGCATAGAAAATAAATAACACGCATGAATATACATTAAGGAATCGGCTCGGCTCAATAGGCTCAAACATCTTTAAATATAATAAAAAAGATAATGAAAGTTATAACAATAGAAAGATTTTTGTTCAAAAAATTATATAGTACAACTTTAAAAATACAATGTACAAAATGATTTAGCACTAAAAATATGAACATAAATTAGAGATATAACTTTGATTGAGACTTATGTTTTTATATGGGCTCATCCCAACATTAATTTTGGTGAACCAATGGTCCAGACCATTAACGATGTTCTGTTCGGAATCATATCATGTGGGATGTCCAGGTACCTGGAAATGCGTTCGTCCCGAGGTAAAACCATGCAAGATCTCTTGTATATTAACACATAAATAGATTAATAATGGCTCTATAAAATCAAATATTTTTTTCCCAAAAAAAACAACAAATATTCCTTGTAGCTCTGCAGGAAGGTCTGAGCATAACTGGTGTTGCCATGGTAAATCTAAGACCACAAGCTGGACTGCAAGTATATATGCCCTTTCCAATCTTCTCCACTCTCAAGACTTAAGTATTGTAAACTTTGAAGTGAATGTTTGGTGTGTTTATGCTCAGGAAATGACCAAACTGATGAATGGCGAGTCGGGATCGCGGTGGGGAAACAAATTTGGTATCATTCTGTTACCTATAAATTATCACAAGGGTGTGAAGGATCCTCTCCAGTTTGTGAAGAGGGCAAAAGCAATGATTGACAAGAAGAAACTGTCATTAGAAGCCCTCTGCTCTTACAAACTGGGGGATTTGGTCATGTCCTCCTTAGGGGCAAAGGTAAGTTTTTTCATTTTTTGCGATGTGAGTGAATTTGATGTAAGAGCGGTAAGCTTTGATGTTTATTCACAACAAGGAAAATACAAAAACTAAGCAAGCCAAAAGAATATGCCAGACTAAAACTAAGCAGAACACTAAGGGGTCGTTTACTAACTGGAAATTTCCGGAAACTGGAAAATAGAAAACAGAAGTCTCAATATCTTGACATGCTCAAATGGCTGCCATTTTCAAGTGTTGTTTTCTGGCTTTGGTGTGTAGATTGCGAGCTCGCTTAGCTACCGGATTGTGTGCAACACGACCTTTACAATCTCGAATGTGATTGGCCCTCGAGAGCAGGTCACTATTGCAGGCAATCCCATTGATAACCTTAGAGTAACTTCAACAAGCTTACCTCATGTGAGTCTCTCAAGAACACGCTCTTCTTCTTCTTCTTCTTTCCTTGTTGCTGGAACTCTCACACCTGACAAATTATGCAGGCAATCACAATGCACATGGTTAGCTATGCAGGGAAGATTGACATGCAAATCTTGGTCGCGAAAGACATCATACCTGATCCAAAAGTCCTGGCCGGTTGCTTTGAACAGACCTTGCAGGGAATGAAAGAAGCTGCAAAAATCTATCATCGAAACTGAAAGAAGCATCTAACGAAGAAACCACACTCGAAGACCACTTGGTACTATAAACATATAAAGCAATAATGCATAAACGCACTGCTAGTTGTACAAGGCAAATTATTAAAGCCGTCTGAAAACATTACATGCCAAATTGGAGACTATGTACACTCTCAATGAAATTGAGAGTCAAAACCTTCTTTGTTGCCAAGCCTTAAACTGCTAAGGAATAGGACGTTTTCTTGTGGCTTCCTTTCTTCTTCTTCCTAAGCAATAGCTTTCTCAGAAACCCCATCCCTCCTCCCTGCTTCCTGCCTGACAAGATAACCAAAGTGCCCGGTTTTGCATTTTTAGATCCGTTATTCAAGCCACGATATGATCCAGAAGGTGTGACTTTGGAAGCGCAAATTGCATTGCAACTGTTAGGCTGGGCAACAGAAAGTGTATCTGCGATGGGGATGTTCAAGGCATCTTTTTTCGTGGGAGATTTAAGTGTTCCCTTTTTAGTTCCATCCTCAAATAGCATTTGATCAAGTAGAGATACATGGTGCTTCACAGCCTTATTGTTGGAAGGGGAGGGACATAATTGTCTGTCAACAACTACTGGCTCTTCCTCCGATAAAGTCAGTGCCTTTAGCTGCCTCCCGAGGTTTAGGATAGTCTCTTGGCACTCTGCCAACTTCATAGAAGCAGCTGTTATCTCCCAACCCTGCCAATTTGAAAAAAAAAAAAAAATTTATCTTAACCAATTCTGAAGTCGATGCATGACAACCTTAAACAAAACAAGAAACTCACAGTCTGCTGTATCTGTCGTTCTTTTTCCATGTTCTCATCTGGAATCTTGGTGCTGTTAATGCTGCCCATCAGAGATTCAGTTCTTAGATGATACAATGATTCACTTATGCTAGCAAATGGTAACACGCAAAATTAAATACCGAAAATCATTATACCTTTCGAGTTGAAGTTGGAGCTCAAGACATGTTCCTTCGAGGTCTTCAAAACAGTGACTTTTATCCTCAAGTTCAACCTCAAGCGAAGACATCTTTAGGAGGGATTCGTTCAATTTAACTCTGTTCACGGTAAGCTGTGTATCAAGGTCTTCATTTATTGACTTCTGATTCTCGATCATATCCTCCATCATTCTGTTAGATTCTTTTAAAGTTTCAATTTCAGTGTGTAGACTTTCAATGCTTCGTTGTGATTGTTGAAGATCACTTGCCAAGGCTTCGTTCTTGTCTTCGAGATCTTTCTGTGAGGATCTTGACACATTCAACTCAGCCTTCAAGCCTTCATTTTCTGCTTGAATAATGGAATGAATCTTCTCCATTTCAAACATAAAATCTTGCAAGGCTCTTGTATCAGTTGCAGTTCCTAATCCTCTTGGGCCAAAATGCTTTATAAACTCGTCTCTAATACTAGAACCTTGATAACACATACAGTTGTTCATAATCCAATCCAATGTGGCAGTCAGTCCCACAGAAAACTCTACGAAATTAATTTTTCCATCCAGCAGACTGCAGCATATATGCAGGAATTGCTGCAATACAGTTTTAAGCTCGGGATTTCTCCACCTGAAAACATGAAGCAAATAGTCGTTTGCTATTATTGGCTCCCGAGTTTCTGTCTCCACCATATTACAGCCCTCTGAAAATCTCGTGACCAGCTCAACAATTTTTGAAACAGATGAGTTGATAACAGGGCTGCTGATTGAATCTGCTTTTGGAGATGTTACTGGAGACCTCCAAGCAAGATAGCCGCTAATAGGCTGCATTGAGCTTACTGACTTGTTACCTTCGCTGGTGTGTGGAAAGTTGAGGTTATGCCAAGCCACTCTGACGTCTTCTAGAAGTTCATAAAAGTCTCGTTTTGAAACACTGCTTTGCTCAATGATTACCTTCAGAACAGGTTCAATCCAGTCGCCTTTCCCTTTTTCCTGGCCCAAGTCACCGAGATCTCCTTGTTTTACTTGAACCAATTCTTTACCTGTCGAGTCCACATGATTCTCATGCTCATCTGATAATGTAAGAGTCACTTCTGGAGAAGCTTGGGAACTCCCGAGTGGGGCATCCATTGCTACTATTGCTAGTTTTTCCATTTCGACAAAATCATCCATTAGCCTCATCTCTGAAACTCCAATCGTTTTCTGTTCAGAGTTACTCTTCTGGTCCTTATGATTCTTGAAATGCTCTAGTTCAGATATCAAAGCACAAGCCCAAGATTCAGAAGAAACACTTTCATGCTCCTTCTTCATTTCATGGCTCGATATGGAGGAGATATCATTTGATATAGGTCCATAAACAGCGAGCTCTTTAGAACCCTTAGCTCTAGAAAGCTCTTCGGGTTGATCCCAAGCTTGAGTTGATTTTGGAACTGTTAGAGGGAACACAATTCCAGAATGTCCTTTCTGTGCTAAAACTAGTTTCAAATTTTTGTTTTCTTCTTCCACATTGCAAAGATTTTCCACCAAGAAACTTATCTCTTTCCTGAGAATGTCGGGATCGTTGTTTCCTAGGTAGGTGGGATTCGTGTTTCTCCTTGTCTCAATCCGATTTCTTTCCTCCAATTCAATTTCTTTCTTCAATTTTGTCAAAACAGACTGACTTTGCCCAGGCATCCGTTTTCTCACCAGAACACGAAGCCTTTGAGTTTCTGCTTCCAGCCTCTTGATTTTCTTCACATTTTCTAGCTGTTGCTTATGTGAGGTGTCTGCAGAGCGGCGAATAAACTCCATCTCCTCATTTCGGTTATGAAGCTCTGTCTCGAGCATCCGGAATTCGTACCTTAAAAAAGCATTTTCTTTTTCTGCAGAATCTAATCTTGACATCAGAGCATTCAATTCTGCTTCTGCCTGAGAATTGCTTTCGGTAAGATCCTCAATTATCTTTCCTTTCACGAGGAGAACCTTACTAAGATGAGAATTCTCGACGGTTAAATTCGTAACCTTCTTATTTGTTTCTACCAACTTGTCCTCCAACATATTATGGGCCTTCTCGAACTCTTCTGAGGTCCTCATTACAGCATCACAAACTCTTTGATCCGTTTCTTCTCTGGTGAAAGTTAATTTCTGCATACAATCCTTCAATGCACTGTTGAGGTGAGTTAGCCTTCCATTTGCAGCCTCTCTCTGCTTTGTAGATTCTTCTAACTCTTCCTTCAAACACATAATTTCAGCCTCCGCTTTCTTGTGAGCTAAATTTTGCATCAATTACTCAAAAGTTAGTTGGAAGGACTTTGCAGAAACGAACGGAAAAAAAAAAAAAAGTGAAAGAATCATCAATACAACATGAATAAACAAAGAAATGCAGTTATGACCTGCAATGGCTTCTTCCGCCATTTTTGTGAACTTTGTGACTAATTCATCTTTAGCGTTGCACTCATCGAGAGCAGATGCTAACTTCTCATCGAGGCTTCTAACCGATTCCTCCAGAACTTTTTCCTTTTCATTCTGAAGGATCTGAACCTGAACCCAAAAATTCAACAAAGCTTCCTTCAATCTAAGACAAATCTCATATCTTAAGAAGTGACATTTAAGAGTATCAGTTAAAATCATATCATAATCAACTATCTATGAGGTTTTGGATACAATTTCATGTCAAATGTCAAAAGGCCAACAACATTTTACACAGATAGGCTCGAGTAAGGTAAAAACATGATATATGTACCTCCTCATCGTTGTCTTTAACGGAAAGATCAGCTTTGTCATTTGCAATTATTCTTTTCTCTGAGGACTTTTTCCTCCACAGCCAATTCTTCTGGTCCATGGTCTACTGTTTGCTGTAAAATATCAAAACCGGGGTTGTCCGTGATCATTCCAATGATTCAATGACAATGTCAAGGTCTCAAATATCCAAATTATAGCTTATTAAGCCAAGTTTACCCACACTTCTGCTAGGACATCCACTTCTTGGACAAGACTGGCTGAGGTGAAACTTATAATCTAACAAATAATGTTATGCTTATGACCTGAACATATCAGAAAACATTACATATTGGGAATGTTTGGTAAATAGCTGTTAGCTGATTGTATTAGTAGGTTTGACTAGTTGATAATATTATCTAATTGTAGAAAGATGTTTGGTAAATTAGATGTTAGATAGCGTATTACATGCAAAATGACTTTCTCAAAAACTTATCGAAAAAACTACTTTGGTTGAAAAAGATTTCTTTTTTTTTTTGGATTACGATGGTAACCCGCAGGTGACTCTAACCGGCAAAAGACATAAATCAGCATAAGTTATCCATAACTGACAGGACCGGCTCAATGCCTCAATCTAAGAAAGCAAATAAGCTGCTCCCCACTCCTTGCTAATGCAGCTTACTACTAATTTTTGTACGCAATCCCCATACTCCCCACTCCCTACCCTTTACCAATACTAGCTACACTGTGAAACCAGACTTGATTTCAGTAGAGATAAGCAGATTTCTAAAACACCCAGAAATGAGAAAGATATTAGACAGTAGATATACAGTGTAACAGACTGATCATGATCACGAGCAAGTTCTATCAAACTACAATGAAAAAAGGAAGAAATCAAACTGATCATTTTAAAAGCAAACCAAAAAACAGTGAAAAAAAATACCAACTTCAGCTGAATAAATACTCAATAAGAAAGAAAATAGACAGAAAGGTGCGAATATACTCACTGTGGCAATCATGCAGCCACTCAGTATCACTATCAGAGAAGATTGAAGCCGCCGCCTTGGCGAATATAATGCCGGCGGCGTCGCTGCAACCCAGAAAATTTTGTATACTGTTTCAGGGCGAGAATGAATGGAGAGTCTTAAATAAAATCCTCAGGAAATTTAGTCATTCCACCGACAGTCGTAAAGCAGGAGAGCAGTGGGTCAGTGTCATTTCGCTAAAGGGCGGTAAAAAAATGGCTAAAATGCCAAAAGGTTGAGAGAAATCGTGGTGAAATGTCTATGGAGAAAGAATTGATACTTCTGACGATGACGATGATTGACCAGAGCGTCACAGACTCACAGCATGCCTGCGTGAGTGCGTGGTGCGTGAGTGCGTGGTGACGCCCACGCTCCATGGATTTGGCACCTCTGCCCATTGTACGCGCCGTTCTTGAAATTGAAAGCATGCTCACTATTTTGGGCCCGACTCTATTTAATACTGCACTCTTATTTTGTCTCTTTTTTCATTCCCTGCTTTTTTCCTTTTATAAAGCACCATCTTATTTTATGTTTAATGGATAGTTTCTATTTATTTATTTGAGTATCTCACTTTATATTTGTTTGTTTTTTTACTAGTTGAGCATTTCACAATTAAATATATATATTTAAAGAAGAACAAGAGGAGTTTTTTTTTTTTTTTTTTTTTTTTTAATCTAAATGAGTTCAGCCCAACACTAACTTGATATGTCTTCATTTCATTTAATATATGAACGATACCATCAATAATCAAGTTTATATTGTTTTAATATTTTTTTTTCAGTTGGACCGCTAAGCTTGCAAGAGAGTCTGCAACACGAGTTTACTTTTGAAAAGTATGTTTGATAGAGCCGATAAAATGGACTTTGTTTATCGGGCTGGGTTGTCCTGCCCCCTACTTAGGTAGGAGTGGGTTTCGAAAATCCCAATCTTTCCTTGTCCATCTACTGCAACTCTCAGTGATGGTTATTAACTTCTTATGCGGCAAAAGGTTTAAGTCGCATTTATCTTAAAACTTATTAGAGGATATTTTATCACTATTAATGTCTTATTCAACACTAACATAATTGGTCTTTGGTTTTCAAAAAAGAGTCGATAATCTATGAGCAATCTATGTTGGATGACTTCATTTGTGGTAATTTGCTGACTATGGTCACATGTGGGCGAACTTCACTTATAACACACATTCAATAGAGGTTGTGGATTTTCATATAAATCAAATAATCAATATCGGTGCAGTTGATTGGTCGATAAAATAATTGGTAGTTAGACAAGAAAAAAAAAACTAGAGAAGCAATAAGCAAATTTATAAAGAAACTAGAGAACATATGTGATTCTTTTTATCATTTAAAATTAATATTCACTATTAAAAATGGCGTTTATATTGTGGGAATGAAAATTTTAAATATGGATATTGATTCTAAATAACAAAAATAACTTTATAGAAAAATTGTTTATAAATAATTAATAAGTTAAATTTGTTTAAATTAACTTGGGCAAATAATTTCTAAAAGTTAAGTAATTGAGAGGCAAAAAAATGTATTTTTCCTACTAAGTACTTACAACATGGACACATGGTTACTATTATTAGCTTTTAAGGCTGGAACTGTCATAGCCCACATGGCCACATTCATTATATTTGGTATGTTATAAACTTGACTCATATGTCATATCCAATCTTCCTATTATCATGGGCTTGCAAACCCAGCCCAAATGGCACTTTAATTAGCTACTCTTTTATAGTTTCGTTTAAAGCTTGATTGCTTGAAACACATGAGAAGAATATTGAACTCATATATTCTAGAATCTAGATTGAAACAAGTTAAACTTTTAAAACATAGGTCAACCTTTTTGAACCGAAATTTAATCGTGTCTGTGTAATGAATACACTAGGTTATACGAATAGATTTACATAATGATTGCAATATGTGAACTTGGAAATTAGTGGCAATGGATTAGAGGTTCTCGAATTAATATATATTAAGTAAAAGTTCAAAAGTCTTATTAATCAGATATTTAATGTCCTAATTATAGGGGTGTAGAGGGAACACATGCGAGGTGATCATCATGCTAACCACATGTTCTTCATGCACTGGTGTGGTTGGTCGCCTTCTCGATAGGTACATACGGGCGTCGATCTCTGACAAGCTTAATTATTGTGAGACCGGACAGAGCTACGGATATGGAGAGGAGTTTCGTCCTTAGGTGTATGAAGCAATTCGTGATAAGGATCTGATCAACTTGAGCTCTAGGGTTGAAACTGGACAGTGAAAGGCATAGTGCACTGGCCGATAAAGGAGCCATCGGGATCCGCTATCCACATCGGGTCGAATGAGTGTCAAATATTTCAACATTAAGTTCTTATTAATGTTTTAGTTCTAGTTCATAGGCCTTCAAAACATTCAGCACAATACCTCAAGACCTCTCGCCTTTAACTTTTTCTAGTCATTTAACAATCGACTCTTAGTTGCACTCAATCATTACATGTTATTGTTATTTTTTTTTTCCAATTATATATTTTTTAGTTAGGCTATGAAATGTCATACGTAAGTCCTAACTATAGAAGACACATTTAAATATGTACCATGCTCAGATTAATTACCGTACGTACTGAACCGTTCCAATTAAGTTTGAGTATTGGTTAAGAGTGTTTTTTTTCCATCCAATTAACATATGTCTGCATGAGCAGTTCAGTTGGTCATAGGAGTAAAGTTTGAAAAGAATGACCAGAAATCGAATTTACATCCTCCCATATGTTCTGTTGGGACCGGTGTGGGGATCATCGGGGTTCGGGATTCAACATTTTTTGAGAAGAACATATGCCATGAGAAAAGTACACTTCAATACAATGGATAACCAATCATTATCTGACACGTTATTTATCAACTCCTTGCCGACTACATGCAATCCCTACCTTTGTTATATTTTTTCATGAGATGTATCGTCCTTAAACAATTAATAGTCAAAACCACTTGCGCATCCACTGACCGACTCCCGGAGGACAAAGAAGTAATCTTCCTCGCGGAGACGTGGTTCCCCGATCTATCCTCCACCCAGAAAACCGTTGTTCTTTCCCCAGCGACAATCTGTCATTTCCATTGGATTAAAATTCCGATCCTCAAAAAACCCTAGGAGAGAAATCTCACCAGGTCCTTATGGAGATCGCACCGGCGGCGCCAGCGTCTAACGACGGTGGAAGCGGGATTGCCACCGCCGCCGCTTCCTCCTCCTCATCTTCCTTCTCGGTCGATGCAATCAAGGGGACTACCGGTACCGCTTCTTCCGCATCTTCCTCCACCTCAACGATGCTGCCGGACGCGGCGAATAAAAATAGTGGCGCTACTGGTACAGCTTTCAAGTATGATGACGACGAAGAGGAGGAGGACGTTTGCCGGATCTGTCGAAACCCCGGTGACGCCGATAACCCTCTCCGGTATCCCTGTGCGTGCAGCGGCAGTATTAAATATGTCCACCAGGATTGCCTTCTTCAGTGGCTCAATCACAGCAACGCTCGCCAATGCGAGGTTTCTCTCGAATCCTTTCTATCTCTTTACGCGGATGTCCATCTATATTATTACTCCGTACCTTGTTATATGTATTTAGCTGTATGCATATGCATGAACACGTCCACAATATAAACGTATTATCGTTTATAAGAGAGACTATCGAGTGTTATTTATTGAATTGGACACCACTATATTCTATTTATACAGGAGAGTGGATTCAGTGCCCTTGTATATCAATTTGCCAAATCACATCACTGTATTTTGCCCTGATCATCTAATTGATTACGTTCACTTTTACTACAATCAGGCATTTACTAACCATTTTGTGAGTTTAGATAATTAGTTATCACTGAAGACTCATCTCTCTCTCTATTCATCATTGTGGCTGCTGCTTGTTTGGTTTGTCAATGTTTCTTGTAATATGCTTAAATGTTCTTTGATATTTCTGTTCTTCTCGAGTTCTCGTATTGTATCAAGGGGGAACCTCCAAAAGTAATGTTTCCTGCAGTCTAAATGTGACCTATCCACATCTTAGTTTTAGGGGTGTAATTTTGCTGAGCCAAATTGAACCATTTAGATGTTCCACTCAGCTATAGCCAAATAGTACTGAACTTGAGCTAAATTTGGGTTCAGCTTAGCTATTAGATGAGTGGCTCCAGCTGAACTTGAGCTCAGCTTGAAAATATAGAAATGACTAGAATTGTCTGGTGAATAACCTAGATTGTGAACCTGCTCTGTATGTTTAAATAAGATGGGGGAAAGACAGGTATTGGGGTGTTGCCCAAATGGTGAAAGTGGTGAAAGGGAGTAGTAACAGACTAACAGTTAAGACTAGGTTCACAAAGAAAACACTAACAACAGAAGGGTGGAAAGAGAGCCTGATGAGCTGAATGGTGTAGAGCTCAAAATTCCATCAATGCCAAGTTGAGTTAAGCTTTAACTGAGCAATCTTGAATAACTGATGAGCTGTACTTGTCATCTTCTATAATCACCTCTGATACCCATTGAGGTTTAAAACTGATCTGATACTGACATAGCTGGTTATTGCTAATTGACTATGATTTGATAGAGTTATAAGGTATTTTGGTTTTTGTTTTTAATGCAAAATATGTTATACTCAATATTTGAAGGGGTTATGGAAAAGAAAAAATGGTAATTGTGGGTCCCCATAACATGTACTATTTACCTATAAGGGGGTTATGAAATATCCACAAATTGACATTTCCTTCTTTTATGAGATTTTCATAGTTTTGGTTATTAGGATTTATCACAACAGTTTAGTTTATTGGAAAATTATTACCTGTAGTAAGTTCATTGTGTAACATCCAGCAAGTTATTCTCTTTCTAGATTTATTTCACTCTATTTCGTCCTAAAGATTATATCCAAGTTTCTTGTGTGTAAATGTGAAACTTTAGTTAATTTCTTATTTTCTTATGCTTGATATGCAGGTATGCAAACATGCCTTTTCTTTCTCTCCCGTTTATGCTGAGAATGCTCCAGCCAGGCTTCCTTTTCAGGAATTTATTGTTGGGATGGCTATGAAGGCATGCCATGTCCTGCAATTTTTCATGCGCCTTAGCTTTGTACTTTCTGTTTGGCTTCTAATCATCCCTTTCATAACATTCTGGATATGGCGTTTGGCGTTTGTTAGAAGTTTTGGTGAAGCTCAGAGGCTATTCTTAAGTCATATATCTACGACAGTTATTCTTACTGACTGCCTGCATGGGTTCCTCCTCTCTGCAAGCATTGTATTTATTTTTCTTGGAGCAACTTCACTGAGGGATTACTTCAGACATTTACGAGAACTTGGGGGACAGGATGCTGACAGGGAAGATGAAGGTGATAGAAATGCAGTCCAAGCTCGAAGACCTCCTGGTCAAGCTAACAGAAATTTTGCTGGTGAAGGAAATGGTGAAGATGCCAATGGAGCTCAAGGAATTGCAGGAGCTGGTCAGATTGTCAGAAGAAATGCAGAGAATGCTGCTGCCCGTTGGGAGATGCAGGCAGCACATCTTGAGGCTCATGTTGAACAGATGTTTGATGGTTTAGATGATGCTGATGGTGCGGAGGATGTACCTTTTGATGAGCTTGTTGGCATGCAGGGGCCTGTCTTTCATCTGGTTGAAAATGCATTCACTGTAAGTTTTTTTTTTTTTTTTTTTTTTTTCCTGGTTATTCATGGTTTGCGTGTCAAATTTGACATTACCAATTGTTCTGCTATGTAAAGCTCATAATATATGGCGAATATCTTGTTATTTTTACAGGTACTTGCTAGCAATATGATATTCCTTGGGGTTGTAATTTTCGTCCCTTTTTCACTGGGACGTATTATACTCTATTATTTGACATGGCTCTTGTCTTCTGCCACCAGTCCAGTATTGTCAACTGTCATGCCTCTTACTGAAACAGCACTTTCCTTGGCTAATATCACTTTAAAGAGTGCTATGACTGCTGTTGCAAACTTGACATCTGACAACCAGGAAAATAGTTTGCTTGGCCAAGTAGCAGAAATGATGAAATCAAATGCCACAGGATTAAACGAAGTGTCAGGCAACCTCAGTACAGTAGTTTCAGCTGATCTTTTGAAAGGGGCATCTATTGGGGCATCACGACTTTCTGATGTTACCACTCTTGCTGTTGGATATATGTTTATATTTTCTCTCGTCTTTTTCTATCTTGGAGTTGTTGCTTTAATTCGGT
Organism: Ipomoea nil; assembly: GCF_001879475.1. Classification (NCBI taxonomy): domain Eukaryota; kingdom Viridiplantae; phylum Streptophyta; class Magnoliopsida; order Solanales; family Convolvulaceae; genus Ipomoea; species Ipomoea nil. The sequence goes on from NW_017619350.1 coordinate 1,138,149, forward strand.
ACACTAGAGGAGAACCTTTGACATTGGGGAGATTTTATGGAATTGCTTCCATTGCAGAAACTATTCCTTCCCTATTCAGGCAATTTGTGGCAGCAATGAGACATCTGATGACTATGATCAAGGTTGCTTTTCTTCTTGTAATTGAACTTGGGGTCTTCCCTTTGATGTGTGGATGGTGGCTGGATGTTTGTACCATAAGAATGTTTGGGAAGTCGATCACACAAAGAGTTGAGTTCTTTTCAATTTCTCCATTGGCAAGCTCATTGATTCATTGGGTTGTAGGCATCGTCTACATGCTACAAATAAGCATCTTTGTTAGCCTTCTCCGAGGGGTACACTCACAGATCCCCTTTATTCTTTTATTGCTATGCTTTCTGTATTACCAATGCTAAATTTCATGCATTTCTCATAGGTTTTGCGTAATGGGGTTCTCTACTTCCTTCGAGATCCAGCTGATCCGAACTATAATCCATTCAGGGATCTCATTGATGATCCTGTGCATAAGCATGCTCGGAGAGTTCTTTTATCTGTGGCTGTTTATGGCAGTTTGATTGTGATGCTTGTATTTTTACCTGTAAAACTTGCCATGCGAATGGCTCCCACCATTTTTCCTCTTGATATTTCGTAAGATTACCTTCCTTCACTTTTGGTTCCTTTTCAAGATTCAGTCTCTCTTCTGTTTATAATCAATGAAGTAACCTTCATTATTCTGGTTCTTTGTGTAATATTTTTGTTTAACAAGACCATTCTTTTGTTTGGCAGTGTGTCAGATCCATTTACTGAAATTCCTGCTGACATGCTTCTCTTTCAAATCTGCATTCCTTTTGCCATTGAGCATTTTAAATTGCGGACAACAATCAAGTCTCTTCTCCGATATTGGTTTACTGCTGTGGGTTGGTCTCTTGGCTTAACTGAGTTCTTATTGCCTAGACCTGAGGATAATAGTGGGCAAGAGAATGGAAATGGTGACCAGGGCAGGCAGAACAGGGTGCATGGGCAGGTAGGTGGACAAGATCGAGCACTTGTGGGACTTGCTCCTGATGATTTGAACAGAATTAGACATGCCACAACAATTAATGGCAATTCTGTTGATGAGGATGATGGTGATGAACAAACTGATTCAGAGTAAGTTGAATTGTGCACATGGAACTCTTATCTTTTCTCTGGCAAGAGCATTCATTTAATGAGTAATGGCATTGAGTGATGCTGCTTGTTTGATTCATATTTAAGACCACGATCTAATGCTGTCTTGACGCATCATTTTCTAATGAGCATGTAGTGCTTATGATCCTTGTCCTGCATACTAGGAAACCAGCTTTTAATGGCTTTAGATATGAAGATATATTACATGCCTCCTAAATGTGCTATATTCTCATGATATTCTGAAACCTTGGGGTGTGAGATAGTAGCTGGTTCTTAATTGTGACTTTGCTTGCATGAAGGGGACTGTTTTGCTACTTATGCATGCTGTGAGCAAGTTTCTTAGATTTGTATACCATCTTTTAGCAGGTATGGCTTTGTGCTTCGAATTGTGTTGCTGCTGGTTGTGGCTTGGATGACTTTGCTTATATTCAATTCTGCCCTGATAATTGTCCCAATTTCACTTGGACGAGCACTCTTCAATTCCCTTCCACTTCTGCCAATTACACATGGAATCAAGTGCAATGGTATGATAATATTAGTTGGTCGATATTCACTTGTTTCATGTCTTCAGGTTTCAACTTCTATAGCTAACTTCTTTTCTTGTATAGATTTATATGCATTTGTTATTGGAAGTTATGCTATTTGGACTGCCTTAGCTGGAGCTAGGTACTGTGTTGAACACATTAGGTCAAGAAGTGCTACAGTTCTTATTGCCCTAATTTGGAAATGGTGTGGCATTGTCCTAAAGAGTTTGGCATTGCTCTCAATATGGGTAATTACATATTTTCATGATCTTGTGTGCTGTTAAGTAGTTTATATGTTCTTGATTCTATCTTTTGTCCTTTTATTTATTGATCTATTTATCTTTTTGTATAGATCTTTGTCATCCCAGTATTAATTGGACTGCTCTTTGAACTTTTGGTGATTGTGCCAATGCGAGTGCCTATAGATGAAAGTCCAGTTTTCCTCTTGTATCAGGACTGGGCTCTCGGGCTCATCTTTCTGAAGATCTGGACAAGGCTGGTATGTACAGTCATCTATTTCTTCTTGATTACCATGGTGGAATTCAGTTTACTTGATTGAAAATGTCCTGTTGTTTGCTTGTTGCTGAGAATACTGCAATCTGGACCTGTTGAAAATTCAATTACTTTTCTTTTATAAATGTAATTGAGATATGCTTATCCTGATAAGCTGTGTTGAGTGGGGTACCTTGACTGATTTCTTTTATGTTTTTTTTTTTTTTTGGTCCTTTTGTCAATTAATCATAAAAATTTTCCCACTATTATTGACATAACCCTATATGTTTTAAACAGGTTATGCTGGATCAGATGATGCCCTTGGTGGATGACAGTTGGCGAACAAAATTTGAGAGGGTGAGGCAAGATGGATTCTCTCGGCTGCAGGGATTTTGGGTCCTGCGTGAGATTGTTGTTCCGATTATCATGAAGCTTCTTACAGCACTGTGTGTTCCATATGTCTTAGCAAGGGGAGTTTTCCCAATACTTGGTTACCCTTTGGTGGTTAACTCTGCTGTTTATCGGTTTGCTTGGTTGGGATGCCTTGGCTTTAGTCTGTTGTGGTTCTGTGCCAAGCGGTTCCATGTATGGTTTACCAACCTCCATAATTCAATCAGGGATGACCGCTATTTGATTGGTCGCAGGCTTCACAATTATGGTGAAGATGTTGTAGAGAAGCAGAATGAAGAGGGGGTGTCCCAAGAAACACAAAATGCTCCATTGATTCAAGATGACCAGCAGGCTGCAAACATAGGTATTAGACAGAGAAATGGATTCAGGCAAGATGCTTAAGCATTAAAAATCACTTATAGATTTGGTCCCCTCTGAGGATATTACATGGTTTTGGTGGGAGAGAAGGGGAGGGTGGAGAGAAGGAAAGCAACAACAAGAAAGAGTAGTGTTGACTACTTGTCAATGTGCGTGATGGTCAAAAACAGAAGGAATGTATTGGTGAGACTTCTATTCGTGAATAATTTAGTGGACTTCTGCAGTTGTGAATATTTGTCTAATGTGTGGCTTGAAGATGTAACTTAGCTATAAACAGCTTAGGCCATAATCCTTTTCTTTTTTTCTTTAGCTCTCATTCTTTTCTATCCTGCTATTGTACTTTGGATGTGCTGAAGAATTGCCGTCATGTCGGTTGCAAATCGTTTATATATGCGTTGGACGTTCAAAAAGGTCCGAGAAGAATGCCGATCCTGATCACGATTTCACATTTGTACTTTGTACACTTAAATTTTGGTATATATAATGTAGATGCTTTCCGTTTTGGTCGTCGGATGCGCTACCAAGTGCCAATTGGGCAATAGAAAATCAATCTGCCCGTTCTCGGCCTACTAAATCTATGGTTATAGTAGCAAACATACATAAGAAGTGATTTGATCTCCATTTGTATCTAAAAATGGATAATACAACCGGTGCAAAATCTAATTAACTAATATATATTATAATGCTGTTATTACTAATCACGCTGCTAAACTCAAGATGTGATCGTATGCTTTGATTTCTTATCTTTTTACCCCCATTTCTTGGTGGTCCTAATGAGAACACAATTTTTGCATATTCGAAATACTAAAAGTATGTACAAGGATATATCCAAAGAGATGACATATACTAGGAATACTATACAACTATAGAAATATAGTGCAATTGTGAGGTATGTTAAAGGTACTTTAGGTTATGGTTTACGACTATGAAAGTGTATTTCTTCGGAGTTACATGCTTTCTCTGATTCAGATTGGACTGTTCAACTGATCGTAAGTCAACGAGTGGTTTTCTGCGTTTTTGGGATCGAATTTGGTCTCTTAAGTGTGTAAGAAGCAACAGATTGTGGTTAGGTCGTCCCCTGAGGCTGAATACAAGACACTCGCTTATGCCTCGGCTGAGGTAACTTGGATTGTATCTTTGTTACGTGAGCTAGGAGTTTAACTTGGATTGTATCTTTGTTACGTGAGCTAGGAGTTTCAGTGTCTCTTCTGAGACTATGTTGTGATAATTTGGAGGCTACTTACATGAGTGTTAATCCGGTGTTTCATTCTTAGACTAAGCATGTTGGATTGGAGCTGGCCAAGGAGAAGTAGCGCCCTTGCTCATGTAGAGGATTTGAGAGATTGTTCGATAGATTTCCATACTTGTTGTGAAGTGCTTCTCCCAATCGCCATATACTTGACTTCCTCAGATAACGAAGAGATGATCATAGATAGAATGGACTGGTTTTGCTGCACCTAGGCAGTGTACGCATGATTAAGGGTAGGAGAAACAGCAGAACCAACCATGAAAATGACACGGGGAAGGACATGGACATGTGCTATCAACAAAACCAAGCAGGTTCTAACCTCGAAGAAACAGTACCAATTGCGTATGCCAAAACAAAAATTTTTGAGTCGTCAATTTGATTGAAACAAAGTGGTGTGTCGTAGATAACGATTTTAAGTCAAACAAATTGTTATTCCCTTCAACTAAATGTGTATGGGTACAAACTTTGATAGAAAATCAGTTAATCGATCGAACTTTGAAAAATATTGATTAATTATTTTTTAACTGATATAATTCGATTTGGTTAATGATTAGATATTTTATATCATTTCGGTTATCGACAAATTCAATTCGAAATTGTCGATTAACCGAATGATTAATTGAAATTATATATATGAAAACGTTATATATTCAAAAAAAAAAAAAAAAAAAAAAAAAAAAAACCTAACCGATACTAAATGAGAACACAATTTCTATATATTCAAAATACTAAAAGTCTGTACAAAAATATATGTACAAGGATATATCCAAAGAGATATACATAAACTAGGAATACATTACAACTAATTTATGTGTATTCAAAATACTAAAAGTCTGTATAAGAATATATGTACAAGGATATATCTAAAGAGATAGATATACACTATGAATACAATACAATTATAGAAATATAATGCAACTGAGGTCGTAGAGTCCTAATAGTCCTGAGGAATAATCCAACTATACTTTTCGTCGAGAAATACATAAACTTTGATCAAGACATGAGATGTTTTGTTATACTTGGAGTTCAATTTCAATGCAAACTGCAATAACAGCGGCGTTGATAGTTCCTTAATTCCCACTTGTCATCGACCGCCTCACGTTAACTGGCACTTTCAGTCCAGCAGATTTTCTGTGAACAAAGTAAAAGAAAGGCTACTGTTTGAATCTCACACGAAATCGAATTATTCGTGTTTTCAACGCACCGCACTTTCCCCTTCTCCAGCGTTTATTTAACCTCATTATAACCTTTTGTATGGAATATCTGAATTATTATCGCTAAGTTGGATTCAACTTTTTGGGAAGAATTATTATCGCTTCCAAGTTCCAACGCACGCTCATTACTTGATACAGAATCTTCCATGGCCGCCATTAGTAACCATATCTTGCCGTGCGCACTTACTCACCGTAGCCGCCCCCTTCCGACACCTTACACCGCCGTTAAATGTTCCGTTTCTAGCCGCCGGTTATATAGACGCTCGGAATCCCGCTCGCAGGCTGCCGTGAGTGCCGTCCCTTCCTCCGCCGCCACCAATTCTCGGCCGGTAAGTTTCCCCTCTCTCCTCCACACTCCAGTAGCATTATATAGTCTCAGTCCTAGCCTCTGGATTTGTTTACCTCTCATTATTTTTTTACTTAATAAATTATACTAATAAACTATTGACCTATTGTGTTTACTAATTAAATAAGCTAATTGTTTACTAAAATAATAAATTTGAGGTTTCGGTTTTGCAGCCAGGAGACGTACAGTACACTGTTGGAGATTTTATGACCGGAAAAAAGGATTTACATGTTGTGAAACCGACTACAACTGTTGATGAAGGTTTTCCTGCTTCCTTCGTCTAAACTCGTCGGAGATTCACTTTTTCCCTCCCTAATTGTTGCTTCTTCGTATTTGCAGCGCTTGAGGCTCTGGTGGAGAAGAGAGTTACCGGATTTCCGGTGATAGATGACGATTGGAATTTGGTAAGTTCATGTGATTTGGAAGCTTCTTACTGAGTTCTAATTTTGAACACTGTTATTAAACAAGGACACAACTACTAGATGTGGAGACTGGAGATTGATCTACAGGGAACAATAAAATAATTCTTGTCAATTTCTTAGTTGATGAAATTGTAAAATAATGCTGTGAGTGGTGGAATTACATTATGGTTATAATAAAGGCTACTGTGGATTTGATGATATTGTTTCACTACATGTTCAACAATCTTGCACTCTAAATGTTTGATAGCTGGATTTTGTCAAGCTAATCCATAATGCTTATGCTGATTTATGTGCCTGTGACTTTTAAGACTGCATTTGTGAATTGTGATTTAACTAAAACTTGTTTCTGCAGGTAGGTGTTGTATCAGATTATGACTTATTGGCACTCGATTCTATCTCAGGTATCCCCAAGTTTCTGAAATAAAGCACTTTCCATGAAATTTATCTTCTTCAAACTAGTCGTAGGTGCTAAGTTTCTACCTCTTGGTGTCTTTTCTAGGCAATATTGTAAATAAAATGGCATTGGAGTATATGATTTAATAGTTGAAAACATATGGGTTGAACACTTGCCCTGAAGACCTCTCTACATGCCCTTAGCTGCTATGCTATCGGATGGGGCATTTGATAACAAAACTTTATTTTTTCTTAATTAATTGGATGAGATAGAAAAATTATTTTCTTTGCAACGTCATATGCTTCACTTATTGTGGCTTTCTCTTTACAATTGAGAATAACTTGGAAATGCACTTTCTATGAATCAGGTGGTAGCCAATGTGATACAAACTTGTTTCCTGATGTTAATAGTTCTTGGAAGGTATGTAATGTGGGAGTATTTTCCTCCTCCTGTAAGCATAATAATTTAGATCATTGCTGTTAAAACCCTGAGATGATATTAAAGGTGTGTGCAGAGACAGTAGTATATTGTTTGTTCTTTACCTCTTACTTTCTTTTGTTCTTGATTTTATGACAGACTTTCAATGAGATCCAGAAACTGTTAAGTAAAACTAATGGGAAAGTGGTTGGTGATCTTATGACACCAAATCCTCTTGCTGTTCGTCAAAACACTAACCTTGAGGATGCTGCAAGGTAGTTCGTCCTGCTATGATCATGAGAATTGTTGTTGCTAATATTTTTCTCGGCTTCCACTTTTATGCTGTAAAAAAAAAAAAAAAAAAGAGGTGAAAAAGAGAACATGCATCACGCAAGAGTTTCATACTATGCAGGATTTTTGGTGTTTCTAAGGCCTCAAAATCTTAGTGTTTTTATGTTTACACTGTTTATATCACTAATAAGTGGTTGCATGTTTAGGAAGACATTTTCTAGTAAAAGTGTGTTTTTTCCCCTTTGACCCTGTTGTTAAGTACTTTTTGTTGATTAATGACTTTGAATAAACTCAGTTGCTTTCCAATTTTAGGTTGCTGCTTAAAACAAAGTACCGCCGACTTCCAGTTGTAGACAGTGATGGCAAACTGGTATGCATTCTCTTTATCGATTTGCCTGTATACCCAAGGAACATGTATAATTTCTAACCTGTGGCCGTCTTGTTGAATATGAAGGTTGGAATTATTACAAGGGGCAATGTAGTTAATGCTGCTCTTCAAATAAAACACAGCTCCGAGAAGATGTGATGACTGCATAATATACTCTTTCAGTCGTCATCACGAGATTCGCCATTGGACAGATGCATAATATACTCTTTCAGTCGTCATCACAGCGGTTAGACAGATTGTAGTTTTATTTAGTTTGAAGAGTGGAGTTCCATCATACCAACATTTACGGGTGAGTTCCAAATCCGCAGAATGGGAGGATGCTATATAAACTAGATTGAGGAGAAGTGGAAAAGTAAATACCAAATTACCAAATACTTGAAATCTTTCTGTGGGCAATTTTTTAATGGTAATGTTGTGTAGACCAGTTGCTTCTCTTCTATGATCTCATATAGCATCTCTTTGTTGTAGGGTTTAAGGAACTTCCCATGATGTTCTATTTATTATTGTTTGGAATAAGGTTCAAATTGGCCACTGAACGTAACCTGAAAATGCAATTAGGCCACTGAACGAAAATAAAGTGCAATTAGGCCACTGAACACTCCAAAAACGTGCAATTAGGCCACTGAACTTTCCAAATGTATGCAATTTCACCGGATAGCAGGTTACCATCAATTTTAGCAGGTTACCTGCTTACGTGGCAGTTGAGTTGGCATTTTTAATAAATTTTAAATAATTTTTAATAATTAATTTTAATAATAAATTTTATAAAAAATTTGAAAAAAAAAAATAAATAATAAAATAAAATCGTTTTTATTTTTTTAAAAAAATTTAAATAAAAATTTATTATTAAAATTTATTAAAAAATATTTAAAATTTATTAAAAATGACAACTCAGCTGCCACGTAAGTAGATAACCTGCTAAAATTGAGGGTAACCTGCTGTCAGGTGAAATTGCACATTTTTGGAGTGTTCAGTGGCCTAATTACACTTTTTTTTCGTTCAGTGGCCTAATTGCATTTTCAAGTTACGTTCAGTGGCCAATTTGAACCTTATTCCTTATTGTTTTAACACAGAAATTCAGAATCGTTTTAGTGTCTTTATTGTCGGTGCAAATACTTGAATTTGTTAGTTGCAATTTCGTGAAATTTTTATTTTTCATCGGTGGCACCTACAAAGCTGCCGGCCGCCCACCCTATTTCATGAGATTTTTATTTGTCACCATTTCATTCATTTATTACTATGTAAAGTCACTACGAACTACTAAAGAAAGAAACAATGAAAACTACTTTCATAGATTTTAACGTGTGACGAAAAAGCTTTAGCTGGTAGCTCATGACATTTTTGTGCCTTTTCCAAATGAGAGGTCATAGGTTTAAACACTAGTGGATGCATTGACTTTTTGTGTTTCAATGAGTTCAAAAAATATATATGGACAAATATTATATTGTAATAGAGTCAATAGTGCTTAAAAAAAAAGTAATATCATCTTAAAAGTAAAGTTGATGAATAATTGTTACAAAATAATATGAATAATACATTGATGTATGGAAATCGAGGACGGTTATAGAGTTAACAACGGGTCATTTCTCATAGAATTAAGTGATTTATCTGAATTACTTTGTAATATTTTATTAGTTAGGGTTGTAAAATAGATTTTATCTAAATCCATATTTGAATTTTGAGGTAGATGAAACATAATTATGTCCCTCCTATGTGTACTATTGTTTTGTGTGGTTTATGTAATGCCGGGTTTCCATTATTAAAAAAAAAAACATTAAATTGCACCTACCGGTCACAGAAAGAAGCCAGTAGGCGATTGAGGTGATGGGGACCAGCAGAAAAATTAAGACATACCTTGTATTCCCTTGTAATATGCTCTGAAATGTTTTTAAAAATGACATTTTTTCCCCCTGAGTTATATATTTATAGCATTTTTTTCCCCTGAATTATTAAAGTGGCTATTTTCCCCTCTGAAATGTTAAATGGATATATTTACCCTTAAAATAAATATTTCATTTATTTTTTTTTCTCCAACAAATTATGACCATAATTTGGTTTAAACCAAACAAACACTATAGCAACCAAACTTAAATATTCCAATTACAATTTAGAATCGAAACTCAATATTTAGAGTTTATTAAAATCGTGAACCGGAACGGACGGTTCATGTTCTGAACTGAAAAAATAAAATACATTTATTGTTGAATTTAGACTATTTTAAAATAAAAAATAAAATTGTAAAATAAAGACAGTTCAAAATCGCGAACCGGATCCGGAACCGCCGGTTCACGGTTCAAGATTCAATTTTTTTGATACATAATTTTAATAAATTGACATCTAAATATTGGGTTCTAGATCTGAATCATAACCGGAAACTTTTAATTCGATTGTTTTAGTGTCCGGTTCAGTTCAAACCGAACCGTGGTCATCCCTACGTATACACAATAATTTGTTGGAGAAAGGAAAATAAATAAAATGTTTACTTTAAGGGTAAAAATGTCAATTTAATATATCAGGGGGGAAAAGACACCACTTTTTAAATAATTGAGGGGACTAATATGCTTACCTAAATAATTGAGGGAGAAAAAGTGCTATAAGTATATAACTCAGGGGGAAAAAGTGCCATTTTCCCAAAATACTATTTAAAATACTTATAACTCTTCAATTTTTACTTCATCACTCCAAATTTTAGAACTTATAACCTATATATATAAGATGAAAATAATTTATCATTCAATGCATAGGCCCTACCATATTTGTTAGCTTCATTCTTGGGGAAGTACGAAGCAACTTGTCTTCTCCAAATTAAAGTATTTTGTTATAAATAGCAGTATATTATAACTCCAAACAGAACGCAGATTGCAGAAATCATTCAGTCAATCACTTAAGAAATTTTGTAGTTTGAAGCAAAGATTTTGATATGGGTGAGCTTCATGTTTTCTTCTTCCCCATGTTGGCTCATGGCCACATGATTCCTACTCTAGATATGGCCAAGCTCTTCGCTTCACGTGGCGTCAAGGCAACCATAATCACCACCCCTGCAAACCAACCCGTTTTCTCCAAAGCCGTAGATAAGTATACGCAGTTAGGGTTCCAAATGGAGATTCGATTGCTGGAATTCCCCGGCGTCGAGGTTGGCTTGCCGGAAAGTTGCCAGCGTCTTGATCAGATCCCCTCCGATGACGGACTCCCCACATTCTTCAAGGCCTGCGCTTTGCTCCAACCATCTCTTGAAGAACTCTTACAAGAGCTCCGTCCCGATTGCCTCGTCGCCGATATGTTTTTCCCGTGGGCTACTAACGCCGCCGCCAAGTTCGATATCCCAAGACTCATCTTTCACGGAATCAGCCACTTGGCCTTGTGTGCTATGCAAAGCCTTGGAGTTTACAAGCCTTTCAACAATGTTTCATCTGATTCTGAACTTTTTACCATTCCAAATCTTCCTCACGAGCTCAAACTCACCAGATTGCAAGTTTCTCCTATGGAACGCAGCGAACTTGAAACTCCCTTCACAGAATTCTTGAAACGCGTTAGTGAATCAGAGGATACAAGCTATGGTGTAATATTCAACAGCTTCTATGAGCTAGAGCCGGATTTTGTAGAGCATTACAAGAATGTTCTGGGGAGAAGAGCGTGGTCAGTTGGGCCACTTTCCCTTTACAACAGAGACGTAGAAGATAAAGCTGAAAGAGGGAAGAAATCGGCAATCGACGAGCATGAATGCCTGAAATGGCTGGATTCCAAGAACCCCCATTCCGTGGTTTACATCTGTTTCGGAAGCGTCGCAAATTTCGCTCCGTCTCAGCTCCACGAAATGGCAATGGGGATCGAGGCTTCAGGGCTGGACTTCGTGTGGGTGATCAGAAACAAGAGAGAAGAAGAGAAATGGATGCCGGAAGGATTCGAGGAGAGAACCAAAGGGAAAGGATTGATCATAAGAGGCTGGGCTCCTCAAGTGCTGATTCTTGATCACGAAGCCGTGGGAGCATTCGTGACCCATTGCGGATGGAACTCAACGTTGGAAGGGATATCTGCAGGGGTGCCCATGGTGACATGGCCGGTGTTCGCCGAACAGTTCTTGAATGAAAAACTGATGACTGATGTTCTGCGGACAGGAACCGGAGTTGGGTCGAAAGAGTGGAAGAGATCAGAGAGTGACGGTGTGAAGAGGGAAGCCATTGCAGAGGCAATGAAGAAGGTGATGATCGGTGAAGAATCAGAGGAGATTCGGAGCAGAGCAAAGGCAATGAAAGACAAGGCAAAGAAGGCAATCGAGGAAGGAGGATCATCTTACTTAGGCTTGAGCTCTTTGTTAGATGAACTCAGAGCTTACCATGCAAAACATTGACTACATCTACAAGGTCCTAAAACATTGAAGATTTCAGTACGAGGTCTACAGTTTACCTGTCTGGTTTTCTCAATTCTTTCTGCATTTTCTTCACACCCTTTGTAGGGGTAGAATCTGGATAATCACAAATAAATATGAATTACCCTTTAGTTTGAGGAATGGAGTTCCATTATACCAACATTTACGGGTGAGTTCCAAATCCACGGAATGGGAGCATGCTATATAAATTTGTTCACTGGATGTTGTGTTCTTCATCTGGAAATCTTTATGTGGGCAATTTTTTTATGGTAATGTTGTGTTGACCAGACCAGTTGCTTCTCTACTATGATATGATCTCTTCTTTGTAGGGTTTAAGGAACTTCCCATGATCTTCTGTTTATTATTGTTTTAACACAGAAATTCAGAAACGTTTACTGTCTTCATTGTCTGGTGTAAATACTTGAATTTGTTAGTTGCAATTTCATGATATTTTTATTTTTCATCCGTGGCCCCTGCCAAGCTGCCGGCACACCCTATTTCATGAGATTTTTATTTGTCACCATTTCATTCATTTATTAGAATATCAAGTCACTACTAAAGAATGAAACAATGAAAACTACTTTCATAGATTTTAACGTGTGACGAAAGCGTTTAGGCCAAGCAACTTGTAGTCGAATGACAGCTCTGAGATGTCACATGTTTAAAGGGACATTGACTCTGTGTTTCAATAGGTTTAGAAAGTATGTACAAATAGATATTACTTTGTATTATTGTAATAGAGTCAATATTATTAAAAAAAAAGAAAAGGTAATACTCCGTAACATTATAAAAGTAAAGCTGATGGATAATTGTTACAAAATAATATGAATAATACATCGATGCATGGAATCGAGAACGGTCGTAGTGTACCCGCATGGGCAGCTCAACTGGTCACAGAGGTGAAACTTTGGAAGGATGACCAGGGATTGGGTCTCTCAAAGTGAGGGGGAGCTATCTCTCAAAGTAAGGACGGTTCCTTGTGCCAGTGAGCATCGGTCTAGCCTCTGTGGTTCATGTTCAGTTGAGTTACCATGATTTACATCCTCCGAGTTACCATGATTTACATCCTCCTATCGTGTCGGTCCCGAGTACGATGATTTTGAACAATTTAACCATCTGATTTTTAAAATCTTTCTAATTGAGGTCCTTCCGTTATATCTTAGGGGGGTGTATTCAATCATGACTTTTGTGGAGTTTTAAAGACTTTTAAAATGATAGATTTTAATAAACTTTGATTGACTTTCATAGAGTCGTTAAAAACTTTTTAAAACTTTATAAGACTCTATAAAAGTCTATATAAAAAACATTCATAGACTTTTATCAACTTTTTATTTTAAAAAGTCTACAAAAGTCATTGAAATTCTAAATTGAATACATCATTACAAACTTTCAATGATTTTGATTCTTATCATTTACAATTTTCTTACAAAACATTTATAATATATCATAAAATTCTTCTTATTATATAGTTCTTCACCCACATCAACATTCGCAACATTATTATTTTTAGAGCAAATTACACTTTTGGTCCTGTGACTATTAGGGGTGTGTTAATTTGGGTACGTGACTTTTAAAATTAACAATTTAGTCCTTTAACTATCATTTTTTTAGCAGATTTGGTCCTCCTGGCCAAATTGACGGTGAAATTTGGCCGGAAAGATATTCGAATTTTTAAATCAAATATTAGTGGGGGTAATTCGGTCTTTTTAATTGTAAAAAAAATAGCGTTTGATTTAAAAATTCGAACGTCTTTCCGGTCAAATTCCACCGACAATTTGGCCTGGAGGACCAAATCTGCTAAAAAAATGATAGTTAAAGGACTAAATTGTTAGTTTTAAAAGTCACGTACTCAAATTAACACACCCCCAATAGTCACAGGACCAAAAGTGTAATTTGCTCTTATTTTTATCCATAGTATGCTGAGACTTATATGCTAATTACTTATATATATTATTAATAAACATCAACAAAAAAAAAAAACTATTTCATTAGAAATTCATAACAATATTGAATAATAAAATTTATAATAAAAGACTTGATCAAATAAAATATTTAAAAATATAATTACAAGTTGCATAAAATAAAAAAATAAAAATCCAATATTAATAATATATATAAAATTATCTTTGATATATTGCTAGGCATCATGCAAAGAACTATTATTTGCAATAGCAATTTGAGACTGCAAACAACAAGAAGGTGTTACTGTTTGCAACTCCAAATTGTTGTTACGAACAGTAATTCGCTATTCGTAGTAACATGTTGTTATATATATATATATATATATATATATATATATATATATATATATATATATATATATATATATATATTATGAATATAAACATCAAAATAATAACATCAAAATATATAAGTATTTATATGAATATTATGAAACATATACTAAAATTTGACGATGAAAAATTTGCTTTGTTCATGTATTTAGGGAGAATTAGAGAAAGTTAGTGATAAAAAATTCATAAAAAAAAAATAAAAACCAATATAAACAAGCAATAATGAAATAAAAATAATATTATTTCGAATTTTTAGATGAAGATTCTAAAGTTTATGAGAGAGAGAAAAATTGGTAGAGTTTAGGTATGAGAAAAATATAGGATAATGAAGAAAAAAATAATTTTATTAAATTTAGATAGGTTTATCGAGTTTAAATAGGGAGAAAAAACAGAGTTTAAATAGAGAGAGAAAACATTCAAAGTTGTTAGAAAGAAAATTTGAAATCTAGGGATTGATGGTCGGATTTCAACTATTTATATTTGAGAAGGAAAAGTCTACAAAAGTCTTAAAATTAAAAAGTCTACAAAAGTTCATAACTTTTTGAATATCACATGACTTTTAAAAACTCTTTAAAAGTCTTAATCGAATACCACACGACTTTTAAAGATTCTTTAAAAATCTTGATTGAATACCGCCTGACTTTTAAAGACTCTCTAAAAGTTTGAATTGAATACCTCCAGACTTTTAAAGTTCATAAAAGTCCTTAAAACTCTATAAAAGTCATGATTGAATACACCCCCTCCCTTAGTTAAGTGGACATTTATTTGAGGGGTAAAAGTGTCTTTTTAGGTTTTGAGTGTATATTAGATCTTCATTTCCAGCCGGTGATATTGGAGGTGCGTACGCGGCGCAGGAGCAATTCCTCTTGCGCATCGCCGTACACTCATCGAAGCTCATGCCGGCGTCCACAATCGAACTCTCCGTCAACTTCATCTAATTCAACGCCAAAAACCTATAGTTTTCACAGTCCAAATTATGAACTCTAACGCACCCGTCCGACGAGAATTTGTTCTAAAAGCGCATCGACCGGAGTTTTCAGGGGTGAAGAAGCCCATCTCTAAAAGCGCATGGGAGGAGACTAATTAAGGTTTGGTCTCCGGCGAATGGGTGCGTCGGGGTGATGGTGTTGAGTACAAGAGGTGCGGTGAGAGTTGGGAGGATGATCGAGGGTCTGGAAAATTATGAAACAGCAGATGCAGGGTGAGTAACAATGGCGGTGCCCAGCAGTGTTTGCTCATTCTTGAATTAAACAATGGACCCCTAAACAATGGACCATGCATATTAAGCGTCGATAATTATAATAAGAATATTGTCAGCCAACATCCACATTTCAATTAAAAAATAACTGTGGTTTTTCACAACTTAATTTGTGGTATGCATTCAAATAATATTCAATCAATCAAAGCCTAAACCTGATTGTCTGCCTTCTGTTATAATTCAAAACGTTGGCTGTGGAACCAAGATGAAATATACACTGAGAACCTGAAAAGACACTTTTACTCCTCAAATAAACTTCCATTTAACTAGGATATAACGGAGGGACCTCAATTGGAAAGATTTTAATAGTCAGATGGTTAAATTGTTTAAATTAAAAGTCGATGACCAATTATGAAAAATCATTATACTCAGGAGACCATTGTTGGAATTAACTCGTTAAGAAAGGACCATTTTTCATAGAGCTGGTTTGACAATTAATTTGAACTAATTCGTTAAATTGATTTATCAAATTTACTTTGTGATTTTTTATTACTTAGATTTATAAAATATATTTTATCTAAAGTCTATAATTAAATTTTGACATAGATGAAACATAATTATCGTCCCTCCTGATGTGTAGTACTCCGTATTGTTTTGTGTGGATTGTGGACTGCCGTACTGGTTTGAGTGGTTTCCCTTGTTAAAAAACATTTAAAGTGCTTCTCAAAAAAAAAAAAAAAACATTAAAGTGCACCTATTGGTCAAAGAAAGAAGCCAGCAGGTGATTGAGGTGATGGGGACCATGTACAAACATGTGACGAAAGTGCTTAGGTCACTGCACATAAACCAGCAGAAAAGTTTAAGACATACCTTGTAATATGCTCTGAAATGTTAAAAAAATACTACTAAGAACTCTTCGGCTTTTCCTTTATCACTCAAAATTTTGGAACTTATGAATAAGATGAAAATAATCTATCATTTTTATCATATCAAAAAATAAAATAAGGAAAATAGAGAATGAAGATCAATATAATAGAACTTTAAATAGTTAACTTGGGGTATGATTGAGTGAAAATAACTTATTAATTCTTATCTAAAAATCTGTCTCATCCAATAAAAGTGTATTGACGGTGAAACTCTTGAGCTACTCTCAAAAAGAAAAAAAAAAAAACTCTAAAATATTTGGAAAATTCAACGAATGGGCCTACCATCTTTGATGGCTTTCATTCTTGGGAAAGTACGAAGCAACTTACCTTATCTAAAATCTAAATTACAGTATTTGTTATAAATAGCAGTATATTATAAACCCAAACAGACCGCAGAAATCAGTCAATCAATTAAGAATTTTGCAGTTTCAAGCAAAGATTTTGCGATGGGTGATCTTCATGTTTTCTTCTTCCCCATGATGGCTCATGGCCACATGATTCCTACTCTAGATATGGCCAAGCTCTTCGCTTCACGTGGCGTCAAGGCAACCATAATCACCACCCCTGCAAACCAACCCGTTTTCTCCAAAGCCGTAGATAAGTATACGCAGTTAGGGTTCCAAATGGAGATTCGATTGCTGGAATTCCCCGGCGTCGAGGTTGGCTTGCCGGAAAGTTGCCAGCGTCTCGATCAAACCCCCGACGACGACGGACTCCCCAGATTCTTCAAAGCCTGCGCTATGCTCCAACCACCTCTTGAAGACCTCTTACAAGAGCTCCGCCCCGATTGCCTCGTCGCCGATATGTTTTTCCCTTGGGCTACTAACGCCGCCGCCAAGTTCGATATCCCAAGACTCATCTTTCACGGAACTAGCCACTTGGCCTTATGTGCTATGCATAGCCTAAGAGTTTACAAGCCTTTCAACGATGTTTCATCTGATTCTGAACTTTTTACCATTCCCAATCTCCCGCACGAACTCAAAATCACCAAATTGCAAGTTTCTCCGTTCGAACGCAGCGAGGTTGAAAATACCATGTCGGAATTCATGAGAAGCGTTAGGGGATCGGAGGAGAAAAGCTATGGGGTAATCTTTAACAGCTTCTACGAGCTGGAACCGGATTATGCAGAGCATTACAAGAATGTTCTGGGGAGAAGAGCGTGGTCAGTTGGGCCACTTTCCCTTTACAACAGAGACGTAGAAGATAAAGCTGAAAGAGGGAAGAAATCGGCAATCGATGAGCATGAATGCCTGAAATGGCTGGATTCCAAGAACCCCCATTCCGTGGTTTACATCTGTTTCGGAAGCGTCGCAAATTTCGCTCCATCTCAGCTCCACGAAATGGCGATGGGGATCGAGGATTCAGGGATGGACTTCGTCTGGGTGATCAGAAACAAGAGAGAAGAAGACAACGGATCAGAGAAATGGATGCCGGAAGGATTCGAGGAGAGAACCAAAGGGAAAGGATTAATCATAAGAGGCTGGGCTCCCCAAGTTGTGATTCTTGACCACCCAGCCGTGGGGGCATTCGTGACCCACTGCGGATGGAACTCGACGCTAGAAGGCGTGTGTGGCGGCGTGCCCATGGTGACATGGCCGGTATTCGCCGAGCAGTTCATCAATGAAAAACTGATGACTGATATTTTACGGACCGGAACCGGAGTTGGGTCGAAAGAGTGGAAGAGATTAGACAGCGATGGCGTGAAGAGAGAAGCCATTGCAGAGGCAATCAAGAAGGTGATGATCGGTGAAGAATCTGAGGAGATGAGGAGCAGAGCAAAGGTGATGAAAGATAAGGCGAAGAAGGCAATAGAGGAAGGAGGATCATCTTACTTAGGCTTGAGCTCTTTGCTGGATGAACTGAGAGCTTACCATGCAAAACATTGACTACATACATCTACAAGGTCCACGAGTTCCTAAAACATTGAAGATTTCAGTACGAGGTCTACATTTTACATGTTTGGTTTTCTCAATTCTTTCTGCATTTTCTTCACAGCCTTCGACCTGTGATCCCTTTGATGGAAGCTAAGGCTCTCTTTTGTGATTTTTTTTTTTTTAAATTACTATTCAGTGTAGGTTTGGAGTTTAGACTTAATTAAAGAATCTTTGGGTACAGTAATGTTGAAATTAGAGTTTGAATTGAAATTATTTAAAATTAATTAAAATATTTGATTCTGATCACTTGTTTCTAAACAACATTTCATAAAGACCAAAACTGAGAAAAGAAGAAGAAGAAGAAGGGAAACGTCTCAAATTTTTTGCACTAAAAGTCAATTAGGCTCAACAATTTTTAAAAAGTATAATTAAACACATCAATTCACGATTTTAGCGTATCTTACTCCGTTAGCCTGTTAATCTTCCAATAACTTCTGATAAAAGCTAATCTTCGTGGCAGATTACTTAACAATAGTTTTAATATTTGGCTAGCCACAAAAGCATAAGCCAACATGTTGAAATCCAGAGGGCAAAGTGGATAGAGTGGCTAGTCAAATATTAAAATTATTGCAGGAAAGGAAGCAACATCTGAAGGAGCTTCATGTTGAAACCTAGAGGCCTGAGTGGCTAGTCAAATATAAACATTATTGTCAAGTAATCTGCCACGAAGGCTTTTATTGGAGAGTTAATCAGTTAACGGGATGAAATGGGTTAATTGACTTTTTAAAGTTTATGAACCTAATTGTCTTTTTATGAAAGAGACTATTTGATCATTTTTCCCAAAAAAAAAAATAGTGATATTAGTTAAAAGTGTAAATTTAAAAGTTAAAAATCAAGAATGTCATAATAATTATTACTAGTAAGTGTCTCGCATGATGCACGGACTATTATTA
Source organism: Ipomoea nil (assembly GCF_001879475.1). NCBI lineage: Eukaryota > Viridiplantae > Streptophyta > Magnoliopsida > Solanales > Convolvulaceae > Ipomoea > Ipomoea nil. The sequence continues at coordinate 1,157,408 of NW_017619350.1, forward strand.
ATTTCACAAATGAGCAAATTACACTTTTGGTCATATGACTATAGGGGGCGTGTTTAATTTCGCTCCCTGAATTTTAAAACTAACAATTTATTCCTTTAACTATGCTTTGTTTAGCAGATTTGGTCCTTCCGACCAAATCACCGGTGGAAATTGACTGGAAAAACTTAAACCTTTTTGAATTTTTTATTCATGAGGAAAAAATAGTCTTTTTACGTAAACTGCTTCTTCTTCGCGTTCATGAGCTACGGCTAACAGTTGCCTCTGCTTCCAAGAAAGAACAACTCCAAGAATCGAAGCCCCAGGTTCAGGGTTTTATCGTCAGCTTTTTCTTCATGTCTACCGCGCATTTCTTGATTCATCTTCCCCAGATTACACAGTATAAAGCTCTATAAGAGATCTTAACTCCCAGAAATATTCTTCTCCCTATTCTAGCCACAACCATCCTCCCAATTCCAGCCACAACCAAAACATAATTGTAGTATTGGTTGTGGTCTTGTGGATGATGATTTATTTATAATGTTGGAGTAGGTGCAGATGTTCATGTAAATATTGATTCTGAATTTTAAATTTATCTCCAATCAATTAATGTTAGAAACATAACATAATTATTGCAATGTTAATTCTCAATTATGGATCAACAATTATTATTACTCAAATTAATTTTGTGAATTACTCTCCTATCCACTAAAATCTTTTTGCTTATTATTCACTTTGATTTTTCTTTTCATCTTTATTTAATTATTTATAATGATTATGATTAGGGAAAATTTTTTCTTAATCATTTTGCTTTAATATATATAGAGATAGAGATAAAGAAGAGAAGAGAAGGGATAGAGATATAATATATAATATATAATATATTTTATAAATTAATGATATAGACATGTTATGTTGACAAATTTAATAATTATGTTGATATTGATTAATTAAAATTTCATTAACTTATAAATTAATGTGAATACAATAAATGTTTTCACATTTTGGAGGGAAAGTTTTTTTCTTAATCATTTTGCTTTAGTATATATAGAGATAGAGATATAGAGATAGAAATATAGAGATGAGACATAAATGTCAAAATTTACTGTCTTAAAAGTACCAAACAGCTCTAAATGTCCTTGCCTCATTAAGTTTAAACCCAAATTTAGAGTCCTATTTGACCGTTCTTCGGGTACATGTCATTGCCTCATTGGCCACCTGAGTAAACGAGTGTTAACTTAAAATCAATGATTTCATGGTCAAACAAAGAAGCCGAGTGCACTAATTTGTGACGAAAGAGCTTAGGTCACATGTCATCGAAGAGCTTAGGCAATTTCGCATGTCCACATCTTCCAAACTTTTAGAACAAAATGACTTCATCGCCTGTAGCCATTGGACCCAAAAAAGAATATAATACATCATCACAAACAAAGTCAAATTGGCCAAATTATTAATTTGTAAACTATAAAATTCAAATTAAATTATTTGTACAAATAGCTATTGACTTTCATAATTTAAGTATGTATGAGTAATTTCAATCATTATTATGTGAATCATAATCCGCACAACTGTATAAATCATACCATCAAATAATATATTTTTAATATATTAAAAATGTATATTGTATTCAGAAAAAATACATTATTTGAGTATTAAAAGTACATTATTCTGTATAATGTACACAAATAATGTACTTTTAATATATTAAAAATGTAATTTTTTGTTATGATTTATATAACATTGTATGGACCATGATCCACACAATAATTTGTCGGAGTAATTTAGATAAATTTACAACTTTGAGGTTTATAATATTTATAAAAAAAATGAAATGTTTTGGTGTGCACCCACACCCATAAAAATGGATAAATATTTTTACCAAATTTCAGCCACAATGTAATTTACATAGAACTGTGAAACTTTCCAAAGAAAGACGACATCAAATTCAATTTCTTGCTAAGGAAGTAAAGATCTGGTCGTGGGTACAAGTACTACTATAAAAACCAGTATATATACAGCATGGGTGAGCTCCTCCATGTCTTCTTCTTACCCTTCATGGCTCAAGGCCACATGATTCCTACACTCGACATGGCTAAGCTCTTCGCTTCTCATGGCGTCAAGGCAACCATAATCACCACCCCTTCAAACCAGCCCGTTTTCACCGAAGCCGTAGATAAGTATACGCAGTTGGGGTTCCAAATCCAGATCCGTTTGCTTGAATTCCCGGCCGTCGAGGTTGGCTTGCCGGAAGATTGCCAGAGCGTCGACAAAGTCCCGTCAACTGAAGCACTCCCCAGTTTCTTCAAGGCCTGCGCTATGCTCCAAGAGCCGCTTGAGCGTCTCTTGATGGAGCTCCGTCCCGATTGCCTCGTCGCCGATTTGTTCTTCCCTTGGGCTACAGACGCGGCGGCCAAGTTCGATATCCCAAGATTGATCTTTCACGGATCCAGCTACTTGGCCGTGTGTGCTACGAACAGCCTTAGAACTCACAAGCCTTTCAACCATGTTTCATCAGATTCTGAACTTTTTACAATTCCCAATCTTCCTCACCAGCTCAAACTCACCAGATTGCAAGTTTCTCCTATGGAACGCAGCGAAATTGAAACTCCCTTCACAGAAATCTTGAAACGCGTTAGAGAATCAGAGGATACAAGCTATGGCGCAATATTCAACAGCTTCTATGAGCTGGAACCAGATTATGCTGAGCATTACAAGAATGTTCAGGGGAGAAGAGCATGGTCAGTTGGGCCACTTTCCCTTTACAACAGAGACGTAGAAGATAAAGCTCAAAGAGGGAAAAAATCGTCAATCAACGAGCATGAATGCTTGGAATGGCTGGATTCCAAGAACCCCCATTCCGTGGTTTACATCTGTTTCGGAAGCCTTACAAGCTTTGCACCGTCCCAGCTCCACGAAATGGCGATGGGGATCGAGGATTCCGGGCTGGACTTCGTGTGGGTGATCAGAAACCAGAGAGAAGAAGAGAAATGGATGCCGGAAGGATTCGAGGAGAGAACCAAAGGGAAAGGATTGATCATAAGAGGTTGGGCTCCCCAAGTTCTAATTCTTGACCACCCAGCCATGGGGGCATTCGTGACCCACTGCGGATGGAACTCCACGCTAGAAGGAGTGTGTGCGGGCGTGCCGATGGTGACATGGCCCGTATCCGCCGAGCAGTTCATGAATGAAAAACTGATTACTGATATTTTACGGACCGGAACCGGAGTTGGGTCGAAAGAGTGGAAGAGAGAAGACAGCGATGGCGTGAAGAGAGAAGCCATTGCAGAGGCAATCAAGAAGGTGATGAACGGTGAAGAATCGGAGGAGTTTCGGAGCAGAGCAAAGGCAATGAAAGAAAAGGCAAAGAAGGCAATCGAAGAAGGAGGATCATCTTACTTAGGATTGAGGTCTTTGTTGGATGAACTCAGAGCATACCATGCAAAACATTGACTACATCTACAAGGTCCTAAAACATTGAAGGTTTCAGTTTACCTGTCTGGTTTTCTCAATTCTTTCAGCACTTTCTTGACAGCCTTCAACCTGTGATCCCTAGGATGGAAGATAGAGTTCTCTTTTGTGATTAAAAAAAAAAAAAGAATCTTTGGGTACAGTAATGTTGGAATTAGTGTTTGAATTAAAAATTTTATCATTTAAAATTAATTAAATTATTTGATTCTGATGACTTGTTTCTAAATGACATTTCGTACATACCAAAACTGGAAAAAAAAAAAAAAAAGTCAAATGTGTTCATAAATTTTTGCACGAAAAGATAGATCTATGAATTTTTAAAAAGTGCAATTAAATACATCAACTTACGACTTTAGAGCATCCTACCAGACTAGCGGATTAACCTTCCGATAACTTCCATTAAAATCTAACCTTCGTGGCAGACTACTTGGCAATAATTTTGATATTTGGCTAGCCACATAAGCATAAGCCAACATGTTGAAACCCAGAGGCTAAAGTGGCTAGAGTGACTAGTCAAATATTAAAATTATTGCAGGAAAGGAAATGATGTAGCAAAAATAAGATGTGAGCTCGGGTGTGAAATATCGTCCTCAGGGGATTGGGGGATATGACACGCAATATGCAATCACAATAAACTAGGCACTAGCATAAGGAAATCAACAAGAAGCTAAGCAAACTACAAGTTTAAGGAAATGATAAGACTAACACATATACACAAAGATAAACACAAAATAAAGAAATAGGACTCAAGCTAGGGAGCATTATCATCTAGATGCTTTAACAACCTAAGGGATTAGGGAGAACAAGTAACCAAGGAATCAAGCGGGAAAGCACGTAGGTATTCTAGTCTACGAACCATTTTCATGATTTATAAACAAGCTAAGGATTAGAACAAGGAATTGCCCCACTTTCATGGTGAATCAATTCCAAGTCCATCGAGCACACAAAGCATCTAAATTCCCCAATTTCCCCTATTTTCGTAGGAAGAAATCGGGTCTATGCAAGGGGTGGCTTGGATTCATCACCCAACTCTCGTTGAGGCAAGGAATCCTCCAAAAACAAGCTAATGAATGTGTACATCAAACATTAACAAGATATAAACACAAAACCTTCACAAACACATGAACCCTAGGTTGGAGTTCTTCCTTTTTTGAAATAATCACAAATCAAGCATCAAGATAGATAATACAACCCTAACTCAAGTCTATAAACTAACTACTCATGATTAAATAGCATAAAGAACACAAAAGCATAAGTAACAAACATAAATCTTGCAAAAGAAAGAGATAAAAGGAAGAAGAAAACTTCACTAAGAAATGAATGGTAAATCTTGGAATCCAAGTGTTGAATCCTTGATTACAAGCTTGAAAAATGTTAAGAAACCTAAATCTAAACCTAATCTAACACTGCAATATGAAAGGAAGTGAAAGAGAGAAGCTAGGGCTCAACCATGGGTCAAAACCGTGGAAAAAGAGCTCAATTCGAGCTTAAATAGGGGCAGAGCAGGTAGGGACGCCCTCGGGGATGGGCGTACGCCAGGGGGTACGCCACCTGCTTCATTCTTGAGCTGATGGATGGGCTGATGGATGGGCGTACGCAAGGGCGTCCCATTTTTGGTGCATTTCCAGTGAACACTGGAATGGTCGTACTGGCATGCGTACGGGCGTACAGCAGGGCGTACGCCACCTGGTTCCTTTTTCAGATCTCGGATTGGATGAGGGATGGGCGTACGTGAGGCAGTACGAGGCTCTTGGAAACAGAATTCTGTGCACTTGTCTTGACTTCTAGGCTATTTTCCTCCTCTAAAATCATTTTATTGGCACTTATAGTCTTCAACAAAGTTGTACCCCTTTAAGTTGGCTTTCCAATGGTGCAAGAATCACCCCATTTGGACATTCCTAGGCCGAGGTATGGTCAAAACACCGAACAGTGTCCGAAATGAGCGAAAATTACAATGTCTTGATCTTTTGCTCCTCTTTTGTTTTGGTTTGCCCAAATGACTAAGACCATTGAGTACACCACTCTTAGGTTTCCTTGGAAGTGTTTTGCCCATCAACTTAGCTTCTCCTTGGCTACCATGGACTCTAAATGTATCCATAATGCTCCACTTGACTCCAATATCTACCAAAATGCATGATATTACTCATCTTTGATTCCAATGCTTTCCAAACCAAACTCCTTGCAAAATAACACAATTTAGTCCCAATCTCATGAAATTTGGAATGATCTATATGCAAAATGGCTTAGAGAAATGGTGGAAAATATAGACAAATAAACACTTATCAGGAAACAACATTTGAAGGAGCTTCATGTTGAAACATAGAGGCTATAGTGGCTAACTAGTCAAATATTAAAATTATTGTCAAGTAATTTGTTATGGAGGCTTTTATTAAAGTATTAATCGGTTAACAGGGTAAGATATATTAAAATTATGAATTGATGTATTTAATTGTAATTTTTTTAAAGTTTATGGTGGCTTTTTATATAAGATAAATTCAAGGATTTTTTTATTTTTTCTTGAAAAAAAAAAAATAGTGCTGCTAACTAAAAGTGTAGACAAACAAAGAAGCCGAGTGCACCAATTTGTGACGAAAGCGCTTAGGCAATTTCGCATGTCCACATCTTCCAAACTATTAGAACAAATCTACATAATGACTTGCACCACTTTCAAATACATCGCCTATTGCCATGTTGGACCAAGAAAACAATAGATCATCACAAACTTAGTCAAGTTGATCAAAATTATTAATTTGTAAATTACAAAATTCAAAATAAATTATTTGTGTGAATAGCCTATTGACTTTCTTAATTTAAATATGTATAGGTAAATTCAATCATTATTGTGTGGATCATAGTCTACACAACTATGTGGATCGTACTATCAAGTAATATATATTCAGTACACAAATAATGTACTTGCCCGCATGGGTAGCTCATTTGGTCATATGAGTAAAGTTTGAAAAGAATGACCAAGTATCGAGTGTGGAGCAACCTCTCAAAGTGAGGGGGCTCCTTGTGCGCATCAAGCAAAGGAAGAATAATATACTTTTTGTTATGGTTCGACGGTTTGAATATCAGTGTGTGGATCATAATCTACACAATAATTTGCTAGTAATTTAGACTAATTTTCATCTTTGTGATTTGTGATATTTTTTAAAATAAAATGAAATGTTTTGGTATGAAATTTTTGTAATATTTTTTCAAAGTGAGGGCTTCTGATGCGCAATAAATAATGATTTAGTATCTGTGAGTTATATGATTTATATCCTCTCAAATGCTTCGTTGAATTAAGGTGTGGGGTCGGAGATTTGACTTTTGGGAAGAAAAAAATGGATAAATATTTTGACCAAATTTCAGCCACAATGTAATTTACTTAGAACTTTCCCAAGAAAGACAACATCAACTTCAATTTTGCTAAGTAACGATCTGATCTTGGGTACAACTGTACAAGTACTACTATAAAAACCAGTATACCGCATAGGGGTATAGGACATCAATCAAGAAGAAATAAATTATAGTTTTTTTTTTTTGAAAAGAAAAGAAAAATTATTGTTTCAAGCAAAGATTTTGTGACGATTATATTTTCATTGTCGGCAGCATGGGTGACCTCCATGTTTTCTTCTTCCCCTTCATGGCTCATGGCCACATGATTCCTACTCTTGATATGGCTAAGCTCTTCGCTTCTCGTGGCGTCAAGGCAACCATAATCACCACCCCTGCAAACCAACCCGTTTTCTCCAAAGCCGTAGAAAAGTATACGCAGTTGGGGTTCCAAATGGAGATTCGTTTGCTGGAATTCCCGGCCGTCGAGGTTGGCTTGCCGGAAGATTGCGAGAGCGCCGACAAAATCCCCTCCGTCGACGGACTCCCCAGGTTCCACAAGGCCTGCGCTATGCTCCAACCACCTCTTGAACACCTCTTACAAGAGCTCCGTCCAAATTGCCTCGTCGCCGATATGTTTTTCCCCTGGGCTACAGAGGCGGCGGCCAAGTTTGATATCCCAAGATTGATCTTTCACGGATCCAGCTACTTGGCCATGTGTGCTATGAACAGCCTTAGAACTCACAAGCCTTTCAACCATGTTTCATCTGATTCTGAACTTTTTACGATTCCCAATCTTCCTCACGAGCTCAAACTCACCAGATTGCAAGTTTCTCCTATGGAACGCAGCAAACTTGAAACCCCCACCCCCTTCTCAGAAATCTTCAAACGCGTTTTTGAATCAGAGGATACAAGCTATGGTGTAATATTCAACAGCTTCTATGAGCTGGAACCGGATTATGCAGAGCATTACAAGAATGTTCTGGGTAGAAGAGCATGGTCAGTTGGGCCTCTTTCCCTTTTCAACACGGACGCAGAAGATAAAGCTGAAAGAGGGAAGAAATCGTCAATCAACGAGCATGAATGCCTGAAATGGCTGGATTCCAAGAACCCCCATTCCGTGGTTTACATTTGTTTCGGAAGCACTGCAAACTTCGCTCCATCTCAGCTCCACGAAATGGCTATGGGGATCGAGGATTCAGGGCTGGACTTCGTGTGGGTGATCCGAAACAAGAGAGAAGAAGAGAAATGGATGCCGGAAGGATTCGAGGAGAGAACCAAAGGGAAAGGATTGATCATTCGAGGCTGGGCTCCCCAAGTTCTGATTCTTGACCACCCAGCCGTGGGGGCATTCGTGACCCACTGCGGATGGAACTCGACTCTAGAAGGAGTGTGTGCAGGTGTGCCATTTGTAACATGGCCCTTATTCGCGGATCAGTTCTTGAATGAAAAACTGATGACTGATATTTTACGGACCGGAAGCGGAGTTGGGTCGAAAGAGTGGAAGAGTGCAGACTGTGATGGTGTGAAGAGGGAAGCCATTGCAGAGGCAATGAAGAAGGTGATGATCGGTGAAGAATCGGAGGAGATGAGGAGCAGAGTAAAGGCAATGAAAGACAAGGCAAAGAAGGCAATCGAGGAAGGAGGATCATCTTACTTGGGGTTGAGCTCTTTGTTGGATGAACTCAGAGCTTACCATGCAAAACATTGACTACATGGATTCAATGCATACACCACAGCTCCACATGTTCCTAAAACATTCAGTTTACCTGTCTGGTTTTCTCAATTCTTTCTGCATTTTCTTTTCTTCACAGCCTTGAACCTGTGATCCCTAAGATGGAAGCGAAGGCTCTCTTTTGTGATTTTTTTTTTTTTTAAATAACATTCAGTGTAGGTTTGGGTACACTAATAATGTTGAAATTAGAGTTTGAATTGAAAATTTTATCATTTAAAATTAATTAAAATATTTGATTCTGATAACTTGTTCCTAAACAACATTTCTTAAAGACCAAAACTAAAAAAAAAAAAAAAAAAAAAAAAAAAAAAAAAAAAAAAAAATCAAATAAACCTCTAAATTTCTTACAAAAAGTCAATTATGCCTATGAATTTTTAAAAAGCACCATTAAACACATCAACTCACTATTTTAGCCCATAACCTTCCAGTAACTTCGGATAAAAGCCTTCCCGGCAGATTAGTTGACAATAATAATTTTAATATTTAGCTAGCTTTTTTTTTAAAAAAAACATTTAGCTAGCTACATAGGGATGTTAGCGAACCGAACATAAACGAACGGAGGTTGTTTGTGTTCGTTTGTTAAGGAATTTGCAGTGTTCGTGTTCATGTTCGTTTGTTAAGGTTTTTGAAAATGCTGTTCGTGTTCGTTTGTTAAGCGTTCGTTAGTGTTTGTTAACGTTCGTGAACACGTTCGCAAACGTGTTAGTTAACGTTAACAAACACGTTCACAAACATGTTCATTAACAAGCACGTTCACGAACATATTCATTTACGTTCATGAATACTTAATAAACAAACACCTGCACATGTTCATGATCACAATTCGTTCGTAAACAATAAATAATATACGTTCACGAACAATAATCAAACAAACAACACAATTACAAAACTAATATAATATAATATAAAATATGTTTGTGAACATGTTCGCGAACATTATTAAACGAACACAAACGAGCTTGTTCACGAACATTATTAAACAAACATAAACGAGGTTGTTCACGAACATTAGTAAACAAACACAAACGAACTTGTTCACGATCTCTTAGCAAACGAGCTTACAACTGTTCAAGCTCTGTTCGTTTATTAACCGAGCTCTAAATTTTGTTTGTTAATGTTCGTTTACCTTAACAAACGAACATAAACGAACGCTTACCGAACACGAACACGAGTAGTTTGTCGAAAGCTCTGTTCGCTAACACCCCTATAGCTACATAAGCATAAGTTAAAATAATAATAATAAAAAAAAACCCTAATATCCTCTAGCCTCTAGGTTTCAACATGAAGCTCCTTCAGATGTTGTTTCCTTTCCTGCAGAAATTTTCATAACAAATCAGCAAAGAAAATTCAGATATAAATTTGATGAAAAATTAAGAAAAAGAATGATTTTTAAGAAAATAAGGGCAACTTATAGCTTAACAACACTTCCTCATATAATGATGGTAACTCAAAGTGAAGGGTTCCTCATATAATGATGGTAACTCAAAGCGCACTAAACAAAGGTCTAGCCTTCAAATGCCGAGCGAAAACGGAGAAGTTTCACTTGGGATGCGAGCTGCAGTTGCTGTGGTCACAATGAAGAAACAATTGACCACCTCTTCCGATACTGCAGGGCGGCAAAGGATGTCTGGAGGGCGTTCCTACCTGGCACTGAAATTATGAGACAGGATACTTTAGATTTTGAGAGATGGATGGACGACAACATCAGTGGAAAAATTAACACTCGGGAACAAAGCAATTGGAAAGAAGTTTTTGCCATTATTCTATGGTGGATATGGTGTTGGAGGTGCAATCTGGCTTTCAACAATGAAGACTGGGATGCAATGCGCAAAGTGGATTGGATCAATACGTATGCTGATCAGACTACCAAGGTGTTCCGAAAACAAAGGGAAGTTCACTTCATGATGATAAATAATCAACATGGTAAGTACTCTGTTGTGAATACTGATGCTTCTTTTTTTAATCTTGACAGGCCTGCGGGATGTGGAGGATTAATGAGAGACGCGAATGGCAATTGGAAGAGAGGCTTTAGTTGCATTGCAAAAGCCGACACTGTGGCAGAAAGCGAAGCTTGGGCACTCTATCTCGGAATCAAATGGGCTTGGAATAATGGAGAGAAACGAGTTCGTTTCCTTTGTGACTCGCAAGAAGTGGTAAATTGGATCAACTCGGATACACAGATCCTCGGGCTATGTGGTAGAATCATTAAAGAGTGTAAAAGCTGGCTAGACAAAGATTGGGAAGCCAATGTTCAACACATTACGAGAGACCATAACAATGCGGCGGATGCTCTAGCCAAGATAGCTTTGAGAAGACAATGTGATTGGATTGAGTTCACAAACCCCCCGAATGAGGTTTTGAGCTATCTCCAAGCTGACGCTGCGAAGAGCTGCCTTACCAATGAGGCAATGAGAGCTAGGAATTAGCCTAGCTGGGTTCTCCCTTCCCCAGCTTTTCAAAAAAAAAAAAAAAAAAAAAAAAAAAAAAAAAAAAAGGTCTAGCCTTTGTAGTTCAGTTGAGTTACCATAATTTACATCCTTCCAGATGATCTGTCGGGCCCGGGTGTGGGGGTCCTTGATGTTGGGGATTCAACCTTTTGGGAAGAATGAAGGTAACTCATCATCTCTTTTTCTAAAAGATAGAAGTGAAAAAATAGAGATTAAGAATCTAGTAAATACATTATGCATTTCCTTCTCAAAAAAGAATGTATATATATATATATATATATATATATATATATATATATATATATATATTAGACATCATCATCGCGTAAGGGCAAAAACTATTCTCTAAAATGTACTAAAGAGCCTTAAATGTCTTTGGCCATACGAGTACGTAAATGACAAGTGTTAACTTAAAATCAATGCATTCATGCATGGTCAAACAAAGAAGGTGAGTGCACAAATTTGTGACGAAAGAGCTTAGGTAACAATGTAACATCACAAAACCCCCCAAAAACGTAACTCATCAAAAAGTTGGCAAATTTACTAATATTCCACAACGAATCTGCTCTGAAATTTTCTTTGCTGGATGATTATTGGGCCTCATTCCCACAGAGTTAGTCGATCTTCGTGTGCCCAGATATTTTCAACTTCTAGAACAAAATGACTTCTGTCACTTCCAAATTCATCCCTATTCGCACTTGGCCAAGAAAATAAGGAATCATTGTAAGAAAGAAGTGATCAATGGATAAGACATTTTTTTAATGATAAAATGTAATATTTCTTATTATACACTCATAAATATTTTGACTAAATTTTAGACAATAATGTAATTTGCTTAGGACATTTCCAAAAAAACACCCAATTAGTACCTTTAAACTTTTCTTGACATAAAGATTTCTCTTTTTTAAAATACTGTCTACTGAACCATTAATTGAGATCATAAAATCTGTACTTAAAAAACCAGCAAAGAGCATATGATATTGCCAAGCACACCTCTGTGGCTCACCAGTCAAGTGAAAAATTTTATAGTTTAAAGCAAAGATTTTGTGACGATTATATTTTGATTGTCGGCAGCATGGCCATTGGTGAGCTCCATGTTTTCTTCTTCCCCTTGATGGCTCAAGGCCACATGATTCCTACTCTCGACATGGCTAAACTCTTCGCTTCTCGTGGTGTCAAGGCGACCATAATCACCACCCCTTCAAACCAACCCGTTTTCACCAAAGCCGTAGATAAGTATACGCAGTTGGGGTTCCAAATCCAGATCCGTTTGCTGGAATTCCCGGCCGTCGAGGTTGGCTTGCCGGAAGATTGCCAGAGCGTCGACAAAGTCCCGTCAACTGAAGCACTCCCCAGTTTCTTCAAGGCCTGCGCTATGCTCCAAGAGCCGCTTGAGCGTCTCTTGATGGAGCTCCGTCCCGATTGCCTCGTCGCCGATTTGTTCTTCCCTTGGGCTACAAACGCCGCCGCTAAGTTTGATATCCCAAGATTGATCTTTCACGGATCCAGCTACTTGGCCTTGTCTGCTGTGAATAGCCTTAGAACTCACAAGCCTTTCAACAATGTTTCATCTGATTCTGAACTGTTTACAATCCCCAATCTTCCTCACCAGCTCAAACTTACCAGATTGCAAGTTTCCCCGGAAGATCGCAGAGAGCTTGAAACTCCCTTCACGGAACCAGAGCCAGAGGATAGGAGCTACTATGGCGAAATCTACAACAGCTTCTACGAGCTGGAACCAGGTTTTGCAGAGCACTACAGGAATGTTATGGGTATAAGAACATGGTCAATCGGGCCACTTTCCCTTCACAATAGAGACGTGGAAGATAAAGCTCAAAGAGGGAAGAAATCGTCAATTGACGAGCTAGAATGCTTGAAATGGCTGGATTCCAAGAAACCCAATTCCGTGGTTTACATCTGTTTCGGAAGCCTTACAAGCTTTGCACCGTCTCAGCTCCACGAAATGGCGATGGGGATCGAGGATTCCGGGCTGGACTTCGTGTGGGTGATCAGAAACAAGAGAGAAGAAGAGAAATGGATGCCGGAAGGATTCGAGGAGAGAACCAAAGGGAAAGGATTGATCATAAGAGGCTGGGCTCCACAAGTTCTGATTCTTGATCACGAAGCCGTGGGGGCATTCGTGACTCATTGCGGATGGAACTCGATCCTGGAAGGGGTGTGTGCAGGGGTGCCTATGGTGACTTGGCCGCTACTTCACGATCAGTTCTTGAATGAAAAATTGGTGACTGAGATTTTGCTGACCGGAATCGGGGTTGGGTCGATAGAGTGGAAGGAATCCGAGAGTGATGGTGTGAAAAGAGAAGCCATTGCAGAGGCAATGAAGAGAGTGATGATGAGTGAAGAATCGGAGGAGATGAGGAGCAGATCAAAGGCAATGAAAGACAAGGCAAAGAAGGCAATCGAAGAAGGAGGATCATCTTACGTAGACTTGGGCTCTTTGTTGGATGAATTGAGAGCTTACCATACAAAACATTAACCTCAAACGTATAATACATTTGTTGTGTGGCATAACTGTGGTCCTTCAAATGAAAGATTTAAATTCAAATCTTGGTGTAAGGTTTTGAATCTGTGTTTTAGTAGGTTCAGAAAGTCAAAAGTAATAATTGGTGGTTTAAATAGTAATTTGAAAAGGAATGCTCAATTAAATATGAAATTATTGGTGAATTGATTATATATTATTTGATGAAAATTATGTATCTAAAAATAATAAATGTGAGTGAAAATTATCTATTTCATTTATGTTTATTTTTGTGGTTTTTTTTTTTTTTAAATACATTATACTATAAAAATTTTACGGTCCTATCTAGGGTCGTAAGACTCGTAACATTAACACACATATAGTAATTGCTGAATTTCTTGATCACTCAAAAAATTTGTGACAAAAAGAGTTTTGGTAAAATCATAACTTATAAAAAAAAGTTGTTTAATATGTTACTGAATCTGTTGTTAAAAGTAAATTAAGTAATGTTACAAATACTTTTTTATCTTTTATGTTATCTTTTCCTATCTACTTGAGTTAATTATTAGTATACAATTTTTTTTAAAAAAAAACAGTTTTTTCCGATTATTTTTTGTTAGATCACGAAGTATCATGAGCATGCCTTAACTATACGAGACACTTTTAAGTCTATATCATACTCAGACTAATCCGGTAAACATAGAGCCGATCCCATTAAGAGACAATGTATTGGTCAAATTGATTTTTCCTGTTCTTATATCTATCTTAATTGACTGCCGAGGCAATGCAATGCAATTTGCTCTGAAATATCTCATTTTCTCAACAAAGAAGCCACAACTTTTTTGACTAAAGATGTGGTCTTGGACTCTGGGATATATGTAGCACTATAAAAACCAGTATAGAGCATAGGATGACTTACACCACTTTCAAATTCATCGTTGGTTGCCATTGGACCAAATAATGTACTTTTAATATATTAAATATGTTTTTTTGTTATAGTTTATATAGCATTATATGAACTATGATTCAGACAATAATTTGCGGAGTAATTTAGACTAATTTACAACTTTGAGGTCTATAATATTTAAAATAAAAAAAAAAATGAAATGTTTTGGTATGCAACCAGCACCCATAAAAATGGATAAATATTTTTACCAAATTTCAACCACAATGTTTTTTTTTTTTCAACCACAATGTAATTTACTTAGAACTTTGAAACTTTCCAAAGAAAGACGACATCAACTTCAATTTCTTGCTAAGGAAGTAAAAATCTGGTCTTGGGTACAAGTACTACTATAAAAACCAGTATAAATACAGCATAGGAGTATAGGACATCAATCAAGAGAAAAAAATAAATAAAAAAAATTAATAGTTTCAAGCAGAGATTTTGCGACGATTTTCATTGCCATTTAGCATGGGTGAGCTCCATGTTGTCTTCTTCCCCTTGATGGCTCAAGGCCACATGATTCCTACTCTCGACATGGCTAAGCTCTTCGCTTCTCGTGGCGTCAAGGTCACCATAATCACCACCCCTGCAAACCAACCCGTCTTCTCCAAAGCCGTAGACAAGTATACGCAGTTAGGGTTCCAAATCCATATCCGTTTGCTTCAATTCCCGGCCGTCGAGGTTGGCTTGCCGGAAGATTGCCAGAGCGTCGACAAAATCCCCTCCATTGAAGCGCGCAATCGGTTCTTCAAGGCCTGCGAGATGCTCCAAGACCCGCTCGAGCAAATCTTACTAGAGCTCCGACCCGATTGCCTCGTCGCCGACATGTTTTTCCCTTGGGCTACTAACGCCGCCGCCAAGTTCGATATCCCAAGATTGATCTTTCACGGAACCAGCCAATTATCGTTGTGTGCTGTGCATAGCCTCAGAATCCACAAGCCTTTCAAGAATGTTTCGTCGGATTCTGAACTCTTCACGATCCCCAATCTTCCCCACGGGCTCAAACTCACCAGACTGCAAGTTTCTCCGTTTGAACAAAGCGAATTCGAGAATCCGATGACGGAAGTGATGAGACGCGTTAGGGAATCGGAAGAGACAAGCTATGGGGTAATCTTTAACAGCTTCTATGAGCTGGAACCAGATTATGCAGAGCATTACAAGAACGTTCTGGGTAGAAGAGCATGGTCAGTTGGGCCTCTTTCCCTTTTCAACAAGGACGCAGAAGATAAAGCTGAAAGAGGGAAGAAATCGGCAATCGACGAGCATGAATGCCTGAAATGGCTGGATTCCAAGAACCCCCATTCCGTGGTTTATATCTGTTTCGGAAGCGTCGCAAATTTCGCTCCATCTCAGCTCCACGAAATGGCGATGGGGATCGAGGATTCAGGGCTGGACTTCGTGTGGGTGATCAGAAACAAGAGAGAAGAAGAGAAATGGATGCCGGAAGGATTCGAGGAGAGAACCAAAGGGAAAGGATTGATCATAAGAGGCTGGGCTCCCCAAGTTCTAATTCTTGATCACGAATCCCTGGGAGCATTCGTGACCCATTGTGGATGGAACTCGACTCTGGAAGCTCTGTGTGCGGGTGTGCCCATGGTGACATGGCCGCTATTCGCCGAGCAGTTCGTGAATGAGAAACTCATGACTGACATTTTGCAGACCGGAATCGGAGTTGGGTCGAAAGAGTGGAAGATATCAGGCAACGATGGTGTGAAGAGAGAAGCCATTAGAGAGGCAATCAAGAAAGTGATGATCAGTGAGGAATCGGAGGAGATGAGGAACAGAGCAAAGGCAATGAAAGACAAGGCAAAGAAGGCAATTGAGGAAGGAGGATCTTCTTACTTAGATTTCAACTCTTTGTTGGATGAACTCAGAGTTTACCGTGCAAAACACTAACCTTAAAACAACCACTGTGGTATTTAGCCATGAGTTGTCTATTTGTGTGATTTATCCTTAGTTTTCCCCTAAATATTAAGGCAAAATATTTACTTTCATGCAACTTTTATGGTTTTCAATTTGTGACGAGATGACTTAGGTAACATAACAAAAACTTAATGGAAAAGTCATGTCCATGGGACCACATACCCACCAGCTCTGACTCTGCATGTTCAAAGTTGCTGGACTTTTGAAGCCCAGTGGCGTACGGCACTAGCAAATTCAACGCTGGTGGACGAAGTAAACAAAGGAGTTGATGGATACCCGAGTAGGTTAATTTATACCGTGGAGGTGACCCTGGTATATAGAATTTGACTTTATAAGATGGAGAATTTATATTCATAACGTATAGAATTCATGTTCATAATACACATACACATAAATACAATATAATGAATATAAATTTTGTGTATTATGTTAAAGTATTTATATGTCTTCAGTTATATAATATACATAATTCATGTTTGTTATATCGTGTTTATGTTAATGTGTATTATGAACATTAATTATGTATATTGGACGAGGGTTCACATTGCAGTATGAATATTGGTCCACGATATAACAATTGTCCGAGTAGGCCAGGTACCTAACCAGAAGCATGTTGCAGTGTTCGGAGCTTGCAACTTAACCACATTTCCCATCAGACGGGTGGGCATCTATAGCTAGGCTCCTTGCTGGGCGTTGGGTTTGTCTGGGCCCGACTGCTCGCCCCACGGAAGTGGTTGGGGTAGCGTGTCTGACAAAGTGTTACACCCAGAGACAATTATTATAGGAGATTTTTTAGAGAATTCTAAAAATTGTGAGCGAGATTTTTCTTTTCAATATTAAGAATTAAGCTTTCTTAAAATGAAGTTTTCTTCATTCCTTTGTAGGACATGTAAATCCTATATTAATACCTTGGGGTTCAGAATCCAAATTTCTCGTAATTCTGTCAATTTATTCTCTTATTCTCTCCCTTAGCTTGTTTTACACCTTGTGACGGTAAAACCAACAGGGGTCTGCTACAAAAATATTTATATTTTACAATGTTTTTTTTTTTTTTTTCTAAAGATCTGATCTCGGGTATTGTAAAGTAGTATTATAAAAATAGCAATACATTATTATAACGCTAAACAGAACACTGGAAGGGAGTCAAGTGAGAGATTTCATGGCCATGGGTGAGGGTAAGCTCCATGTTTTCTTCTTCCCCTTGATGGCTCAAGGCCACATGATTCCTACTCTCGACATGGCTAAGCTCTTCGCTTCACGTGGCGTCAAGGCCACCATAATCACCACCCCTTTAAACCAACCCGTTTTCTCCAAAGCCGTGGATAAGTATGCGCAGTTGGGGTTCCAAATCCAGATCCGTTTTCTGGAATTCCCCGGCGTCGAGGTTGGCTTGCCGGAAACTTGTCAGCGCTCCGACCAAATCCCCTCCGACGACGCACTCCTCAGTTTCTTCAAGGCCTGCGCGATGCTCCAAGAGCCGCTTGAGCAAATCTTACAAGAGCTCCATCCCGATTGCCTCGTCGCCGATATGCTTTTCCCTTGGGCTACAAACGCTGCCGCTAAGTTTGATATCCCAAGGTTGATCTTTCACGGATCCAGCTACTTGGCCATGTGTGCTATGAATAGCATTAGAATTCACAACCCTTTCAAGAATGCGAGTTCTGATTCTGAACTTTTCACGATTCCTAATCTTCCTCACGAGCTTAAACTCACCAGATTGCAAGTTCCTCCGTTTCAGCGCAGCGATCTTGAAAATCCGATGACGGAATTCATGAATGGAGCTCTGGAATCGGATGATACAAGCTACGGGGTGATCTATAACAGCTTCTACGAGCTGGAAACTGATTATGCAGAGCACTACAAGAATGTTCTGGGGAGAAGAGCATAGTCAGTTGGGCCACTTTCCCTTTACAACAGAGACGTAGAAGATAAAGCTCAAAGAGGGAAGATATCGTCAATCAACGAGCATGAATGCTTGAAATGGCTGGATTCCAAGAAACCCAATTCCGTGGTTTACATCTGTTTCGGAAGCGTCGCAAATTTCGCTCCGTCTCAGCTCCACGAAATGGCAATGGGGATCGAGGCTTCAGGGCTGGACTTCGTGTGGGTGATCAGAAACAAGAGAGAAGAAGACAACGGATCAGAGAAATGGATGCCGGAAGGATTTGAGGAGAGAAGCAAAGGGAAAGGATTGATCATAAGAGGCTGGGCTCCTCAAGTGCTGATTCTTGATCACTAAGCCGTGGGAGCATCCGTGACCCATTGCGGATGGAACTCGACATTGGAAGGGATATCTGCAGGGGTGCCCATGGTGACATGGCCGGTGTTTGCCGAACAGTTCTTGAACGAAAAACTGATGACTGATGTTCTGCGGACTGGAATCGGAGTGGGGTCGAAAGAGTGGAAAAGATCAGAGAGTGAGGGTGTGAAGAGGGAAGCCATTGCAGAGGCAATGAAGAGAGTGATGATCGGTGAAGAATCGGAGGAAATCAGGAGCAGAGCCAAGGCAATGAAAGACAAGGCGAAGATGGCAATCGAGGAAGGAGGATCATCTTACTTAGAATTGAGTTCTTTGTTGGATGAACTCAGAGCTTACCATGCAAAACAGTGACTAAAACAATTGTATTCTGTAAAATTTTTCCTTATAAGATACCAACATATCATTCATCTAACATTTTGACTAAGTATGGATAAAATGGCTAACATTCTTGCAAGTCTAGGTAACACAACAATAATACAACATCCATCAACTATGGTTGGAGATCTATATTACTTCAGTTTCTGCTACTACGAGAGGTTAGACTATATTTAGATCTAACTCATACTACAGAAAGATTGATGCATGTTTAGAACTTAGGTTGATTTACTTTTGGTGGTCTTTTGCCGGTTAGGATTAAAGTCCGTGTATGTTTTTGAGTAGTGGTGGCCTGTTTTCCACTTCATTAAAAAAAAAAAAAAAGATCTCAGTACCCTGCAGGCTCGACATTTCCATTGTTTTTCTTTCCTACCTTAATGCTAGGATTTTACTGTAGAAATTAGCTACATAAATATATATATCCTTTCTGCATTTTCTTTGGCAAACTTTCAACCTGTTTTTGCTTATTACAATTTGGGTTTCAGCACACCAAAAGCAATGGGAGTGAGACTGTGAAAGTGCCAAAATTTTGCTAACAAAATTCTGGAATCCAAGAGGATTGTATTGGGCCGATATCTTTGGTTGAATGCTCAATTGGTAAAAGGCCCAATTATGTGTCCATTCATGTGACACATTTCTCCCAACCAGGGATAAAACTTTGTTAACACATTTCATTAATTAAATGTTGTCGAGGTAAATACAATTTTCTTATTTACCAAAGTGATCAAGTTATCATCAATTCAGGTCCGGGATAACAATCGTTATACCGTGCATCAGGGCGCATATATCACTATGCACTCCGCGCCTCCCAAAACAACGTCATTTGGTTAAGCTGTTAAAAAAAATCTCCTGTTTTGAATGCACATAAACTCATAACAGAATACACATATTCTAACATAATACATAATACATAATACACATAAACTCATAACACAATACACATAAACTTTTAACTGAATACACATAAACTCATAATACAATACACATAAAATTTTAACTGAATACACATAATGAGATTTAGTCCGTTCAGATAGACGGAGTGACATCAGCATGACATTAACATGAAACGCGCGCATTTTGTACTTGGGCGCACATTGCTATATGCGTCATGATGCACCATATAAATTGTCCCGGGATAACATTGTATTCACGCTGACGACACTCTATCCAAGCCAAAACTACTCAAAGACACATGTCATCTCCCCATTTGTGTATTTTTTTTTAAAGAGTATTTGTAATGTTCTAACACCTTATATTCTATAAATAACATATTGTAAGATTGGAAAAAAGGTCAATACTCTGCAGAGGATAACTGAGCTATAAGATCTAGTGTAATAGAGTCGACAAAGAAGGTGTTGACAATTATAAAAAATATAACTTCTTAATACAAAAATTATATTTTACTCACTCGATCACTCTTATGGAGTAAAAAATAAAAAATAAAAACACGAGTAAGTTGAATGGTTAAAAGGTAAACCATCAAACTTACTGTACCTAGGACTTTGTGCTTAAGGGGATAATATATGCTTAATTATGAAAACCAGTAACTTGCCTGTATCAAAAGGAATAAGCGCAACTTTATTAAGATTGATTATCATAGTGTTTGGGAAAAGCATTATCAATCATAAAATAAAAAAGGATTAACATTTTGTTTTTATTTCATTTTTCTGTAAAGCTGTTCGCATAAGTTCAGGCACTTGCCTTCCCCTGTTCATTCTTTACATTCAAATGTTCATTATATTAACAAACAAAAGTAGATTGTTCATAATTGTTAGCTGGAAAGGTGGATTTCATTATCTTGTCATACCAAACGCATTCACCTCCTAAAGTGAATTATAAACTAATTATTATGATTACTTTAACCTATAAATAGATCACCAAAATCGTAATTAAATTATAATTTGTATTTCAAAATAAAGGTAAAATTTTAATTTATATTTGTTATCTCAAAAATAACTCTATGAATTATATTATTTTGTTGGAAGGAATTACAATTCCCTCATTTTGTTGAATTGAAATTCATCTTCTATTATTACTAATACACAAGAACATTGTAGTTTTTAGGGAAAAGGGTCAAATAGACCCTTAAACTATAGGCAAAAGAGCAATTAGGCCCTTCAACTTTGCAAAGGTGCAATTAGGCCCTTCAACTTGTTATTTTGAGTCAAATAAACCCAATAGCAGGTTTTTCACCTGGAATAACCGGTCAAAAAATTCCGGCGATATTTCCGACCATATTTCCGGCGACAAAAAAAAAAAAAAAAAAAAAAAACTTGCCGGAGAAGACAACCGTGTTCGGTTGTCTTCTCCGGTGGACAGGTCGCCTTCTCCATTGGAGAGGACGACCAGTCCGGTCGTCCTCTCCAGTGGAGAAGGCGACCAGATCTGGCCGCCCTCTCCAGTGGAGAAGGCGACCAGTCCGGTCGCCCTCTCCAGTGGAGAAGGCGACCAGTCCGGTCGCTTTCTCCACTGGAGAGGGCGGCCAGATCTGGTCGTCCTCTCCAGTGGAGAGGACTGTGGAGAGGACGACCAGATCTGGCCGCCCTCTCCAGTGGAGAAGGCGACCTGATCTGGTCGCCTTCTCCACCGGAGAAGACAACCGCCGGCAAGGTTTTTTTTTTTTTTTTTTTTTTTTAATTTGTTGTCGCCGGAAATATGGTCGGAAATGTTCGCCGGAATTTTTTGACCGGTTATTCCGGGTGAAAAACCTGCTATTGGGTTTATTTGACTCAAAATAACAAGTTAAAGGGCCTAATTGCACCTTGTCAAAGTTGAAGGGCCTAATTGCTCTTTTGCCTATAGTTTAAGGGTCTATTTGACCCTTTTCCCTAGTTTTTATATCACTTCTTACCTCCTCATTTCTTATTATTATATTCTTTCGTACTAAATAATATAATTTATATTCTTACTTTATTCTCACATTATTCTTTTATCATTGAATTACAATTATTTTCTTCTTTAAATAAAACAAATGAATAAAGAATTGGCAGGCCAAAAAAATGAAGCATCATCGTTTGTCCTTATCCAAACGCAGAAACATCATGGCTAGCAACAAAATGGAGTAAATGGTTGTTTAATCTGGATTGGATGTTTGCCATTTCCTCTACCAACTTTAGCACCATGAACTAAGTTTGAAAATTTTAACTACATTATATAATTTAGGATGATTTTTATTGGCTACCGTATATTTAATATAATTATATTAACATTTTGTTACCGTATAGGCGTATATTTATTATTTATTATAATAAAAAATATGATATTTAAAATCATAATTACATATTCAATTAATTTGATATATAATGCACATTATCTTGGAAATCTAAAATTCTCGATTATTTATACCATTAATTTAGATTTTATCGTAGATGGTAGAAATACAACAAAATATAGTATTAGGTAGCAAGTATTATTTATTTATATATAGTAAAATAATTATTAATATCATCAGATTTGATTTTAATTAGTTCACTATTGTATAAAGGGCAAATTATACAATATAATTTGGGCGTACTGATGATTTTTTTTTTTATATAAATACGGAGTATCTTTTTATATAAAAATTATATTTTGTTCAATTGAGCATCTATTTTGAACTATCCTCCCTATCAAGATATATAAAGCTTTTGGTCCGTATGGACAATTCAATTAATCATAAAAATAAAAATTAAAAAAACTAATCTGATATCATTACATCTTTTTAAATATTTTGTCGGACGAAATTAACGTCCTCTCAAACATTCTATTAGGCCGAGTTTTAGAGGCCTTCAATTGAAGGTGCATTTTGTTGTTGGTCCCACCCATCTCCAAAAAAAAAAGGTAGGACCCCCATCCCCATATTTAATTTGATCAACCTTCCCAGTTACCGAAGTAGTTTGAACTTTTGAAATCATTCTCTTATTATGTGATTTATATCTACAGATTTTTTTGAAGAAAATGAAAAAGATTTTTTTTTTCTTTAAAAAAAATACCATCTTTGAAGCACTATTATTTGTACTCGGTTTTTTTTTTTATTTGTGCACAATAACATTTTGGTTGGAATCTCATATTTGAACTTTAGTGAAGGTGTTATTGCCTCTTTGTGCTTCAGTAAATTGAAAAATTAGTTATAAATAAATATTACATTGTAATTGAGTATTCAAAAAATTAATGATGAAGTTTAGTTTATAAATCTTATAAGGAATTTATTTTTAATAATACCATTTTTATCCAACAAAATTCAGAGACTGATACCCAATATCCAAAGATCTTGTCTCCTTCCTCTTTCCCATCCATTTCCAATCTCATTTCTTAAAATTATTACCCCCCCAAAAAAAAAAAAAAAAGTTCACATATAAAGCTCTCTGCATCCGATTAATTTTCTATTGCAGAGAGAGAGAGACACGGAGAGAGAGAGGGGTTGAAGATGAAGACCGGAGCAAAGTTCATAGTTCTCCACCCTTCACCTCACAAACATGGCGTCACGGCGGCTTCTCCTCGTATTCTGCTGCTCCTTTTGGTCTCTTTCTTCACTTTCGCGTTTGCCCTCACGTTCTTCTCCGGCAGGGACGCCGTTCCGGCCGCCGGAGCAGCTGCCGCCGCCGCTGCCAAGGCTGAGTTGCCGAAGCCGGTGCTTGAGGCGCTTCTCCACTACGCTACGGTGAATACAACGTTGGTGTCGGGGCGAATGTCGCCTGCGGAGGTGAACAGCATCTCCGCCGCGCTCCGCCGGTGCGGCGGAAGCGGATGCAACTTCCTGGTTTTCGGGCTCACCCACGAGACCCTTCTCTGGCACTCGCTCAACTACAACGGCCGCACGGTCTTCGTCGACGACGGCTCTTACAGGGTCTCCAAGTTCGAAGAAGACCACCCGGAAATCGAAGCCTACGACGTCCAGTTCACCACGAAGGTGAGCGAATTGCCGGATTTAATGGCGCACGCGAAAGAGCTTCGCAAAACGGAGTGTCGGCCCGTCCAGAACTTGCTCTTCTCCGACTGCAAATTGGCCATAAACGACCTCCCGAACCAACTCTACGACGTCGCTTGGGACGTGATCTTGGTGGACGGGCCGCATGGGTATTTCCCGTCGGACCCGGGGAGAATGTCGGCGATTTTCACCGCCGGAGTCTTGGCCCGGAGCAAACCAGGCGGCGCCGCCCAGACCCACGTCTTCGTGCACGAGATTGATAGAGAAGCGGAGAGAGTATGCAGCGAGAAATTCTTGTGTAAGGGAAATTTGGTAGAATCTGTAGATTCTTTAGGGCATTTTGTGGTAGCTAAAATGGAGGCTAAGAGTTATAAGTTCTGTAACAAGCCGGAATCTTCATCGTCGTCTTCTTCCCCTTCATATGCTAACGAATGAGGATATTCGCCGCCGTCAACATCTCTTTTTTTTTTTTTTTTTTTTTTTTTTTTTTTTTTTTTTTTTCATTTAAACCTTTTTCATATGTACAATCTGTAAGTTACAAGTACCTTCAAACTTCAAAGTTTGATTTAAGTATTCCATGAAATTATATGAGAATCCAAAATCAAATTTTGCTTCCAATTTAGTCCTTTTAATAAAAATCTAGCAATATTTCAGGAATTATGTCCCCTCAAACATTAAAATAAAAAAAGAAAAGAACTAGCTAGTAAGTAGTCACCATACGACAACCTCTCGATCTGTATATTTTTGACAATCTTTCATAGGGTCTTAAGAGTTCAATAGTTGTAGTAGATATTATAGGAATTATATGGTTCAAAATTTTATAAGTAGTAATGATGATTTGGTCACTTGGATATAGGCAATCTAGTATTCAAATTTGGTATAGACACTAAGGGGCTATATTCAAGTGGTTGGACTCTGTCCAAGTACTTCGTCTAGGGTCAATATAATTTAAATTTTGGGGCACATTATCTCATTTATGAGAAGTGCATCTAGGAGATCTTAAATAAAAGACCATTACAAAGAGTCAATACTCCCGCAACCAAATATTTTATCTATATGTTATAGCTTAAAAAGTCAATATCTCATTACTGGAGTTCAATCTTGTGATCTTCCCTTAAAAAGAGCTACAAATATACGATTTGAGCACAATGTATTGAGCAGGTTCAAAATCCTCTATTATCAAAGCAATAATAATGTTCCATATTTCAAAATTTTCCTCAACAATATTCATTATTTTGGATCAATTATGTTGGCCAACCATAAAATCAACTAAGTAATTTATTAAGGTTCATATCTTTATCATACATTAAAAAAAATTGTTATTTTTACTAAAATATTTTATTATTAAATAACTTGATTGTAATTAATTTGATAGTGAAAGAAGTTTAAGGATGCTAGATGAGTATATGACATCATATTTTGGTGTTTGGTGTTCCATATGACCATATCCAATCCAAATGCCTTAAAAGCACAACTTAGCTTGTGCTCCAATGCCACAATAAGTGGTGAGAAAATGGCGGCAACCACTAATATTATGTCGGTGATGGGCTTGTACTGTATATACCAAATTATGCCAGCTTGAAATGTTGCACTCATCTTTATCCATCAATATACAAGGAAACTAATATAAAATATAAAATGTATATCAAGATGAGTGTTCGAGTGAGTGAAATTATTATTCTGAAAATATTATGGATTTGAGTTTTGTTAATACTTTATTAGTCGATGTCAAAATAAGTTGAGATGTTTTGCCGCCCATAAAGTATAAACATATAGACACTTGTGTATAAATATTTGAAGACATATAAAACACTATTTATTTTATTCATCAATTTTTAGGACAAGATTAACTCTCAACTTTGGAAATTGAACTTAATAATATGTAATGTACACAAATTAATGAATTTCTATAAATGTTATCATTGATTATTTTTTTTTTTTTACTGAATTGATCTACGACTACGGTCGTCGAGTACTATATTTTTTTTTTAGTAGATTTCATTGGTTAGGAAAAAAATTATAATAATATTATATATATTGCATGAAGATATTACATGACTCGATCTAATTGAATGATTTTGACTCAAGATTGACATGAACCACTCAAAGATTACATTAAGTATACCAACTAATAATGAGAGGATCGCTATGTAAATAATGCATTTGAGATATATTGACAATAACAACAACCAAAATTATGATTCCAGTTGTAGCAGAATCTCAAATGGGATCTGCGGATTCAAGACAGCGGTGGAATTATAGGCTCCGGTGCACGTGAGCCGTGGAAGGTTTAGTGAATGCGGAAGGAATGAGAAAGCGGATATCACGTGAGCGAATGAATAGATGTCAGTCAGCCAACAAGCAACACAGGTCATCTGGGTGTTTCCTAATTAGATCCGATCACGTGAGACACGCTATTAAAGGCGCGTGCATGCCGCCGGGAAACGAGTTTTCTACGGTCAACGCGCCCGGCGTGTCGGCTGCCCGGCACCGTGTTTTCCGGTCCATTAGAAATATCTTCGTGGCCACACGAGTTGGGCTTAAACTCTGTTGGCCCACGAGGTTTATTGGTCCAATGTAGCAGTTATTGGATGGAGAGTGGTCGTACTGTTCTAATGTTTTTATTGCAAATCAAAGGTTTTGAGTCCTTTAGCCCAAACATTCTTGGGCCGTTAATGTCATGAAACCCACAATCTATGTGAATACATAAAAGTCGATAATAATTCCAGTCAAGATGACAAAAGATACAAATTTACAATTACAAGTATGACTTTCAATTTTTTAAAATTTTTTTTAACCAATAGTCATTTACCGATTAGAATCACAAAACAGAATTTACCCAATACACACTTTCGAATTTTTCCTGTCACTCCAAAAAAGAAGTGTATTTCATACAAAATTTACAAACTTAATTAAGATACGCAATAAGGGTTTTACTCTTTGAAAATACACTTAAGAGGTTAATATGTTCTTAGCTAAGTCTGGTAGATGCTCAGAGCCGTGGTCCGTGATTGGATTACGTGTATATATATATATATATATATATATATATATATATATATATATATATTGTGTAAAAATGTATAATTTGGTGTAGGTATAAATTGAAACATAAATAGTATAATTAAGTTATTGACTCTAGAATTCAAAGAAAAAAAAAGTTATTGACTATATATGTATTTTCCTCAACATTGATGTGGACATTGTACCAAAAGGATGATCTGTTTAGGTCAACTAGACTAAGTTTCACTCCGTCCATTGCGCCATGGATGTCACCACTCCAAGAGTTCCAGTCCTAGTGTCCAACCTCTAGTGCCGCCTGAGTGGATGCAGTTTGCAGTGGCCATTTGCTTCTGCAATTCTTGTCGGCCGCCTCATACTTATTCCATGCTCACTAAAGATCATCTCAAGCTAATAAAATTGTGAAGTGGTAAATTATAGTCATTAAGTCCATCAAATAAAAGGATCAATGTTAAGTGGTCACATAAACTTATACTACAACTTATAAGGTTTCATTTGTCATCCAAAAATTAATTGTTACCCGTTGATATATATTTCTAAGTTTAGTTTGTATTCCACCATTATGTCTATATAAAGCATGTATACTCAGAACAATATCAATACAGCATCTACAATTTTGAACAACTAACACTCTGCAAGTCTAGACAACACAACAAGATTCATCAATTATGACTAGAAACCTCTATATTGCTTCCACTTCGACTATTATTAAGTTTATTCAGTATAGTTAGACTATATTTACATCTAATATCTCTGTGGATAGCTGTACCGATTTCCAACTATTGTATTGAAAAACGCAGCTCAACACAAAAATCAATTGCAGGTTGGCCCACGCTCCACCATTTTCACAGTTCAACGCATGCACAGATGGTGGGCGAAAAGTATGTCTTCGGCCACAACTCCGCAACTTCAAATGCCTAATCATTAATCTTCATATTCAAGATTAGGTATGGATCGGACTAATCATCACCTGCCATTAATTTCCATAATAAGAAATTAAAACAGTAAGAACACAGCATACAAGGCTAGAGTTTTTTTTGTTTTGTTTTGGGTGTATAATATAATCCTATTATGTTTGAGATATGATACATAGATGATGAGCTTTGATATCATAACCCATGTCTAAGCAAAGCAGAATATGTAATCAAATGCCTTTCAGATCTTGCTGGCTTGTTAGATTCTGGAACTGTTTGAGAAAATTTAGGATGTTTGCAAGAAATGCGGTTATAGCTTGCACGGTTAGGGCACTGCTGCTGTGTCCGATTAAACGCGGCGCATTCCGCCGCCGATCTCTGGTTGGGAAGCCCGGGAATGCAGTTTTGCTTCACGTCAAGAATCCCGGTCGTGATCAGCTTCCGACACGCCGGCCCGACTTTCGTGAAGTAATTATACGACAGCGATAGATTCTGTAAGTTTCCTAGGCCGCATAGCGGCTCCGGCACGGACCCGTAGAGCAGATTCCCGGCGAAGTTCAGCTGCTCCGCCATTTCCAAGCACCCTAAAGAGCAAGGCAGCGGGCCGGTTAGCATGTTGCCGCCGGCGTCGATAACCGTCGCTCTTCTTAGCAGGCCGAGTTCGACCGGGATACAGCCGCTTAGCTTGTTGTTCAAGAAAAGGACTTCGAGCAACGTCGCCGACGCGTTCCCGATGCTCCGGGGAATCGGACCGGTGAACCTGTTGTTCGCCAGCGTTAAGAATGCGGCGGTGGTGGATCCGAGGTTGTCGGGGAGCGTCTGCATGAAATTGTTGTTGTTGAGGAAGAGCGCGTCGAGGCGTTTCCCGAAAATCTGCGGCGGGACGGCGCCGGAGAGCGAGTTGAACCGGATATCCAGGAAAGACAGATCCATTATGTTGAGAATCGACGTCGGGAACGCGCCGGAAAGCTGGTTGTTACTCAGATCAAGCTCGTAGAGAAACGGGAGATTGGCGATCTTGGGAGAAATCGCGCCGGAAAAATTGTTGCTGTTGGCGTGAAAAATGGCCAAGTCAGGGAGCTGATCGATGAAGCCATCCAACGACGGAGCACTGAGCTGAAAGCCGTTGAAATCTATGGAGGCCAGAGCGGTGGCGCTCCGGTTATCCGGCGGGTTACCGCAGTAGAAGCCTTTGTAGTTGCAGACATTAGGACCAACCCACGACAACGTTATCCCCAGTGGATCGGAAAGGATACTGTTCTTGAAGTTTAGGATCACGGGTAGAAGCTGAACAATTCTTTCATCCAAGAAATTGATCAAATCTGGGATTAATGGGATTAATGGCAATGGCGGCAGCGGGAGTAAATCGGCGCCACAGTGTTGAAGAATTAAGGAGAAGATAAGACAGTAGGGAAGGATCTTATGGAGAGCTAAGTTTTGGGAGTACATTGTAAAGTTGGTGAAACCAAACTATGTTGCTTCACCCATTTTTATAGTAGTGGTAGATTTGTTTTTCCTCATTGAGACTAATATGGATTGACTTGGATTATTCTTTTTTATTTTTTTATTTTTTTGAGTGAGAAAATAAATCTGCATGCACTATTTGAATGTGTATATTGAATCTGTTTTGTAATTCTAGTGGACAAATGATCACATACAAAGAGGTAACTAGGCTAAGCATTAGGTTAAGTTACTTATAGCTGATCGACTCAAATCAATAAGGTCAACAATTTGACCAACTTGATTGAGTTGGTCTATCCACTTTACAAAAATTTAATTCATAAAAAAAAGTTAACTTAAAACTCTTTAAAAAGATATAATATATATCAATTTATTTATCAATTGTTGGGTATATAGTGGTGGGTTTATTGTCATCATTACATATGTTTCTTCTAAGATTTCTCACTGCTTTCCTAACGTTTGTGCTACTAAATAACGCCAAAATCATGTTCCTGGTAGGTGAAGCCTTGGAAATTCGAAAATTCTTTAAATGGTAGTGGAATGGAACTGACACCAATATAATGTAAGGCTAGTCCAACTCTTTATTTGTTTATTGGCTAAAGTGGTGGCATTCCAGAAAGTGCTGTTGCGTTGCAATTGGTGGCTCGAGGAGAGGAATATATAATAGTTGAGCAAATGGAAATGTTAAGGAATGGAAGAAAAATCAAATTGCATAATAAAGTAATAATGGCATGTTAATTATTTTTATTTGACCATGTTTTGATTGTTGGAGTGATGTGGTTTTATCCAATTGACAAAGTTTAAACTTCATTGATTAAAGGGTTGATTTTTATTTTTTTTATTTTTTTTATTAGATATAAATTTTCTTCTCTCAAAATGTTGATTTCTAATCACAGAAGTTTCTCATACCTGATCGATTCGACAGAACATTTGAAAATATGTAAATTAAGGTTATTCAATAACTTTATACGATTACTATTCAATAGTATTCATCTGATAAACACTACTCATATATAATAATTAACAAATCATTATTAGAGAGATAAATTACACTAAAACTAACATAGTCATAAAGCAAATTAAAGTAGAGCATTGGTGACACAAAAAACAATCATCACATGAATATAAGTGGAAAATCAATGCGCTCACCATACAATGCACTAGATAGCCACATTCAGAAAGCTTATCACAATATATAAAATATTTCAATCACGGTCAATATCATTAGCCACACGTTTTAAACAATATTATCAAATTGAAGCATGATAAGTGCCAAATTAAATGAAGTATAACAAGCATAACATAAAGTATAATTTTTTAAAAATAGTAGTATATCTACTATAGTAAAATTAACTTCTTCTTTTTTCAAATAAGATTTGATTCGAGTTGTATTTGTAGAGTTTGATTCTTATTCATCATGAATTCTTTAACTTAGTACATACATATATATACAATACTTGATCCTCGACCTCATAATTGCATTAACAATTTGTTGAAAGTTACTGGCTCTATTACATTCTCCACTGAGGCTCGAACTCATAATCTTCCAAATGAAAGTCCAACCCGGGTACCATTAGACCACATAGTCCTGGTTGATTTGTTGATTAACTACTCTAAACTATTGAGTTAGTACAAGATTTTAATACACCGATTTATCCAATTATTAATAGTTTTTTTAGGCAAATTATGCTGTGCATCCGTATGCACCATGCATGGTGCATACAAATGCAAAAACGACGTCGTTTTAATAAAACGCGCGTCTCCCCTTAAAAAAAAAAAAAAAAACCAAGTTCGATTCCCAGCAACAACATATGAACTAAAATTCCATAATCGATGAACTATAATTCCATAATCGATGAACTATAATTCCATAATCTAATCTATGAACTAAAAATTCCAGAATTAATGAACTAAAATTCCATAATCTATAAACTAAAATTTCAGAATCGATGAACTACAATTCCATAATCGATGAACTATAATTCCATAATCAATGAACTATAATTTCATAATCTATGAACTAAAATTCCAGAATGAATGAACAATATAATGTTGTTGCTGGGAATCGAACCTGAATTTTTTTTTACAGGGGAGACGCGCGTTTTTTAATAAAACGACGTCGTTTTGGCATCCGTATGCACCATACATGGTGCATACGGATGCACAACATAACGATTGGTTTTTTTAATAAAAAAATAAATATCTTATTAATATCAACTTCCTACGTATAACGTATGGGCCAACTAACATTCGTGAATATGCTTACAACATGGTTAGTTTATGATGCATGGGCCCATAAGCATATATAGCTAAAATAGTTGTATGAGTATTGTCACTTTTTCAAGCCCAATTTCAGTGTTTTATATATGATTACAATTTACTTTCTCTATTAATCTTTAGGATATTTATCCGTCTTTAGATCATGAGCGATGAGAAATCATTAAATTTGAAGTTTAAACTTACATATGATTGTTCTCTAGCATTAGAAAATAGTAGTCACATGGTTGGAATTAGGATGTTAGATATGATTGTTCTCTAGCATTAGAAAATAGTAGTCACATGGTTGGAATTAGGATGTTATAAGTTTGAGGATCTAACTTGAATTTGTTGGAGATGTATAAAAGCAAAATGGGCCATTAATAGAAGATTAAGTTAGTTGTTTTATGTTTATAGAAAGTAAAATATGCTTGCAGATTTTCCTTACTAAGTAATGTCAAGTGAGTCATGTTGTCCTAGTCTAATCCAAATTTACTTGAGTTTGACACTAATATGGATCCAAATTACATGAAAAATGGCCTGACACTATTCTATCATCTGTATAGGGTTATGCCAATCATTATTGTGTGGACCATATTTTGTATAGTGTAAAATAATATACATTTAGTATAAAAATAATGTACTTTTAATATATTAAAAATGTACATTGTATTAAGGTGATATACATTATTTGTGTACTGAGTATATATTATATTCTATAATATACATTCAGTATACAAATAATATACATTTAATATATGAAAATTATACTTTTTGTTATAATTTACACAATAATTTACCGGGTTGTGCCATGCCAATCAACCAGTGATGGGTGGTGCTTAGGCCTGTCTAGCTCACATTGTTAGCTTTACTTGTACTGATAACATCCTTTATATAATAAAGCTATATGGGTTGAGAAATAATTAATGTTACAATTAATGCCACAACATCATTTATTATAAAAAAAAACAATATTTAAAAAATAAAATAGCTATATATTATATAATCATATAAAAATATACTTTTGAAAAATAAAATAGCTATATATTATATAATCATATAAAAATGTGTTCAATTAGAGTTTAAATTTACACATACAAAATTTAAAATTTGATTTCCAAATGTAATTATCTTAGTTATTATTCGTATTGTGAAAATTATAATATAGATGAAATACAATTAAGAATAAATCAATGTAATTATATAAATTATCTCTATAAGTTTATTTGAATATGTATGTACATAATTAGAGATTATATTAACCATACAAAATTTTAATTTTAATTTTAATTTTAATTGTAATTGTAATTTTGTATTCTATAAAAATAATAAATACTTGACCAATGGAAGTTCAAAAATATTATTATATTAAATAATTTAAAATATTTTAATTTTTCTATTTTTTATTTATATTTATAATAACATAATTTTTTTCCGTGCATCGCGCGGGTGAATTACTAGTTTCTATAAAACACCAAACATTTATCATTTTCTAATTGAGGAATTGTAAAACACCGGGGGTTAAGTTGAAATTTACAGGAGTTCAGGACTTAAAAATAAATACTGCAATTTCATTAATCAGGATTCAGGATCTCCGATCTATCATTGATTTCCGGGACAAGACGAGGAATCAACGGGAGCGGATGAAGAACTGAAGAAGAGATACTACGACGTTGAGTATCAAAGACCGTTACCGCCGCCGCCTCCCACCGCCATTGACTCCTCCATTAAGGTCACTCTTAAGCTCTTAACTCAACTTCGGCCTTTAAATCTATAGTTTTGAGCTCGTAATTATCTCAGTATGCGCTTAAGTACTTCTAATCTATCAGTTACTGCTTTGCAAAGTGAATGAAGACTGCGGATCAGTGAATTAATTGATTGAAACCAACCTAAAATATTTTGGTTCGAGTCGACATTAGGGATTTTTTTTTGGTTCTATAATTCTCGTTGCACCATTTGACCTTTTCCCCTTGTCAAATACACTTCATTAAGATCATGAGTCTGAACCGAAACAAGTCCAAAGTAGTGTGCAAAATTTTGTTAATAGTGCTCTAAAAGATGAAAATGTTCAGTGAAGTCATGCAAATCAAGTGTTAAAATAATAAAATGGAAGTGTAAGAACAGAGATAGGTATTATATCTGCTTGCTCTACCATTTACTCACCCATAGACACATATTTTATATATCAGGTATTGTGCAGCTTCACTACTAGTTTATTGGGCAGTCATGGGTGCTTAACTCCATGCTTCTTGAGCAGTGCTGTTATTTTGCATCACTGAGGTCTGACTTGTCGCAATGAATCCCCAATCTTCTGAAGTACCAAATCCTCAACCTGTCACAAATGGCACTGTGGATTCTGTGCCACCTAATCCAGCACATGATGGGGCTTCTAAGCTATCCTCTTGGGCTAAAAATTTGAAAATTCCGCAACCATTTGTGGGACCACAGGGGGAAGAAACATCAGGAAACATGGCAAAATCACCCTTTGCTCGTTTTACTAGTGGGTTTGGACTGAATTTATCTCCAAAGTCTCCGAAAGATGATAATTCAGAGGGAACAGCAAGTACATCACCGTCTGGATTTATTGGTACATTCACAAAAGGATTAGTTGACTCCTCCAAGAATGCAGTGAAGGCTGTGTCAGTTAAGGCTCGACATGTTGTGTCTCAGAACAAAAGAAGATATCAGGTTGCTTTCTGTTGTCTATGATCTTCACAATATCATCTTCATACCAGGTTGCATATACATTGGAAGCTGGTGTTATTGACTGCAAACTCTATAGACATCTTGCAATTACGTATTCTGATATTTGCAATTTTGCATTTTCATATGTTAACAGAAGTATTCCTCTTTTCTAGGAAGGAGGATTTGATTTGGATTTGACATACATCACAGAAAATATTATTGCTATGGGCTTCCCTGCTGGTGATATGAGCTCTGGATTTTTTGGCTACTTTGAGGTAAGCAAACAATATTTCTGAATGACAGGAAATCATAAATCGTTCTCTCATTCTGTAGTCAGTACTAACCAGGGCTACTTGAGATTTGGAAATAGGGGTTCTACCGAAACCATATGGAAGAAGTGATTAAATTCTTTGAGACACATCATAAGGTATTGCTGGCTGGTTTGTGTTTTTATCTACTTTATGGCTAGATATTTCAAAGATGAGCTTTGGAGTATCTTTTGTTCTAGAAGTTCAATTTTCTTTCCTATCTATAATCTATGGCTATTAAGGAAATACTTGCTTTATTCTCAATCAACCTCCATGGTGCAGGGAAAATATAAAGTATACAATCTTTGTTCTGAGAGATTGTACGATGCATCACTATTTGAGGGAAAGGTGCGTTCTCATTTCATAAAAATACTGCTGCATGCTCTCTTAGGAGATGGAAAAGAGCATTTCTGCTGAATCTTAATTTCCACATCTCTTTCCTTTTGCAGGTGGCTAGTTTTCCATTTGATGATCACAATTGCCCCCCTGTACAACTTATAATATCATTTTGTCACAGTGCATATTCATGGTTGAAGGAGGATATTGAAAATGTCGTGGTTGTGCACTGCAAGGCAGGTATGGCAAGGACTGGTTTGATGATATCCAGTCTTCTTCTGTACCTAAAGGTGAATAAACTTTCTTATATTTGGATCCATAAGTTGCTAAGGTCACAGCCAAAATGGATATTCTCTTCTTGGAGCTTCCTGTGCTTCTCGTGATTATTTTTATGTGAGTAAATATGGACTCTTGTTTTCTTCCTCCAGTTCTTTCCAACAGCTGAGGAATCTATTGATTACTACAACCAGAAAAGATGCATTGATGGAAAAGCCCTCGTTCTGCCAAGTCAAATTGTACATTCAACTAACAACTACACCTCTCTATTTTCCCATCTATATTCTTAACAGTTCCTTACTGATAGATTCTTTTTTTGATAGAGGTACGTCAAGTACTTTGAACGTATTTTGACGGGCTTCAATGGAGAGAATCAGCCTGGGCGGAGGTAAAAATTTTATTTGATTAATGCTTGAATACCTTTTTGGATTATTTATTGGAAGTTCATGTTTTATATATAAAAGAAAAATTATAGTCTTGCAATCATCCTTATGACCTTATGTACTCAAATCTGAGAAGCTAGCTTTGAACAAGGTACAAAGTGGGATTTGTATCCTTACTCCTTGAAGTTGTTGCAGGTGCATGCTCAGAGGTTTTCGGCTCCATAGGTGCCCTTATTGGATCAGGCCCTCCATTACGGTCTCTGATCATAATGGTAAGTTAAAATTTACTCCATACTAGTTATGTCATCTTTATACCCACACTAGCCATTTATTGTAGACTATCCTGTCATTCAGTTTGACTTTCTGAATTCGTCCTATTTTTATTTTAATGCATTGGTTCTATATGACTTCTTCTTTGGCAGGTGTGCTCTTTTCGACCAAAAAACATCCGAGAACCAAGGATATCTCGGTAGGTCTTTAGATTTGCATCTTTTCATACTAATCTGTTCCTCATGGGAGTGAGTTCTTTTAGCTTTGCTGATGCAAGTGTCTTCAACATAGCCGGTTGAGGAACTGACTATTTTTATTTAGGAGAAGTGGGTATCTATTACTGATTTAACTCATACTTCTATCCTCCATTTTGTACAGCCTGAAGAATACTGGTTCAGTGCACCAAAGAAAGGGATAATGGTTTTTGCTCTCCCTGGGGAGCCTGGCCTTACAGAATTGGCTGGAGATTTCAAAGTCCAATTTCATGACAAGCAAGGAGACTTTTACTGGTATGCAACCAATTTTTTCGGGAGTGTTGGTAGCACTTAAAAAATGTAGATCAGGTTAAATTCTGCATCAAGTGTGGATTCTTATAATGTTCTCTTGATTATTTAGCTGGTTGAACACAACAATGATTGAGAACCGGAAAATTCTGAATACGGCCGACCTTGATGGTTTCGACAAGGTAAATGGAGAGAAACTTGCTACACTTTAGGGAATTTTATTTATATATTTTTGTACTATTTTTCTTGAAGCTGTATTGGAAGTTTTTCTGATCACATGATTATATCCCTTTGCTGGACTGTATTTTGATAGAGAAAACTGCCCTCGCCTGGTTTCCTAGTGGAAGCTGTACTTGCGGACTATGATGCTGCTTTTCCCGCAACTCCTCAACCAGAAGCTACTGGTGTAAAATCAGCTGACAATTCGAGTCCCAAAACTACCTCTTTTCCCAGTCCGGGCTCAGCTGATGAGTCTGCAGCCGCTGCTGTTGACTCAAACCAACAATCAGCTAGCAACAAGAAAGACGATGTATTTTCTGACAATGAGGCTGAAGAAAGCGGGAAAAGGAAAGTTACAGCCGCTTCTGAAGGTGTAGACGCTGAAGTCTCGGGTTCTGGGACTAATACTGGTTCAACTCAAATCTCGAGTTTGACACACAAGGCGGAGCAAATCTCACTGCAAGATCCCGGGGCTAAACACAACGAGCCAAAAAAGGATGCCGCTGTTGGAGCTGCACCAGGCGGTGACACCCCTAGTTTAGCAGAAGTGAGCGATTTCAAAGCCATGGCTGCTGATGCATCTGTGTTTACATTTGGAGATGAAGAGGATTATGAAAGTGAATGAATAAAATGGCCCCCACATATACGAAACTATGTACAGAAATAGCGCAGCTCACACATGGTTTGTTATTGGTTTAATCTGATGGAACAACAAATCCGGTTTCATTCATCGTATTCAAATGTATGATTGTTGGACCATTTCTTTCCTGTATTATTGTCTGTCCAGAACTGAGTATGAGGATTGCCATGGACTTGAAGAATTTATGAAATTGTTAACAGGATTTATGATTTTGCCATACTAACTGCTTGGATTAACTCCTGACTTTGA
The DNA here is from genome assembly GCF_001879475.1 of Ipomoea nil. Classification (NCBI taxonomy): domain Eukaryota; kingdom Viridiplantae; phylum Streptophyta; class Magnoliopsida; order Solanales; family Convolvulaceae; genus Ipomoea; species Ipomoea nil. The sequence goes on from NW_017619350.1 coordinate 1,194,765, forward strand.
CTGTTATTGCTAATTTCCTTGTTTTAACTCTTTAACCGTTCGGGTTGGATCTAAAATTCATGTAATTATCCAATTATCTTGTCACCAGCGAGCTCAACTTGAACTTGAGGGTAGGGGTGAATTTAAGTTGGTATATATTTTTGGAATGACCAGGTTATTACGTGTGAGATGTCTTATAATGACCATTTGGTATTAAAATGTAAATTGAATTGGTTTTCATTTGTCATGTAATTTAAAAGAAGTGAAAAGTCATATTCTTTGTTTGCGGACGTATAATAAATTGAAAAACACGCAAGCACTATAGTCCTACGCGGCAACATGATGTGTACGACACGTGAGTATCCTAGGAAGCTACAGGAGCAGTAGTTTGGTTGTTTCTTCTGATAAATCAAATGATTCAAAGTTGAGAAACATCGTACCGGATGGGAAGAAACAATCAAGAAAACTCCTGACAACATATAACGCATTCATCATTTGATCCAATCCATCTTACGTTGTCTATAAAAGCTTCAGCAGATGTCTAGAATATAATCAAAATCCTGAGAATTATATTTGACTCTATCCTCTGGTCTGATCTTCTTCTATAGTACGTATATATATATCATATTCATTCCATATATATATATATGTCGAATTCTGGCATTCATGGACGTCTCCTCGAACTCACTGGTAATTCCATCTTCAATCTCTCTTCATACCTGGGCATGCATGGAAGCTTTGCAACAATGCAGCAGGTTCAATTCGTTCAAAGCAAAATAATGATTTGTAAATGAACATGAATTTGCAGTTGTTAGCTGTAGCAGACTAAAGAACACGGAGTGGATTTCTAGGCAAGATCCTTACGTTTGTCTCGATTACGCCACCACCAAATACCGTACTAAAACCTGCACAGGTATATACTTTTTCCTCTTATCTGATGCATCTATTATTGACATTCTACGTTTGAGTCGATTAACTATGAAAATATAGTCTCTTTAGCTTCATTTTAGTCTTTTACACTGCTGAAAATTATGAAATTTCCCATTACCCGAAAGTGATCTTATATAAAGTAAAACGTGGTCAACAGAGGATCTTCCGGATACCAAAAGTGGTCGGAACAAAGTTTTCAACTTGATTTAAGATCATTGTCAGGTAGTGGGAAATTTCATAATTTTTAGCAGTGTTTGTAAACTAGAGTTAAACCCCAGGCACACCCTCGGGTGGTGACAACATGTTTTTGTGGTAAAAATGCAGTAAATTAAAGAATGGAAATGATGGAAAATTATATTATTGTGATTTTTGTGGGTGTAGATGGAGGGAAAAGCCCCATATTTCAGGAGAAATTCGTGTTCACGCTGATTGAAGGGCTGAGAGAGATGAACGTGGCGGTCTGGAACAGCAATACGCTATCTTCCGACGACTTCATCGGCGGTGGAAAGTATGTAATCCAGTTTTTTTAGGTTTTCCGTCGAGTTCTTGGTTTGAATTTTTAGCATTAATGTAATATTCGTGCCTACATTGTTCCAGGATTCTACTGCACAAAGTTATCTCCCAGGGATACGACGATAGTTCTTGGCCGCTACTAACCAAGTCCGGCAAGAATGCCGGAGAAGTCCGGCTAATAATGCACTATTCTAATGCAGCTTCCACGTCTCCTTTCTCATCAGCTCCGGCGGCGCCGCCAGTTTATTCTCCGTTCCGCCCTCATTCCACAGCATATCCGTCATCGTTAGCTCCCTATCCTCCTCCGCCTGCCGCCGCTTATCCTCCTCCGCCTTACGCCGCCACCTCTTCCTCATACTATCTCACACCATATCCGCCCTTCCAACACCATTCATCGTCGTCGTTATATCCTCCCGCGCCATATACCGGAAGCTATCCACCACCGCATTACTATGGATAGATGAAGCAAGATTGTTCATATATATAAGCATCTCATCTATTGCCGGCATTTATATATAATTATTGTTGCATTAATGAATGCATGGATTCATTGCTTGTGACTGCATATTATATTCGCAGCCCTATGTAGCTAAAAATTAATGAAATAATGTGTTTTTATAGCTTTTATTTAGTTCTTCGGAAATTTATATGCTAGTTAAAATTAAAAATAAAAAAAAATCCATCTTGTTCACCATATATATGTGTATGCACACATTTTTTAAGGTATTTTTTTTCTCGCTTGTATAGTATAAGAATGAACACCAATGGATCAAATCAAGTTTTTTTTTTTTTTTTTTTTTTTTTTTGGTAATAATATGTAAATTATGACTTGATTAGGGATTTTGTCACATCCCTGATGATCCTCGTCCCAACGGGAACGAAAATGGGAAAATTTTCTGGAGAACGGGGGCGGGACGGTCCCCGCCCCGTCCCCGAATAATTATTATAATTAAAACAAATAAGTATATATATATATATATATATATATATATATATATATATATATATATATATATATATATATATATATATATATTAATTTTTTTAAAATTAAAACTAAGGTTTTTAATTTTTTAAAATTAAAAATTACACTAATTTAAGATTTTGACTAAGAGTTGACTGTTTCCGGCTTAATTTTCTGCGGAGACGGGAATGAAGACTAATTTTAATTCTCTCTCCCGTTGCCATCCCTAGACTTAGATCGCTTGAGATACAAGGCCAATTCGGCCATGGTTATGGAAAGTTGATTTCATTTATGGAAAATTGTGTTTAGGAAAGTCTTAATTCACAACGAAAGATAGACAACAATTATGAAAAGTCTAGATTTGCCTAATGTTACGTTGTGAAATATATGTTCTTGGTGATTCTCAAGCTCTCCTAACCTAAAGAGTTTCTCCATTGTTCATTTAGGTTAGGTTGTCAAACCCATGAGTAATATATGGACCATTAGATTACACCAATACCTAACCTAATTAAAGTTTATTTTAAGAAAAAAAAACCTAATTAAAGTTGGTCAGAACCCGTAATTGTCTAATCAATACAAAAATATATTTCTCTATAAACATCTTTAATGATAAAGTATATCGTAAAGTCTCGAAGAACAATTCCCTTAGAGTAATAGTTTGGTGTGATCATTGTCTTTGTTTATCCTTTAATGTAATATGGTAACGTACGCAATTACATATGATATCCCATGCACATTGACAAAGAGTGCTTCCTAAATCCTACCATCTTTCTCCGATTACGTACGCAATTATATTGCATATTATATTTGAGTTGTTGTTTCAACTTTCATATGTTGAATGTATTGTCAACGTTTGAAGATAGGGACTTGGAACTCATACGTGGCATGCAGGGAATAGTTTGGTGGCTCAGGTGATTTACAGCGCGTGGACATTTTCAACAATGCTTAGGTGACTAACTGACCATATAACGTGTATTTACAAAGTTTTGTATATTTGACTTTCGGAAACTGTGGTCAATGGGGTGATGGGGCGCGTAGGTCTCATAGCTTCTAAGTTATCCTGAGGTTGAGAGTTCAAGTCTTTTTCACCCCAAACTTTTATTAATCCACTATAGTATAACATGTTCCTTATTAAAAGATGGATTGGGCTGGTAGTCAATGGGGTGGTGGCGTAGTTGGCTAGCGCGTAGGTCTCATAGCTTCTAAGTTATCCTGAGGTCGAGAGTTCAAGCCTCTCTCACCCCAAACTTTTATTAATTCACTATAGTACAACCCATTCCTCATTAAAAGATGGATTGGGCTGGTAGTCAATGGGGTGGTGGCGCAGTTGGCTAGCGCGTAGGTCTCATAGCTTCTAAGTTATCCTGAGGTCGAGAGTTTAAGCCTCTCTCACCCCAAACTTTTATTAATCCACTATAGTACAGCCCATTCCTCATTAAAAGATGGATTGGGTTGGTAGTCAATGGGGTGGTGGCGCAGTTGGCTAGCGCGTAGGTCTCATAGCTTCTGAGTTATCCTGAGGTCGAGAGTTCGAGCCTCTCTCACCCCAAACTTTTTTTAATCCACTATAGTACAGCCCATTCCTCATTAAAAGATGGATTGGGCTGGTAGTCTAGTGGTGATTGGGTTCAGCCCAATGTACCATAGAGTAATGATTGGCTCCGGGTGTTCTAGTTCAACCCAATATAAAATTGCAAATTATGCTGTGCAACCGAATGCACCATGCGCATGGTGCATACGATGCAAAACGACATCATTTTGGTTAAAAAAGGCGTGTCCCACTTAAAAAAAAAAAAATCAGGTTCGATTCCTGATAATAGCATTTTTATATATCCATAAATTCATAACTATATATTCATATATCCACAGTGAATGAATGAACTAAATATCCACAATGAATGAACTAAATATCCATAAATTAATAACTATATATCCACAATAATGCTATTGCCGAGAATCAAACCTGTTTTTTTTTTTTTTTAAGTGGGATGCGCGTTTTAGTCAAAACAACATCGTTTTGCATCGTATGCACCATGCGCATGGTGCATTCGGTTGCACAGCATAACTATTGATATAAAATGGGTTGGGTTGGTATTCTATAGTAGTTTTACTTGAGTTTTGGATTTTAATAATTGTAAGCAATTTAATATCTTTATAAATTTTGTTTATTGTCTGTTAAAAGCAAAATCAATAATAAATGTTTATTTGTTTATATTTTTTTTCTCTCACTTTTATTAAGCCAGTTTGCTTATAGATTATTATAAATTTCATGAGATTATGATGACTAAATTGTGTTATTTTACAAGGAGTTTGGATTGAAAAGCTTTGAAAGCAAAGAATATTTTCATGCACTTTAGAGGCCATTGGAAAGCTTTGGAACCAAAGATTTTGTAAACAATCAATAGTTTCTTCTTATCAGTACAATAGTCACTTAAAGACTAAATTAAGTAAAATCAGTATAGTCAATGACTATATAGTGTATTAACTCATATAAATATATACTCCGTAATATTTATTAGCACAAAGTTTTTGAATATAATGAAGTAGGTACAATATTCATGCCAGGTACATGAGCATTAAAATTATTTATTAGAGTCGTTTTATTTTATCTTTATTATTTATATTAATGTAACTATCTCTCATGAACATGCATGAAGATTCAAACTTTTCCAATCCACTCTAGCGCTTGCAGACAACCCCACGTCCATAGATCCCACTCTTGCACTTCATAGTGGGCAGCTCCAAAACCGACGAAGACGATCCCTTTCTTCCGCCGTTGAACTTGGACACGGCGCAATCATCCGCAAAGAGGCTGGACGAGGCGAACTCTTTATCGCCGCCGATCACCGGCATCGCCACTCCCATTTTCACCCTGCTCACGTAGTCCCTCCTATACGTCTGCCCCAAGACGCCGTCCACTTCATCGCTGCTCAAAGACAAGAACTTGAAGCCCAATTCGAGGTGGGCGAAGCAATCTTCTTCCGTGATTCCGTAGTTGTGAACTCTTGATTCATGTTGAGTTATCGGAACCACCCTGGCCGTGATCGTGGCCGTGTTTTCTATTTCCAGCGTCACGTCGTTGGTGTCGGCGGTCCTTGTGATTTTGGCGGCCGGGGCGGAGTTGGAGAGCCACGTGGCGCTGTCGGTGTCCGGGAGGAGGATGGGCTCTCCGTCGAAGGAGAGGGAAAGGCGGTCCACGGCGTCGTCCCAGGTGGCGCTTTTCTGGGCGCCGATGAAGATGGTGTGGTTGTTGTAGAGAATGGCGATGGATTGGACCCACGTAAAGTCTCTCTTCATTCCGTGGTTTCGTCTTCCGATGAAGTGGGCGTTGATATGGAGATTAGGGTCGGTTACGAGGCAAAAGTCTCTGTCTTTCTTGCCATGGAAGTAAAAGGTAAGGCCGTCGGCTCCGATGAATCTAGGGTCTTGGCAGACTGCTCCCGGCATGTCACATTCTGCAATATTATTTAATAAAATAGTCCGATTAGTTTATTATATATTGTTAAGCTATATATATATATATATATATATATATATATATATATATATATATATATATATATATATATATATATATATATATATTGAAAGGTTCCCGTGGAGTTGTGCGCTTATTAATGTGCGTGAGATTTGTACTTAATGTGCGTGAATGTTGTGTCTAATGTGCCTGAGATTTGTACTTAATGTGCGTGAATGTGTAAAATGCAGCAGAAAATATGGTTATCAGCTTCTTTCCCATCCCCAGCACTCTGTGAGTTGCTTCAGAATAACTTCGATTATTGGGTTGCTTATAATAGTGTGTTGCTCTGCTTTACTGATGTTTACAATGAAATAAAAGCTTCCCAAAGTAAATACACAAATTCTATCCTTATCAATGGTCTATGCAGACCGACCTTGGTGCGAGAATCTGGAACTTCTGTTGTTTGCTTCAATTCCATCATGTCAGATTTGATTATTTATTTATTTATTAATTGATTTATTCTGCTATGGTGAAGGTGAGTATGGAGGACATAGAAAAATTAGTGGAAAGAAACAGAGAATTTTGATCTACTGGTGATTGGTCTGCAAGAGGTTCCTCGGATTAATGTTTCCAGATTGTTGAAAATTCTCTTATTACTCACGCACATTAAGCACAAATCTCACGCATATTAAGCACAATACTCTGGCACATTAAGTACAAAACTCACGCATATTAACATGACGCACATTAAGTACAAATCTCAAGCATATTGAGCATAAGACTCACGCACATTAAGTATAAACCTCACGCACATTAATCCATCGCACAACCGCATGGGAAGCAACAAATGCACCTGATCCCTTCCCTATATATATATATATATATATATATATATATATATATAGAGAGAGAGAGAGAGGGGAGGGTTTAGGTGATATATACCCAAGTAAAAGGTGATGATATGATTCATTTTAGTAGATAAATGATTAAAGGGGAAAATGAGGAGGTATTTTTTTTTTTATTAATTTTGAGAACTTTTAATAATAATAAAATTGAGCCTATAATTTACTAAAATTATCAATTATTCATGAACTTTGGACAACTTAGATTACTTTCCACTTGTTTGCATGGACTTAGCTCAATAATTCAGTAGACAATACTTGAAAGAAGAGACAAGATTCCAACTTTGGTAGCAGTAGTGTGAGGATTATGTTCAAATTGGACAGATCCCTCAATATATATATATATATATATATATGTGTGTGTGTGTGTGTGTGTGTGTGTGTGTGTGTGTGTGTGTGTGTGTGTTAGCATTAACATGCATGCATAGAGTTAAGAGTTAAGATATGGGGATAAGGAGGAGCTTACTGCAGACTGGTTTGCAAGTGACGCAATCAACTTGGCAACCGCCGGGGCAAGCGGGCGGGCACTGATGCTCGACGGCATAACAAGATGGGTATTTACTGAGCTTACACCTAACTTTTTTTGGTGAAGTAGTGGAGGGGGTTGGCGGCCACTGAGATGGAGATGGAGAAGGCGATTGCGGCTTAGGATATGGAGGAGGAGGAGGAGGAGGGGTTGGCGGCTTAGGAGATGGAGGAGAAGATGGAGAAGGAGTTTGCGGCTTAGGATATGGAGGAGGAGAAGGGGTTGGCGGTTTAGGAGATGGAGATGGAGAAGGAGAAGGTGTTTGTGGTTTAGGAGATGGAGGAGGAGAAGGGGCTGGTGGCTTAGGAGATGGAGAAGGAGAAGGTGTTTGCGGCTTAGGAGATGGAGGATAAGGGGTTGGTGGCTTAGGGGATGGAGATGGAGAAGGCGTTTGCGGCTTAGGAGATGGAGGAGGAGAAGGGGTTGGAGGCTTAGGAGATGGAGATGGAGAAGGCGGCTTAGGAGATGGAGAAGGGGTCGGTGGCTTAGGGGATGGAGAAGGAGAAGGCGTTTGCGGCTTAGGAGATGGAGGAGGATAAGGGGTTGGCGGCTTAGGGGATGGAGATGGAGAAGGCGTTTGGGGCTTAGGAGATGGAGGAGGAGAAGGGGTTGGAGGCTTAGGAGAAGGAGAAGGCGTTTGCGGCTTAGGAGATGGAGGATAAGGGGTTGGCGGCTTAGGGGATGGAGATGTAGAAGGCGTTTGCGGCTTAGGAGATGGAGGAGGAGAAAGGGTTGGTGGCTTAGGAGATGGAGAAGGAGGAGGCGTTTGCGGCTTAGGAGATGGAGGTGGGGAAGGGGTTGGTGGCTTTGGAGATGGAGATGGAGAAGGCGTTTGCGGCTTAGGAGATGGAGGAGGAAAAAGGGTTGGTGGCTTAGGAGATGGAGAAGGAGGAGGCGTTTGCGGCTTAGGAGATGGAGGTGGGGAAGGGGTTGGTGGCTTTGGAGATGGAGATGGAGGAGGCGTTTGGGGCTTAGGAGATGGAGGAGGAGAAGGGGTTGGAGGCTTAGGAGATGGAACTTGAGATGGCGGCGGAAGAGAGTCAGGGGGAGGGGAGGCGACCGGGCCATCAACGCAAATAGGCTTGCAAGACCTACACTCCGTAATGCAGCCATTAGGACAGAATTTGGGACAAACATGTGGGAGATTCTTGCACTGCTTAATCTCATCGTCAGTGCAATGAGAATTGCTTGGGTGATATGCTATTCCAGGTGGAGTGGCCTCCACCGCCATACCCATTAACACCATCAACACAATCATCGACAACCTCCCCCGCGCCGACCATGATACCCCCGCCATTCCCAATAACTTACTTCTCTAATTCCCGTTACTGTTGAGAAAGCTAAGCTATAGCTTCTTACTCCCTATAGTATTTGTTTCTTCTAGAATGATGGGATTGTGAATGGTCTGTACCCTATTTTATAGATGCTGGTGATGGAATCTTCTTTATTGAATAATCAATAAAGGAAGGTTTCTTCATAACTATCTTTCACATGCCACTTTTGGCATATCAAAGTTATCTTCCACTACAAATAATTATTTAATTAATTAATTATTAAGTCCAGTTGGAGAAAGGTTTTCATTTAGATGATAAATTAAATTTATAGCTACTATTATGCATCAAGTAAATCTTGTCTTGTAATAATAATTAATAAATAATTATAAGAAAATAAATTAGCATAAATTGTTCATAACTCATCAACTTAAACTAATAAAACTAATAGACTATCTTAATTGGGAGTTGAACTTGAAATGTGGTTACCAAATGACTAGGCTCATCAATTTGGGTGAGGTTATTCATGAAAGAAAGTATTTTATACTTTACTAAAATTTATTTTTATTTTTATTTTTATTTTTATTTTTTATTTTTTTGAATGCTACTAGCTCTGTTACATTGTACTAAAATTTATTTATTTATATTATTTTTTTAATATTTGAACAAATATAATTGACAAACTACGGACTAAACAAACTCTTGAATATCAATAAATCCCGATGCCTTCTTCTCATGCATGTTTAACAAAATTTAATTCAAAAAAAAAAAATATTTCTTTTAATGATTATTAACCATATTTTCGGAGTAGACTAGGAAAAGTGACCACATGAAAGCCTAAACTTGAAGCAAATTATTGGCTGCATTTTTATTTTTTTTTTTTGAAAACTTGGCTGCATTGTTAATAACCCATCCTTATACACTATAGACCAAGGTTCACATTTGACATGAAATTTGTATAGTAATTTTTTGTGTTTTGCGTTATGAAATTTTGTAATTTAAGATTAGAGTATGAATTATTTAACTGAAACAAATTAGTATTTGTGTCTTATATTGTGAATTTTGTGTCGTGTGTTGAGAAATTCTTGTTCCTATGAATACAGATTATGTACTTAAATTATATTTTAAAAATAAGTAAATATATAACATGTGTATATGTCTTGCGCTATGATTTTTGTGTTTTGTGCTATAAAATTATGTATCTTATGATTATAAATTATGTACCTCGTCTTTTCAACTCAGCTAGGATAGGTCCATAATGCAATTTTATGTGTCTTGTGTTGTGATCTTTTGTGTTTTGAGTTATGAAATTCTATACCTTAGCTTACAAGTATGAATTATGTACTTTGTCTTTCAATCCAACTAATTCCATATGCGATGCTATGTGTTTTGTATTGTGAATTTTTATATTGTGTTATAAAATTATGTACTTCGTTGTTTCAATTCAGGGTCTATAATATTATGTGGATCCTAGTTCATGATATAAATTGCCGTTAATAACACTAGTGATGGTAAACTTATATTTATTTTAAAAGATTGTTATGATTGTTTAGCCAACACTTTAGATTTCTAGATATTAAAATTGTTTTGTTTTAATTTACCTTTTTTAAAAAAGAAAATCTATATCAAATAAAAATATTTAAATTTAATATCACCTTGAAAACAAAACCAAATCAAAAAGTATTTATTTTACGTTGGAGAAAATTTCAATTTTGGTCACATGATTATAGGGACATTGTTAATTTCAGCACCTGACTTTTAAAAGTGTCAATTTAATACCTTGACTATGTAATATTTGTCAATTTTGATCACTTCGGCTGAATTGAAGGTCAAATTTGACTGGAAAAATTTAATCAAACATTTAGTCTATAATCTGAGAGGCAAATCATCTTTTGATCCTTTCTAGACTAAATGTTGGATTAAATTTTTTCAGCCAAATTTGACCGTCAATTCAGCCAGAGTGATCAAAATTGACAAATATTACATAGTCAAGGTACTAAATTGACACTTTTAAAAGTCAGATGCTGAAATTAATAATGCCCCTATAGTCATGTGACCAAAATTGAAATTTTCTCTTTTACGTTGTAAAGAAGTTTTTATTTACGAGAAAGTCACCTAATTAATGGTTCAATAAATCAAACTATGAAGGTCAATAAGTAATTTCAATAAAAAAAAAATTAAACTGAAAATTTTATGATTAGTAAATTAATTGTCCGATTAGCTCAGTTAAAATTACCTCCACTCTGTAAAGAAGTTGAACTTTAGTATGCCTACATATGTCCACAACGTAACAACGGGAGCATATTTAGTCTCGTTGCTTTGATGCTCTGCATGCCCAACCTAAAAGCTAACATGGCTTATTTTAAGGTGCAAGGGTTCATTGTCCCTGCCCCCTTTCGAAACTACACGAGCAATTCTTTGCGTTAAGTGCGTGTCATAGTTTTAGTACTGAAAATATATTATTTTATATCATGTATATTCAGTACATTAATAATGTATTTTTAATATATTAAAAATGTATATTTTATTATAATCTAACAACACTCTGTAATTATGATTCACACAATAATTTGTCTTAACCATTTTCTACTCATTATTCCCTTCATAATTTAGATTAGGCATAGACTTAGGTTAACACTTTTGAATTGAAGCTGCTTGGATTTCAAGATTATTCTCTCATTTTTAATAGATAAGTTCTCTTTCTTGTTATCTTTTTTTTTTTTTTTTTTTTTTTTTTTTTTTTTTTTTGCAAGATTCTATTTAATATAGTCATGAGTAGTTAGTTTATGGGTTTGAGTTAGGGTTATATTGTCTATATTAATGATTTATTTGTGAGTAATGCATAATGTGTACATATGTTGGACTACAATATAGGGTTCGTGTGTTTATTAGAGTATTGAGTTTATATCTTGTTAGTGTGACCGCGCATTTGGAGGAGCCACAATTATGTCGCTTGACGACATAATCTTTGGTGTAAGAGTTCAACTACCTGGTTGCGGCCAGGTGATGCTTCTAACCAAATCAAGCATCCATGGAAAAACCTCATGCAAAGGAAGTACAGGCCCCAGCTCGTAATGTCAATGATGATTCCATTCTTCCAACAACTAACTGGCATCAACGTCATCATGTTCTACACTCCCGTCTTGTTCAAAATCGTCAGGTTTGGAAGCAATGCTTCTCTTGTATCTTCTATGATTGCCTTGTTAACGTTCTCGCCACTTTGGTTTCGGTTGCATTTGTTGGGAGAAGGTTCTTCTTGATAGAGCTGGGAGAAGGTTCTTCTTGATATTCATTATATAGCACATACAGATACTCATATTGCTCAGTAGACACCAATACGCCGTCTAGGGTTCTGAGTAGTATGTGACAAATATGGCTAACGATCTACCGTTCAAGAGGCAACACAACAAAACGGTCTACCGTTTAAGATGCAACACAACAAAACCATCAATTGTGGCTGGATTTCATCTTATCATCACAAAAATTCTCTTAAGACTTAATCAAATAAAACCATTATAGTCAATGACTATATTATGTATTAACTTCATATAACTATATAATACTCCGTATATATTAGCACAATGTTTTTGGATATAATGAGGTAAGTACAATATTTATGCCACGTACATGAGCATTATATTTATTTAGATCAGAGTCGTCTTATTCAATCTTTATTATTAATAATAATGTAACTATCCCTCATGAACATGCATGGAGATTCAAGCTTATCCAATAATCCACTCTAGCGCTTGCAGACAACCCCACGTCCATAGATCCCACTCTTGCACTTCATGCTGGGCAGCTCCAAAACCGACGAAGACGACCCCTTTCTTCCGCCGTTGAACTTGGCGACGGCGCAATCATCCGCGAAGAGGTTGGACGAGGCGAACTCTTTCTCGCCGCCGATCACCGGCATCGCCACTCCCATTTTCGCCCGGCTCACGTAGTTCCTCCTATACGTCTGCCCCAGGACGCCGTCCACTTCATCGCTGCTCAAAGACAAGAACTTGAAGCCCAATTCGAGGTGGGCGAAGCAATCTTCTTCCGTGATTCCGTAGTTGTGAACTCTGGACTCATGCTGAGTTATCGGAACCACGCTGGCCGTGATTGTGGCCGTGTTTTCTATTTCCAGCGTCACGTCGTTGGTGTCACCGGTCCTCGTGATTTTGGCCGGCGGGGCGGAGTTAGATAGCCACGTGGAGCCCTCGGTGTCCGGGAGGAGGATGGGCTCTCCGTCGAAGGAGAGAGAAAGGCGGTCCACGGCGTCGTCCCAGGTTGCGGTTTTCTGGGCGCCGATGAAGATGGTGTGGTTGTTGTATAGAACGGCGATGGACTGGACCCACGTAAAGTCTCTCTTCATTCCGTGGTTTCGTCTTCCGATGAAGTGGGCGTTGATATGGAGATTAGGGTCTGTTACGAGGCAAAAGTCTCTGTCTTTCTTGCCATGGAAGTAAAAGGTAAGCCCGTCGGCTCCGATGAATCGAGGGTCTTGGCACACTGCTCCCGGCATGTCACATTCTGCAATATTATTTAAAATATTTCCCATTAATTTATTATATAATGTTATTAAGATATATATATATATTCCGGATCAGAGGACGGAGGACCTATCCTTAGGTGAGGACGGGTGAGGACGTGAGGACTAATCTGATCCTTTCATTTAATTAAGCCGTTGATTTAATTATATGCAATGAATTTAATTTTTCTTATTCAATTTGTTGTGCATTCGTACTCAGTTTGTTGTGCATTCTATCTCTGTTTGTTGTGCATTCTGTCCCAGTTTGTTGTGCATATATATATATATATATATATATATATGTGTGTGTGTGTGTGTGTGTGTGTGTGTGTTAGCATTACCATGCTGCATGCATGGAGTTAAGATATGGGGATTAGGAGCTTACTGCAAACTGGTTTGCAAGTGACGCAATCAACTTGGCAACCGCTCGGGCAATCGGGAGGGCACTGATGCTCGACGGCATAACAAGATTGGTATTTATTGAGCTTACACCTAACTTTTTTGGGTGAAGTAGTGGAGGGGGTCGGCCAGTTAGGAGATGGAGAAGGAGAAGGCGTTTGCGGCTTAGGATATGGAGGAGGAGGAGAAGGGGTTGGCGGCTTAGGAGATGGAGAAGGAGAAGAAGAAGGTGTTTGCGGCTTAGGAGATGGAGATGGGGAAAGAGAAGGCGTTTGCGGCTTTGAAGATGGAGGAGGAGACGGGGTTGGAGGGTTAGGAGATGGTGGCGGTGGAGGAGAGTCAGGGGGAGGGGCGGCGGTGGGGACATCAACGCAAATAGGCTTGCAAGACCTGCACTCGGTAATGCAGCCATTAGGACAGAATTTGGGACAAACATGGGGGAGATTCTTGCACTGCTTAATCTCATCGTCAGTGCAGTGAGAATTGCTTGGGTGATACTCTATTCCCGGCGGAGTGGCCTCCACCGCCATACCCATTAACATCATCAACCCAATAATCATCCACAACCTCCCCTGCGCCATTCCCACTAAGCTAGCTTCTTACTTTGTATTTTTTTGAAAACCTTACTTTGTATTTGTATTTGTTTCTTCTTGAATGATGGGATTGGGAATGGTCTGGACCCTATTTTATAGGTGCTGGTGACGGAATCTTTCATTATTGAATAATCAATAATTTAAGGTTTCTTCATAACTATCTTTCACATGCCACTTTTGGCATATCAAAGTTACCATCCACTACATTTAATTGTTAAGTCCAGTTGGGAAAAATGTTTTTTTTTTGGATGATAAATTAAACTTATAGCTACTATTATGCATCAAGTCAATCATGTTTTGTAATATTAGTGGATAAATAAGTATAAGAAAGTAAATTAGCATAAGTTGTTCATAATTGGGTAAGGTTGCCCTATGAGAGAAAGTATTTTGTACCTTACTAAAATTTATTTATTTATTTATTGTTTTTGGCCTAGTTTTTTTATAAAAAAAATATTTGAACATATATATAATTGATACACTGCGGACCAAACAAACTCTTGAATATCAATAAATCACGATGCCTTCTTCTCATGCATGTTTTATTTTAAAAAAAAAAAATTACTTTATTTTAATATGTTCTAATATTTATTTTTTTTTTGAGCTTTTCTAACGATTATTAATCATATTTTGAGAGTAGACTAAGAAAAGTTCCACATGAAAGCCCAAACTCGAAGCAGTTTCTTGGATGCATTCTATGGACCAAAAACAAACTCTTGAATATCAATAAATCCCGATGTCTTCTTCTCATTCATGTTTAACAAAATTTAATTTTTAATTCAATGTTTTCAAAAAAAAATTGGGTTCTTTTAATGATTATTAACCATATTTTCGGAGTAGACTAGGAAAAGTGACCACATGAAAGCCCAAACTCGAAGCAAATTATTGGCTGCATTGTTAATAACACTAGTAATGCTAAACTTATATTTTATTTTAAAAGATTGTTAGGATTGTTTAGCCAATACTTTCGATTTATAGGTATTAAAAATTGTTTTGTTTTAATTTACTTTTTCTAAAAAAAAAAAAATCTATATCAAATAAAAATATTTAAATTTAATTTCACCTTGTAAACAAAACTAAATCAAAAGGTATTGATTTTACCTTGTAAAAAAGTTTTGATTTACTAGAAAATCACTCAGTTTATAGTTGATTAAATCAAGGTATGAAGGTCAATAGGCAATTTTAGTAAAAAGTCAAACTGGAAACTTTATTATTAGCAAACCAATCGTAAAACCTCCACTTTATAAAGAAGTTGAACTTTAGTATGCCTACATATATCCACAACAATGGGAGCATATTTAGTCTCGTTGCTTTGATGCTCTGCATGCGCAACCTAAAAGCTAAACATGCCCAGTTGTGACGCACATGGCTTATTTTAAGGTGCAAGGGTTCATTCTCCCTGCCCCAATTCTTCAGCTACGAGCAACACATCCACTGAGATATAACAAGTAAAAATAATAACAAAGTCGGTCCTAGCTAGAATTGTACCCAATTGCAACATCTCTCACCCAAGGAATGCCATCCGTGCTACAAATGTGGTCCTTATGAAATCATCTTTTGATGGCACTTTGAACTTTACTTGCACAGCTTCAAGCTCTTCTCGGTTGCCGGCCAGTTTCTGCAGCAGATGTTTAAACATATGCATAAGAAGAGGGTGTAGAACTGTAGACGGGCACCCTGATTTCAACAAGAAACTAACGAGACTCTAATGATATGTCGTAAGTAGCCTGCTTTCATGACACTTCAATGCCACATGAGAATTGGGAAAGGAGGCAAGCAACTAGTAAGGTGTGACTTACAAGTAATTTCACTTTATGAGAATGCATCTAATGGGTGATCCCTCGGCACCAAGCATCCGCAAAGGTAAGCAGTGAACATTATATATCCCAAGTTCGATACCATCAAGCTTCAGGGCTTCCACAAGAATAACTTCCTACAGCATTTCAGCAGTGATAGTTGAGAATATTAAAATTTATACTACTCAATAAGGCTTCAAATTCTGATTTGAGGGGTGCAGGCAAAACACAGACATGGCTTTCAAAAATAAAACACATGTAAAGAGAAGTAAGAGAACTTTATTCATAATTACTCATTTGGAACAATGCAGAAAATTTTTGAATTGGCACCATCAGCAAATACTAAAAACGGTTTTGGTCTCTGGTTGGATGGGGTCATTGATAATGTACATGAAATTATATTAACAATATTGGTCCAAGGTTACCCAAAAACAAGTTGAAACTATGCACAGAAAATCCTTACCCTGTCTTTGAGGAAAACTAGATGGGAAGGAATCAGGTCATCATATGCAGCAACAGATAAGTAATCAATTCCTGCAATTCAACAAAACCACATGAATACTGCCTCTATTCCAAGAGAGAGAAAAAAAAAAAAAAACCATCTCTTGCTTTTGACAAGCAACCTAAGAAGTAAAACCAAATGGCATTGAAATTTGTCTCACCAACAAGTTTAATGTCAGTGTTGTCCACAAGCCACCGTGCTCCATCCTTCATGAATCCCACATAGCTTGTGTCAAATGCTTTCTTCCACATAA
Source organism: Ipomoea nil (assembly GCF_001879475.1). Taxonomy (NCBI): domain Eukaryota; kingdom Viridiplantae; phylum Streptophyta; class Magnoliopsida; order Solanales; family Convolvulaceae; genus Ipomoea; species Ipomoea nil. The sequence continues at coordinate 1,211,366 of NW_017619350.1, forward strand.
GACGCCTGAAAGCAAAGCCTTAAATGAAGAAATCTTGTGAAGTGGTGACTTTCTGTAGCGCAGATGTTAGGAGATAATAAATACAATCAACAAAAGATGTGAATCAGTGATGTCATACTTTCCTTTCAAAAATAACAAGTCATCTTGCTAAAAGTTCTGAAGCAGCAGATTTCTGATGAGACACATACCTGTCTGTATTCAGTGTTCTGAAAAGTACTCGCTTCACTCCCTTCGGAATATTTAAGGACTTCATCACTTCAGCTGAATTAAAGAAGACATGCTATAAAGATCACAGAGCTCAAGTATAGAGGTTAATATGCTTATATGCTATTAAAGACAGTCATAAGAAAGACAAACTCCCAAACAAAAGAATTATCACAACCCTCTGGAGTAGCTTATTTTATTAAGAATCAAATCTACAAGCGTAAAAAAAAATCCATCTGAAGATTTGTTAGGCATGCTTCTATTTCAAAGTTCTTTGAAATAAATTTCATTTTTTCAATACCTCAAGGAAAGGGGGCAAGATGTGAAAATCAATGAGCCAAAACTTGGTCATACAGCTACAGTTTAACACTTCATCCAATTAAGACTAGAACAGAGATTGTTGCATAGGAACTCGGTAGATTTCAGCTTAAAACAGAGAACAATACTGCATATTCTATATCCCCCAACAGTAAAGAAGCAGATAATGTTTACCAGTTATGTTCTTGTCCCTCGGAACATCAACTACCAATGCAGGACCTGTCAAAACACAAGAACAAATCTATCTCACTAAATGAGCTAATAAATGTTTCAAGTAATAATTAATGAATGGAAGTTAGCTATGCCTGCGAAAAACTAAACATAATTATGCAATTTTCAATCGGAAACTGCAACCAATGAATCAAGGATGCTTCAAAAGCTACGGGGCAGCTCAGCTACTGATGAAGTCCACCTTACAATAAATAATTTTTTAAACTAATATTTCACTCTGAAACTCCACAAGAACTGAAACAAAAACAATCCACAAAAATTTCCAAATCCACACCCACCAAACAGCTCAAAATTGAAAATTCCATTACAATACTAGGCTAGGCAGGCATGATTGTGACTATCCACACTCAAATACACTACGTAAATACTCGGAAGTTAGTTGTTCTTAGATGAGGAAGGAGCGAGAGACTGATGGTTACCGTTGAGAACTTCAAGGTCAAGAGTATCGACATCGAAGCCAGCATCGAAATAGTGATCATACACATGGCCAGGGGCATCAATATGAGTACCGGTGTGAGTAGGGAGCTTCATCTCGGAGTTGTTCGCCTCAGAACCGTTCTTCATACTATTCGGCAGCCACAGGAACTGACCGAGTCCCTCTTCGGAACCCCAGGACGGCATTTCAGGGCGTAAAGTGTGAGTGATATCGAAGATCCGACCATTTCCGTAGACCTCACGACGAACGGGGACGAGATTATCAGCAGATGAAGAATGGAAGCTGGCGGAGCTAGCGGCGCTGTCGAGTCCGTATGGAGGAGGGTAGGCTGTGACTGTCGAGCCGGCGACGGAGAAAACCGAAGCGAGCATTACGTGCGCCACGGCGCATATTAGCAGGACGGAGAGATTTTCCATAGTTACCTTTTTTTCTGTTTTTTTTTTTTTGGCAAACAAACCATAATTAGATTTCATTCTCCAAAGAGATAGGAACCAATTCACTTTCCCAACAGAATTACAGGCCGGCTCTTTTACAAATTTTCTGTTATATAGTTTAATACCGGTTTAACAGACTTTGGGCTTGGTGAATATGCAAGCCCATAATCTGACCAATTGTAGTTGGGCTTGAGTGTGGACATATAGGCCCAACTAAGCCGTAACTTTCTAGTTTCTAGATAAATGTTGGTGACGTAGGCATCACCGACACCTAATCTGAGGACCGACCACGTGCCGCGTGCACCATTGCAACCACAATAGGGGTATAGGGCTTGGTAAAATATCTCTGGTACGGATCATCATTGGTCGGCAGTGAACCTTCCGCACTTCGCGCTATTTATTTTCGATTTAAATTTCAATTTAATTATTTCACTATTAACTTTTTTTTTTTTTTTAAGTTTAAAATTGTTAGGTATTAATATAGAAACATAGAAATTTGTCCATAATCTTGTGGTCTGGTATGAAGTGCCTCTATCATATAAGAAGTCATGGGTTTGAGCTCAGTGAGAATAATATTGACTTTTTATAGACTTAGTAAATAGTAACTAAATAATTTTGATCTTTTTTGAATAGTGATTGCGATTAATATATACTACTTATATATATATATATATATATATATATATATATATATATATATATATAAATTATAAAGTAGTTTGGATCTTTCTCTATTTGTTTAACGGTCCAGTTCCACACTACTAATCCACGTTTGTTTTGAGAGACCTAAAAGCTGGCCCAAGAGAGGGTTAATAACATACACTATACGCACTAAGAAAAGCATCAAATTAAAGGTTGAAAGTAGACATTATTTGAACGAAAAAGTGGGGTGGATGCAATCCAGTACAAAGTTGAAAGTGTACGTGAGGTGCATGTGGAGTTGAGCCTGAGCATGCATACAATTGCGATGGATCGGATCAGCTTTTGCTTTGGAGCAGCGTAACACATCTAAACGTTTCATCAAATTGTTTTTAAAAGAGTATTTTTATTTTTTTTAACAAGGAAAATTCACAGTCAGAGTGTGTTTTAGATGAATTCAACTTTTACATAATGGCCCAGTTTGGTAAAAAATTGGCTTATAGGCTAATTTTGACTTATTTGATCACTATTAATTGTTTAATTTTGTTGGAAAAAATAGCTAAAAATGACATAAAATGGCATGTTAAGTGGCTATTTTGTGGTACAATTATCAGTGGGGTCCACTTCCGATTTGGGTCGGGTTAAAGTGGATTCGGATTCTTCGTAGTGAGACGAAGAGATCGATATATTGTACGCTCAAAACGAATAATGGGTGAATGAGATATTGATTCTCAAAGTAGACCCATTTGAGTTGGAAAATGAAGGGAAAAAGTGTGTTTTTGTCCCACATTGCTTTGGAATGAAGATTTCCCCCCCTTATATACAAGAGCTCTTTTGAAGCTTGTAGAATTGTATAGCATAGAGACTCTCTCGCGCGGGTGGGGGGGGGGGGGTGCAAATCAAATTCCAACTAGCAGAGATTGAAATTAGGCTTGATTCAAGCCCGACACTACTGGAAATTATGAAATTTTCGACCACCTGAAAGTGATTTTAAATCGAATCTAAAGTAAAAAGTGGTCGGAAATAGCTATAAAGGTTTTTCCGGACGCCAAAAGTGGCCGGAACAATACTTTTGACATGATTTTTGATCATTTTCAGGTGGTCGAAAATTGGATAATTTTCAGCAGTGCGAGCTCGTGTGCGCTGGCACCTGGGGGGAGCTCGTGTGCGCCGGCACCTGGGGGCACGAATGTTGGGAGGCAGCTTTAATGTCATTTTTAATTGCCATAATAAAGGCTATTGGCTCAGTAGAGTTTTTACACATAGAATTACACAGCAATAGAACACGAAAGTTCGTTTTTTCCAGCTTCAAAATCTCTCTGCTTCTACTCTTTCTTGGCCTACTGTGTTCATAGCCATTGTCTTGCTTGCCGGATTCCTTGTTTGAGTGCTCAAACATTGAATCATTAGCAAGTTTTATCCTGGGAAGCCTAGGCCACAACGCTCCTAGCATCTTTGGGAGGTGGCAAATAAGGTTTTAAGGAAAGAGTGCTCACTCGACTCTTGCAAAAACCCAACACCAAACACTAGCCAAATTTCTTCATCTTTTCTTCCCTTCTTTCTAGAAAATAATAGTCAATTTTAATTTGATTATTATTTGTGTTTTCTACCAACGGTACCAACAGATTTAGTTAAAATATCAATATAAATGTTTGGTTAATTAGCTTTTTGCAACTCCAAAAAGCTAAAATTCAAAATGCTACTCCAAGCAATTTTTTCAATTAGCTTTTTGAGAAAAGAAATTATACCAAACAACTATCAGCTAACAGCTAATTTACCAAGCACTTTTTTACAATTAGCTAATGTTATCAACTATTTATACCCTCTAATTAACGCAATCAGCTAACAGCTAACAGCTATCAAATCAGCTAACAACCATTTTACCAAACAGGGCCAATAACTTGCAAATCACATAAGAAATATAATTTCATGTTACTAAATTTAAATAATATTTGAGAGTTGTGAAATTAAATATTATTTTAAATTTAGAGGAAACTTTATCAAGAGTTATTTAATATTTGAAAAATGAGGAGAGACAAAAAAAATTTGAATAACTTTACCTACGAGTAGGGATGGCTACGGGGCGGGGAGTATACTCCCCGTCCTCGTCCCCGAAACCCCAACCTCGTTGTTGTCCCCAACGGAAAATTAAAAAAATAGTCCCACATCCCTACCCCCACGGGGACGGAGATTCCCCGTCCCCGATTAGTTGTTAGGTAAAAAATATTAAATTAGTATAATTTTTAATTTTAAAACCTAAAAGTCTAACGGATCAGGTGAAAAGCTAAGCTTTTCTAATATGAAAATAGAGTTTAGTCTTATCCATTGATTCAGTCCAAATCAAGGGTCAAAATGAAGCTATTTAAAAATAAAGAATAAAAAAAAAAGTAACATTATGGTAATTTTGTGTAAATAAGTTAATTTATTCTTTTGTCTTTCCGAACATCTTTTTTGTGCCTTTCTGAGCACACTAATGTGTCTTTCAGTGCACATTATTGACCTTCCAAAGCATATTGTTGTGCCTTCAAAATACATATTATTTTTCTATATTTTTTGTTGCATCATGTAAAATATTACGAAATACTAGCATTTTTTCTAACAAAATGTTTATACCATTTATTAGCATTATTGGAAGAATGATTATTAGATCATAGGTTCCATGCATCAGCACATTTTAAAAAAATTAAGATCCACTTAAAGAAAGAATTTATAATGTATTTTCTGCTATTATTGTCGGCATATAGTCTATATATGTTCTTTATAAAACAAAAGTTATAAACGAGAAGATTTATTTGATACATCACATTATTAATTGAGACCTGAGAGACCCGCTCTTCCACTATTTATGTACCGCAAACGCAACCATCACATTTTTATGTGGACAGCATTAAAATTAAAATTAAAGTCTAATATGTATATAAATACAACTTAAAATGTATACTTGAGTCAAGATTAAAATTAAAATCTACTTGTATATAGTAGGATTATAGTAATTGGTTTACATTCATGTCATGTCAATAAGATTATTTCAAATTATTATATTACATTTGGCTTTATCATATAGTAAATGATGTCCTACTTATACACTATTTTAATAGCCATAAATTAATCATTAAAATTAAAACACACATTTTACTCAATGTTTTTAATGCAACTAATAATTTTTTTTAAAACACTTAGATGGCTTAAGTACGTTAAATTTTTTAAAGTATTTTTATACTGGTACCCACAATACGACAAATAATACTTTTGTAAGATATGTACCTACACACTGTAGTTGTGGGTGAACATACTATTAACTTTATTTTAGATTGATTTGTAACGTTTTTCTTATTTAATTATTATTAAGTTAATTACAATAATTATATTGTCTTTAATTTGATGTAACGTTTAACTAAATTTTAATAAAAAGAGTTTGGTCAACTATAAGTAACTAGGGACATTCAGTTACCTATATATATTGATGAGATATGATCAAGTATATAGTTTCTTAGGTCCTCTCACGATCACAACTCATACGCCATCTAAAACTCTAAGTAAAAGAAAGACACACAACTTTACATTGTCTGGAGTTTTGAATAAAAGTTAAGAGAAACACAACTTTATGCTTATCTTCTAAAGCACCTCAAGGCTTTTCACAATTTGTTGCGCTAGACAAAGGAAACTAGCTCGACTTTCACTTGGATGTTAGTATGGTTAAGAGTTATCACGTGCTTGAATGATATGCTTATTTAACCAACTAGTTAAGTTATATCTCACGATGACAGCTGCTAGATATAGCCATATAGGTAGCTATGTTGAACACTATGAATATGGCAGCTGAATTTTTTAGAATGTATCTAAATGGGGTTTTTTTTTTTTTTTTTTTTTTTTTGGTATAAGGTGTAGTGAATATATTCCTAAAGGTTGGTAGTGTAACGCACTAGCTGCCTAGCGGTGTCCAGCAAAGATTAGTAAGAGACCCAAAATCATTAAAATTCCAACATCATGCGGCGCCCACCATCCTCCATGCTCATACGCCCTTTGATCTTCACTCTCATCATCTCCCTCCATCACCAATAATAACTAACACTATTCATTTTTCTCGCATAAACAACTAAATTGGTCACAAAAATAAAATTTAAGAACAATAATGATTCAGAATCGAGTCTCATCAGTGATGAAAGTGTGAAAGCAATTTCTCAAAAGTGATTGACTTTTTTTACATAATAAGTAAATATATAATTTCTGTGTTTAATTAAATTATCAGAATTTATATCTTTTTAAATATTCTGTCGGGTCGGAGCATGAAGACCGGGGGTTCAACCTTTTAAGTTTGGGAACAACATGCTCAATTTCAAAGTCTTCGCCGTTGCTTTTCAAACATGTCAAGCTCCGCCTTCTCCTCCTTCTTCTTCCTCTTCTTTGTCATATTTTTCTCTGTGTTTCTCTCTGCAGAATCCCTCACGGAGTTCTCAGATGTTGAAGCTCTCAAGGCTTTCAAGTCCGCCATAAAGCCATCCACTGTTCCTTCTTATTCTTGCTTGGGCTCCTGGGATTTCGCCTCTGCTGATCCGTGTTCTCTCCCTCGACTCACTCACTTTCTGTGTGGACTCACCTGCTCCGGCGACCGAGTCACCCAGCTCATCCTCGACAAGGCCGGTTACTCCGGCACGCTTTCTCCGCTCATCTCCAAGCTCACTCAGCTCATCACTCTTGACATTCAGAGCAACAACTTCTATGGCCCCATTCCCACTTCTTTATCCTCGCTCCCCAATCTCCAGAACCTCGTGCTCCGGGATAACTCCTTCTCCGGCTCAGTCCCGCCCTCCATTACCACGCTGAAATCCCTGCAAACCCTCGATCTTTCTCAGAATTCGCTCTCTGGGTCGTTGCCGGTTTCCATGAACTCGCTCGCCACCTTGAGAAGACTCGATCTCAGCTTCAACAGGCTCGCGGGGGCCATCCCGCCGTTGCCGTCGAATCTGATAGAGCTTGCAATCAAGGCGAATTCTTTGTCCGGATCTTTGCAGAAATCGTCATTTTACGGGTTGACTCAGCTGGAGGTCGTCGAACTCAGCCAGAACTCGTTCGCCGGAACCCTGGAATCCTGGTTCTTTCAACTCCCGGCCCTACAACAGGTCAACCTGGCAAACAACAGCTTCACAGGCGTCGCCGTCCCGACACCCACGAAACACAACAGCGACCTCGTCGCCCTCGATCTGGGATTCAACAAAATCGAGGGCTATCTCCCCGTGAATTTCGCATCTTATCCTGTACTGTCATCTTTATCCCTGCGTTACAACCGGCTGCGAGGACAAATCCCGGCGCAGTTCAACAAGCAGCAGTCACTACGGCGGCTGTTCCTCGACGGTAATTTCCTAAAAGGCTCGCCGCCGGTGGGACTTCTCTCAGGCGGCACGACGGTTTCCGGTAGCCTGGGAGACAATTGTCTACAACAGTGCCCGCCTTCTTCGGAACTTTGCTTGAAACCACAGAAACCAGCGTCAATTTGCCAGCAAGCCTATGGTGGGAAACCAAAATCCTAGTGTCAGTCATTCAATGTACGAATTATTATTATTATAAATTTTCTCTCTTTTTCCAATAAACACTTGTATTTTCATGTAATAATTGTATATTTATTAGACTAGTAGAATATAAGGAAAAAATATTAAATAAGTCTCTAAATTCTATTCAAAAAGTTAATTAAGTTTTTAAACTTTTAATAGTTGTAATTAAATCTATAAATATGTTATTTTAGTGCATTAAAATCTAAAACTCAGTTCATGATCTATAATAATAGGTCATTAGAGTTCCGACTATTCTCTAATAAACATATAGAGGATACAAATTATTTGTTTCAAAACTCCGGCACAATTCAAATATTCAACTGAAAGATTGATTAAGGTTTAACTTAGGTAAGTAGCAACGTGGATAGTATTATATATTATAAACTTATCAAATTAAAATGTTAGTAATGTCAGAGAGTTCAGTGAAGGGTGTAAGATCCAAAATTTGGGTTTGGGAAACTGATATAGCTGGCTGGCAAAAATCTCTGACCAAATAGTTATATAAAGGCAATTCTGGCAAGAATTTGTCATTGCCTTCATTTTTTTTATTTTTTTTTTATGGGGTGGTGGGGGGGGGGGGGGCGGGGGGGAGGGTGGTGTTATGATACTTGTACTCTGTGTACTGCTGACAGAACCAGACATTAAAACATTTGTGTCTGCTAGAAAAATTGTGAGTTGTTCAATATGAGGAACACAGAAAAACTTCAAGTTGGCAAGATCTGTTGATCTCTTCTTTCTACAGTATGGCAACTTCCTGCTAACACATACATATCTGATGACAAGAATTGAAAATTTTTCACATTTTCTTTACTAGAACACAGCTAAAAGAAACATCATGTGATTCAATTCTTGGAGGCAGATTGGAAGATGAAAACTGCTGTGAGAATGCCCACCAATGCTGTAACGCCGAGGGCTACAGTTGGTAAGGGAGTTATGAGCCCAAAGTTCTGCAAAACCACATCAATGGTGTATTAGTAAAAGGTCAATGCTACCCATCTGAGATATATAGATCCTCTCTAACAGAGGCTTTCAGCTATTGGGATTTGGGAGAATGCAAATGCTTGGCTTTGTGTTCAATATGTGCATCATGAGATGAACACCAAATGCAGATAAATCACAGGCATGCAAATGTATAGGTCATCTCCCTAACAAGGATGGGGAGAATGCAAATGCTCTCCTTCATGTTCAATATGTGCATCATGAACAAGAATCTGACATATATACAATGCACATTTTTGTATGCCAAATGCATATAAATCACAGACATGCGTTCAATGAGTATAGAGAGGACCAATTATTGCAATCGCATGCAATCCAATCCAAAAGATAAAGAATAAGCATTCAGGCAATACCTCAAGCAGTCCTTTGCCTGTTGATATTTCCACACTGATAGCAATTGCAAAGCCAAGCATAGCAAATCGACCAAGCCAGACGTCCAAACTACTACTGCTTTCCTTGCTACTCTGCTCGCATCTTACGGTAACCAATGCTCCTTTAGGGGCATGTTTGGTTGGATATGAAGTCCTCAGGACTGCTGAGAATTAAAAGGATCATCATCCACTATATAGATTAGTTACTAAGCTGTTCAATTTCAAGTTAACCATGGGCTAAATCCTCTTCTTGAATGTAAGGCTGCTCAAATCGTTTAGTATTTTCAGGACTTTGCATGATGAGAATTGAGAAAGCATTCACATTAAATCTCATCTTCTTTGAGCAAAAATCTCAGCTTTGTAAAGAACCACAAATAATAGGTCAAGAAAATTTTGTTATACTTTTACATGGTTTCGGTTTGGCATGGTGGTACAGACCCATTTGGTGACACTGCTAATGAGCTAGATTTGTTCAGCGTGACATAAACTCGAACACCTTCCGCACAAATCTATGAAACATGAATTTGAAGCAGTACAAGATAGAAAAATGAAGACTCACGAAGAGGGGAGCCAGTAGCAAAGGTAGTTCCCAATCGAGCCAAACTCGACGGCCTGAACGGAGAACTCGAAGAAAGCCTCAATGGGGTTGAGATAACCACAGTATCTGCAGAAAGAAAGAAACCAAAGATGATTCAAGTGCGGTTCTTTCTCAAGTTCTCTCTGTTCTTTCCGTTGGAAATTAGTGCAAGAACAAAAAAAAAAAAAAAAAAAAAAAAAAAAAAAAAAAAAAAAAAAAAAAAACAGTGGATGGGAGAGTTACCGCGGACGGAAGTGCAAAGGGAGCTGGAGATTTGAAGTACAGCGGCGGCCATGTCTTCCGGCAAGAAAACGGGATGGAGGAGATTATTGACGGAAACCTCTCAATTTCTATCAATTCTCTCTCTCTCTCTTCGCTCAGACGATGATGACCATAGATAGTTGATGGGGAACAGGGTGACACGTGTCTTATCTGCACTTCAACTTCTGAGTTGGAGTTAATTCCATGGTGACTATATTAATTTTTCAAAATTAATTTCTGAATTTTAATTTGAACACTTTTAAGTCTTTTGATTTTTAATTTTTTTACAATTGAAATTCTTTCGTCAAAATACGTGTAATTGAATTTAAATAAATGGATAAACTCATCTTTTTCACCTATCTATGTATTATTCTTTGTATTTCTCCTTTATATACGCGATATATATGAAGATAAACTCAGTCAAAGTCTTAAAATGTTACTAGTCGTTCCCTATTTGCTAACTGCTCGTGTGTGCGTTCCTCCATTATTGAGATGTTTACAAGGTATAGCAGCGAAATACGAAGAGACTTGCCTTTACATTCTCTAAGGGGGCCTATTTATAGGTGGCTACCTTTCGTTAATTTAAATACAAACATAAATGTGAAATAATGGAACTATTAAGGCTAAGGGTCGTTGGGTCGCCGTTACCGGGCCCTCCCTAACGGCCGGGTTGACTCCGCATTAAACGCGGTCTTTAAGTGGCAACGGTCATCTGCGAGGTCGACTCTTCGTCTGTGCCGACCGTTGCCCGTGCTAACTCCTTGGACTCGGCTCCTCAGTCGACTGCATTCTCCTTCGGGGCTGCCCATGGCCCACAATGTAGATTCTCTTTTATCCCCTTTGGGGCCTATTACAACAAGCCCTATGTCTGGCCCGTTTCTTCCTCTTCTCTTAAGCCCCGAGCCCATTGGGTCTATACCCCATCCGTTGTCATTATAATTTTAATCCACAAGGCCCCCTCCCCTCCTTCCCCAAATATTTTGGAGGGCGAGGAGAAACACAAACCACAAAAAAAAAAATAAAAATAAAAATAAAAATAAAAATAAAAGCAATTTTTATATTTTCCGGTGCTGCGGCCATGAATGAAATACATTTTTGGTTGGATAGAAAACATTTTTTATGAAAAAGATTTTTCTAAATGTGGAGAAAACGTTATTTTATGTTGTTTGGTTAAATGGAAAATATTTTTCATTGGAACTCGACTTCCAAAGTGAAGGAAAACAAAATCATAGCAAAGGATTGGCATTTTATTTTTCAAATGATTTGGGAAGAAAGTATAACATAATTGAATTATTTTACCCTCATCAAAATTTATTAATTACACATATATATTATTGTTAAGGGCATTTTGATTTTTATATTTATAATTTTTACTATTCCAAATTCAACCAAATAATAGAATTCATATTCTCAATAATTTATTTTTCACCAACCAAAATGAAATTTATTTTGTTCATAATTTATTTTCCAAGGAATTTGAATTCTATTTTCCTTGGAAATATTTTTCAACGAATCAAATAGGATGTTACAAGTTTACAACGTTGTATGATGTACGGAAATGAATAATTTAATGATGGGCACCCATGAATCTTACACACTCTACTGCATAGAAAGAGACAGCATCCTCACTGCTTATTGGCTTTTTTCGGCCACCGCCGTTTCAAGAATCACCCAATTCGCTTTTCTCCTCCGCCGATCCTATTGCTTCCTCGGGTTGGTTTCTGCGGATTCGGTAATGGCCCTTCGCCCAAGTTGCGCCGCCGGGATGCTGGACTCCTTGCTCGAGCCAAGGACGAGGCAACAGACTATTCAACTTCCCAGCCCAACCCGGAACCCCAATTTCAGGTTTGGCTTTTTAACTTCAGAGTTTAGTGTCACGGACTGTTTTTCGTGACCAAGTTAAGACCCAATGAATAAATCGGCCAATTGGTTAGTTAAGGTTGTTCTGTCTTAGACCGTTTGGTCGATGTATGACAATTCGGATAAATTTGGAGAGTTTGTTGCAAATTTGCTATTGCCCTTTCCCTGATGAGCCTATGGCATGGCGATAGCAGTTTGGCATGTATGGCTGGTTCAGGGGTATGAGGGACCCAGAACGCCGTACGGATTTTGTGTGCTGCGCCAACTCTATGCCGTAATCATCCATATGTTGTTTCCTAGAAAGTAATAATTTTGGACTTGACTTTGTAATTAGCACTATCCATGATATGATATTTGCTTCCATTGGGGTAGTTCCGTTAGTAACAAGGTATCTTTTGTACAAGACTATGGAGATAGGGATGTTTGGTAAATGGTTGTTAGCTAATTGGGTTAGTGGGCTTGATTAGTTGATAGCATTAGCTGATTGTAGAAAAGTGTTTGATAAATTAACTGTTAGCGGTTAGCTGATTACATACAAAATGACTTTTTCAAAAAGCTTATCGAAAAAAACTACTTTGAGCAGTTTTTTGAATTTTAGCATTTTGGTGCAATAAGTTGTTACAAAAAAGTAATTAATGTTAACTATATTACCAAACCGGGCTTATATTGCCAGCATATTGATCTCAATAAATATCAGGACCTTACATCTTCATGTGGAACATGTGATCCATTATGTTCTGTTGATGAAACAAGCTCACAAGATTTTTGTTCAAAGCACTTGCAATAATGTTTGCAGCAGTTGGCACTGGAGCATTGGCAATTAATCAGTCTTGGGTGGCGGCAAATCAGGTGGAGTATATATATATATATATATATATATATATATATCTTGTAGCTTCATAATACTTTTTCTTCGTCGATCATACAGATCATTATTCATTAGTTTGATTGGGTTTCATGCTTCAGGATATTGCCATGGCGATATTATTTGCAGTGGGATATGTTGGCATAATTTTTGAGGAATCTCTTGCCTGTAACAAAAGTGGAATCGGGCTGTTGTTGGCCGTGAGTTTGTGGGTCATACGAAGCATTGGGGTAAGCTAGCCTCCCGTGGCTATCGGTTTAGGTCATAATATACCCTTTCAAAAGGTTAATGACAATAATAATTTTCCTCGAGACATGGAAGTGCTAGTTGTGCATAGTGTTTATTATAGATTCTTCAATGTTGTCGAGCAGGCTCCTTCAGATGACATAACTATGTCGGAGCTGTCACACGCTACTAGTGAAGTCAGCGAAATAGTATTCTTTCTGCTCGGTGCCATGACAATTGTCGAGGTAGTTGATGCTCATCAAGGATTTAAGGTGGTCACGGACAACATAACTACTCGCAATCCAACAACTCTGCTTTGGTTGGTAAGTTAGTTCTTGGTTGATTTCTTGCACTCACAACTTTTTCTGATGCTCAAAAGTTTCTTGTTATAATCTCTATTTGCCTTAAACAGTAATTGGCAATAAGTGCAGGTCGGTTTTGTGACATTTTGGCTAAGTTCAATCCTTGACAATTTAACCTCTACCATCATAATGGTCTCCTTGTTGAGAAAACAGACACCTTCGTCAGAATACCGGAAGTAAGTTCTAGTGGCTTTATTCAGCCTTATTGGAATGCGCTTTGATTGGAGAAAATGGAACATCATGAACTAAGAAAAATTTTGACAAATAAAAATAATTGGTTACGTTGCAACCTGTGAAGTACCATACAGTATTTGGTGCAAAGATCATTTAATGTGACGAATAAATTTTGACAGGCTTCTCGGTGCTGTTGTGGTGATTGCTGCAAATGCTGGTGGATCATGGACTCCTATCGGTGATATTACCACTACTATGCTCTGGATACATGGTCAAATAAGTACGCTGCAAATTATGAAGGTTGTTCTAGTTTCTCAATCTGTCATGTGTTTTTTTCCCGAGATCTATAATAAACTGTATGTCTGTATGGTTGTTGTTTGCAGGGTTTGTTTATACCATCAACAATTTCTCTGGCTGTTCCCTTGGCTCTTATGACGTTGACAAGGTACTTTAATTAGATAGACTAAATAGGATTGAGGTTTGAGAAAATAATAGAAGACTCGATTTTCTGTTCAGTGAAGTTAATGGGAAGGAACAAAGTTCTCCAAATGTTTTGGCCGCCTCCGATGAGATGGCTCCTCGAGGACAGCTTGTTTTTTGTGTAGGACTCGGTGCTTTAGTCTTCGTCCCAATTTTCAAGTCGTTAACCGGATTACCCCCTTTCATGGGCATACTCCTTGGATTGGGACTTCTTTGGATCCTAACGGATGCCATTCACTACGGTGAATCTGAAAGACAACGTCTAAAAGTACCACAAGCTTTATCGCGTATTGACACTCAAGGACCCCTGTTCTTCCTTGGAATCCTTTTGTCTGTTAAGAGGTATATATTTCTATCCTCTCTACTAGGATGCCTTGTGTTGAGCATATAGTCATTAATGTGCAATCCAACTAATCCAACTATCAGCTTAGGCTTTTAGTTGAGATGGAGCACATGCTTCAATTTGGTATCAGAGCCAGACCAAAGGTCATGAATTACGTTCTTTTGACAGTCTGGAGGCAGCAGGTATTCTACGAGAACTGGCAAGCTACCTCGATGCCCACATTCCCAACGTCGAATTGTTGGCAAGTGCGATAGGGGTTGTGTCAGCGCTAATAGACAACGTTCCACTCGTTGCAGCCACGATGGGGATGTACGACCTCTCTTCCTTTCCTCAAGATTCCGAATTCTGGCAACTCGTGGCATTCTGTGCAGGCACCGGCGGATCTATGCTGCTCGTTGGCTCGGCAGCTGGAGTCGCGTACATGGGGATGGAGAAAGTCGACTTCTTCTGGTACCTGCGCAAGGTAATAATGCTATGTTTATCCGTTTTCTTGCCTCAAATAGTGTCTACTGAACCAGTGAGTTAAGCCTGTGTGGACGATTTGTCCGTTTTCTGTCATTATGCAGGTCAGTGGATTTGCATTTGCTGGTTATGCTGCAGGCATTGCTGCATATCTAGCTGTTAACAAACTGCAGTCTTCTGATCTCCCCAGTGTTCTAGCCCATGTTCCTATCCTTTCTGGTTTATAAAACTGGGTTTCAACTCCTAATTGATAGAATCACAGATCTCATATTTTAGATTCTTGTAAATTACCATATTTTGTATAAGATAGAATCATAAAAAAATGGTTTGAGTAGCAGAAACTACTATCATTACATGATAAAACTCTTAATTGCAGAGCTTTACCTACAAAGTATATCACTTTTGTAGGAATTAATTCATTCTAGGGATTGTCATCTAGCAGAGGCTTTAGCGGTCATGGATCCTGGAACGAAGGTGGAACATTATTGTGCTACGGTCAGATTGTCAAATGGTTTGCAACTTTCTTAATGGTGGTCTCCCAGACTTTTCTTATGCAGGTTGCGTTATAAGGAAATGTCGGTCTCTAAAATCACACTTTGAATCAGTGTCTATACAGTTTATCAATCGATTAGCAAATAAATTCACTCATGCTTTAGCTAGAATCGCTAGTTCCCAGTCTGGTCACTCTATTTGAATTTCTTCTATTCCTTCTTGTATTAAACAGTTAATTTCTATTGTTTAATGAAGTATTTTCCTTTCAAAAAACCATTTTTTTAATAGTATAATGATGTTGTGTCTCAATTGTTGTCGGTTATGCAATCTAATCCATCATTATTAATTTTAAGATACACAACTCTTTAATAGTTTGAAAAATTGTAAACTTGGTTACAAGTTTAACTATAGGTCTATAGCCATATTTGATTGAGCCAAAACTTCCCCATTACCTTTAGAAAGTGTGGTAATAATTAAAAAGGAGGATTGTGATTAATTAGTGAAATCCAAAACCAAATACTTTCATCAGATACAATAATGGTGGTTCATCCACCTCTTTACGCAACACAATCTTTCCTAGTCAATAAAGAAGAAAGAAAGAGAGAGAGAGAGAGAGGGGATTCTTTTTGATTAACTTTTTGGTTCCAACATCATCATTACAAGTATGAAGATGAAGAGGAGCATGGGATACTGTCGATGACGTGGAGTGCATCTTTCATGGAAGGCCTTTTCTTTGGATCCAAGCTAGCACATTCAAACCCTAGCTTAAACAACGCCAGCGTGTACTGCTGTCTGCTCTCCACGTCAGCTCTGATCGACACGTCAGCCATCCGTAGAACCCGGTCCTTGTTCTCCGCCACCGACCCCGTCGCCGTCCACTGGCTCAGCTCCCGGTCCGAGAACATTTTCCCGGTCAGAAGCTCAAGCAGGACGATGCCGAAGGAATACACGTCCCATTTCGGGTTGGGCTTCAGATCCTTTAGCGACTCCGGCGCGTGGTACGGCGACGTGCACCCCATGAACCCGGCCGCCGCAATGTACGGGCTGCTGCACTGAACCGGATGCCCGCCGTCCGGTAAGCCGTACGAGGGGGTCGATCGCCGGCTCCCGAAATGTCGCGAAGAGTTATCGGTTTTGTTGCCGTAGTGGTTGGTTTTCCCGTACAGCAGCCAATGAAGCCCGAAATCGCTGATCGCCGCCTCCATTTCCGGCGACAATAGAACGTTACTAGGTTTAATGTTGCCATGCACATGTTTCTTGTCGTGGATAAACGCTATCCCTTTCGCTACTCCCTTCGCTATCTTCACCCGCACTTCAAACGGCAAATGGTATGGTGATGAACCCACTTTTCCTTCAATTTCATTTCAAAAAATTAAAATTATGCATGAATATATACATACATCCCATGCCATCATGCATGAAATAGCTAGAACTATATATAGTATATGTTGCACAAAAATTAAAAATTGATATGATAGGCAATTATAGATTCCTGCTCCTGTGGTCTAGTAACAAGAAGTGATTCTCTCAAATAAAAGACTATTGGGTTCGAGGCATGTCATTAGGCTCAATCCTATGTCATCGCTACAATCTATCCTAAGAAATCAACTGAGTTGTCTGTAGCGGGTTTTCAATCATAATGCCACACCTTATAGGATATACCAAAAAGATGATTTTTGTAACATTATGAGAGTAACACAATCCCATTACCAATTGCCACCACTCACTCCAATCTTTGGGTGGGTGGGGGGGGGGGGGTTAAGGTGGGATGAGGTACTAGAGAGGGATATACTATACCTATCTATTCTAATATAGGATCAGAGCCTGTGAATATATGTCGGAGACACGCTGAATACAATAATGTTAAACGAATAAAGTACAAGTCACATGGTTTTTGGCGTATTTAACGTTGTTTCTTACTTTATCAGGATGCGGTGGGCTGAGAATTTTTCACGGAGTTATCACTATGTCACATGGACCGCCATTGGAAGCAACAATGAGAGCCACCAGAAAATAGTTTCAGACTTTAATTTCAGCACAGAATTAATTAATAATTAAAGAAATTGAAAAGACAAGTTTAGTATAAGACTATATATGGTGATGATTAAGGTTAATTACTTGGTGTTCTGGGTTAATCTCGAAAATAAAAATGATTAAAAAATGGAAAATCTTGAAGGTGGTGGTAAAAGAACTTACTGAAACCAACATTGGCTAGGCTGCCATTGCTGACGTAATCATAGATGACAAGCTTTTCATCCTCTCCCCAGTAGAAACCTCTGACCCGAACCAGATTAGGGTGCCGGAGCTTGGCAATGGCTTTAACTTGGTGCTCGAATTCCTTCATCTTCTTCACGCCGCTCTCTCCGATTCTCCTCACTGCAAAAGCTGTGCCGTCTTCGAGAACCGCCTTGTAAACTATGCTGGCGCCGCTGGAACCCAGAATATATGCGGAGGCCTTTAACAGCGTCTCTAAATCGAGCTGGGTTTCTCTGTCGATCATCACGAGTGAACTCGGTTTCTTGTTCTTCTGGACCAGTTCGTGGTCGTCGTCGTCGTCGGCGGCGGCGGCGTCTTGGTTGGTCGGATGATTGTTTGTGTTATCGTCGGAGTCTGAGGCTGTGGCGTCGTCGGAAGTTTCGGTTTCTTCGCCGTTTGTTATTATGGTTAAGCACGGCCATGTGGGGAGGCTTTTTGTTGTTTCTTTTACTGAGATGATTTCTGGTGTTTTGTTGAACTTTTGATCTTTCGTTTCTTTGATGTTTTCTTCTTCGTTGGCCTTTTTCTTCTTCTTCTTCAACTGGTAGACGTAGAGAAAGACGAGAGCCAGAAGGCCTAATCCGGCCAAGTCTCCGACGACAATTCCGGCCATTGTTCCTGGTTTTAGCCCGTGTTGTGGTGGCTGATCCTGAGCTGCTCCGCCGGAGCTTGGAACGGGGGTTGAGCCGATGGTTTTAGGAATGGCTGCGATCGCCGGCGGAGAAGTGTTGGTGGAGACGTTGGGTGGACTAGACAGAGTTGACGGGATTGTGCAGAGTTTCTTGAGCGGCTTCCCACAAAGATCAACGTTCCCGGCGAAGAACTCCGTTTTCTGATTGCTCAGCGCCATTGATTCCGGGATTTCTCCGGTGAGGTTGTTGAATGAGAGATCAACGGTAGCATTCGCCGGGATTTTCTCGGCAAACCCCGGAGAAAGCAAACCAGAAAGCCTGTTGGAAGAGAGATTCAAGTATTTAAGATTCTCCCCACCAAACTTTTCCGGCAACGATCCGTTCAACAAGTTGGAAGACAGATCCAGCATTTCAACAAACTGAAATCCCCCCGGAACACCACCGGAAAAATAGTTACTCCTCAGAGAAACCACACTAAGATTCCGCAAAGAACTCATCTTCTCCGGGATTTCCCCGGCCAAAGCGTTATCGGAGAGATTCAGAACCTTCAAACTCTTCATCCCTCCAAAACCTCCCGGAAGCCCACCATAAATGGCATTACTGGAAAGCGAAAGCCCCTGAAGCTCCGAAGCATTGAAAAGCGAGGAGGGCAGAGTTCCATTCAAGAAATTCCCAGAGAGATCAAGCGTTCTGAGATACGGAATGAAACCCAAATCCTCGGGAATGGAACCCAGAAGCTTGGAATCAGGGAGGGCCAAACTTACAACTCTGAAAACATCTGGATTCCCAGGAGACGCTTCAACTTGAGCACAGATCACACCATTCCACAAACATGGAGTTTCGTCATTGTAATCCCAGCTATCAAGAACCGACAAAGGGTCACTAAGAATGGAGTATTTGAAAGAAAGCAAGAGACTCCCATCGCTGTTGAGACCAAATGAATGAGAAACAAAAAGAAGGAAAAGAAAAGCTGAAGAATAATGGTGGGAATGATAGCCTCTTGACAGCTTCATTGTTCCTTGACCGGACCACTCATCATTCTACAGACATATAAGCAAAGAGGATGAAAGAAAGAGAGAGAGAGAGAGAGAGAGAATGAAAATATTGTTTTGGGTGACCAAAAAGGCAAGAGATTAAGGTAGAATAATGGAAGAGGAGCAGAGAATGGTGGAAAAAGGTTCTGGTTCTGCAATCTCTTGATAATGATGTTTGCAACTTGATAATGATATAAAGGGGAAGGTGAAAACCAGGCCAACTTCAAAGTGTATATATAAGCAGGTGTAACAACTGTGCAAATTCTACAGTACTGTCTCTGTCAATACTCTGTAAATTCTAGTAGTAAACTGGGAGTGCTGTTTCCCTTTAATATTTTAATTAATGGAAAAATACACATTTAATAACGATGGAAACTCACCGCCACTAAAAAATGACACCTGATGATGTGTAATAGCTTGCAAATCAAATCTCATGTAAGTACCATAATCATACTCCGTCACCCTTTTCGAGGCTAACTTTTGTTTTTCAATTGTTGTGAATTTAATCATTCAATTGTTAACTTAGTTATAATTTTAGTCCATCGCCTTGTTTGTAGCATAATTAGCTTATCAATCAATTTTGACTTATTGGATCACTATTAACTGTTTGACTTGGTTAAACCGTCAATATAAGTGTTTGATTAATTAGCTTTTGTAATAGTTTATTCCTCCAAAACACTAAAATTCAAAAATCTGTTCAAAATAATTTTTTCGATTAACTAAGAAAGTAATTTTGCATGAAATCATCTATCAGTTAACAGTTAATTTACCAAACATTTTATACAATCAGCTAATGCTATCAACTAGTCAAACTCACTAACTCAATCAGCTAACAGCTATATATGTACTAAATACCCCATATATTTGAATTATGGTAACCCCCTTTATTTCCATTATTGAACTAATTACAAATCCAATCTTTTTATTGTTGATCTAATAGCAACTAGCAAGTATAGTACATTAAAGTTACAAAAAAAAAAAAAAAAAACAATTAGATCAATAATTAAAGAACTATATTTACAACAATTGAAATAAGGAGACTTAGAAGTGTTCAATTAATAACCAAAACAATTTCAATTAACTATTAACCTAATTAATTAGGTTAATTTAGTCGGTAACCTAATTACATCAGTTCAGTTAATAGTTAAATATTTTAAGAAATTCAGTTCAATTAATTCAGTAAACTGTACTTTAGTTAGATGAATAATTTTACCAAAGTAAAATTTTGATTAAATCGATTTGAAATTAACCGAATTAATGAAATAAACAACTTTAAAGAGATTAAATTTGTAATTAGGTCCATAACTAAAATATTAAATTTATAATAATAGAAAGACATGGGCTATATTTATAATTCAGCAACAATCTGTTTCTTTTAATTAATTTAATTTAATATTGGAGGTAAAAACAAAAAAATAAGAAAAAGCAGGGAGGAATCTTTTGTGCATCTGCTAAAAGACGCCCTGAATCAGGTGGACCCCAGCAGGCATGCACACCACAGTTGCTAAAGTCCACCTCCTATTGACTTTCCATTTTTCACTAATATTATTTCTTCATATTTCCCTTACTTTGAGTCACTTCTTTTTGAAATTAGTTGCGAATTGTGACTAGCCGGTGAAAGTTAGTGGGATGATAAAGTCGGTCCACAAAGGTTACATCAATGTTATATGAGTGTTTAGTTTCAATTCGGTGATAAAGAAATACCGTCAGTAGATAACTTTTACAGTGAGTTGAATTTAAAACGTTATTACCTAACAAATTATATTAGGGTTGCCTCCCATCTTACCATCAATCTTACTAGTCATACTAAGTTCTCTTTGTCTAGTCTAGAGAAGTTGATTTTGTACCGTCAAGAGTGGAGCATGGTACCTTCTTTGTCCGGTTATGAGGTCGGTTTGATCTTAAAGTCAACCAATCTTTATAGTCACTGTTAAGTAGTCATTTCTGTCTATTCTAGAGAAGCTGGATTTGTATGGTAAGAATGAAACTCGGTACTTTCTTTATATATTCAGATGAACGGTTTGATCTTATAGTGAATCTCGTTAGTCAAGTTAGGTCAGTCTTTCTATCTAAATTATGAAGTTGAGTCTATATGAGCGAGCGGATGCGTATAGTAGTGCATGCAATCTTGCATGAAACCTAAGGCAAAGGTGAATTAGGTTTGAATATATAAACGCAATGCTTTGTAGCATTTGAAGTAGTTTAATCACAATGGTTCAGGTTTGCTGCCAACTGCTCTTCGTACACCATCCAAATCAGCCATAACCAATCCAAACAACCACTAATCTCTCTATATATAAAACCAACATATTTGTCCCATCCAAATATTTTTGAAATTTATAGCATAGGTTAACATAAACAATTGCAACTACCTAAAAGGCACTCCATTTTTTTTTAAATATACAAATATATATAATTCTCTACACGCATATTTTCAAATTGAGTTTTTTTAAAATAATAATTAAATTAATAACCTTTGACAATGATAAAAGACATAATATACTAGTATAAGATATATATTTTTGACAAGTTTGATTCACTCTGAGAGCTGCCTTTAAACTTTTCAATTTGAACGGGTCATGGGTAGCAACTGACAACTTATGTTGATTTATCTCTTTATGGTCCTTTGATTTGCCAATTAGAGTTACAAGAAAGATTTCACTTGAAATTTACTTTTGGATAGCCATGATGATAAATTTGACCATAAATCAAAGATATTTGAATTAGTATATTCTAAGTAGAAGAGCCGATTTTTAAACATGCGGCAGAAGTTTAAATTTTGACCATTTGTTAAATAAGAGTATCTTTTAATGTTGTCTTTAGTTAATGTCTATACTTAGCCAATGTAGTAAAGTCACACTAATGCCCAATAATAATAGGACATCCCATAAGTTATGTGAAAGATTGCAAAAATGATGCATACGAGGTAAAAAAGTCAGACTGTTTGAAAATCATATTTGCATTAATGTTTGAATGTTTGAAATCATTTAAAAAATAATTTCAAAGTTGTTTTTTTAAGAGAGCTAGGGGTGGGAATAACATAATAAAATGTGATGCCAAGTAAAATGTGACTAGAAAAAAGTACAATCTAGTGTTATTGAATAATTTCAGTTAGAATGATATACATATATAGTAATAAACTAATACAAGTAGTGAGATATGAGATAAGAAACAAGAGCATGATTCTATACTATTATTACAGAACTACTTATATTGGATTTATGGCACTTATATCATATGATATGATGCTTTACAGGTAGGTTAATGTAACATCTTTTAATTGATCAGCTATGACAACCTATGTCATCAATGCTACATGCATAAGTCGGCTAATTTGAGCCTTACCGGCCAAAGTTAATTAAGCTGACCAACAAATTTTCAACCAGTCAGGCTCGAGTTTTTGTGTACTATCAAGGAAGTAGGGAGAGAAAGGCTTAGCTAAACTCGACAGTTAACTATTTTTTTTTGTCACATATTATATTTATTTATACATACAAGTTAAACACCCTCAATCAACGTTAGATAGAACATTAACTCCACTGTTCAAAGACGTGCATCTTTCCCAAATAGTTCAAACTCATGTGATGTGAACTGAAGGAAAGTCGAACCCCCAGTTGCTGATATTGATAGACAGCTACGAGGATGTACCTGAAGCTCAATAATTGAGCATGGATGGAACCACTTCAGTTTACTATATGGGAAACATGAATTTTGTCACTTTCGATCTGTACAATAATTCTTGGGTTTCCTGGTACGCACCAATTGAGTCGTAGATCAGATAACGTCCCTTGCGTCTTTGGGTTTTGCGGTACGGTTTTTACCATCAAAGATAAACGTCTGGGCATGGTTCCAGGCCATGACAGATCCACATAGTGCTCTCCAAACATATTATATAGTTTTCTCCATTAATGGCTTTGGATTCTTGCTGGGGTCCTTAACTCGTATTAGACAAACCATTTTGACACTACTACAAATAATGCTTTAAACTTCGTTTTTTTTGACACTTTTAACGTCGGTTTTAGAATAACTGACGTTATATGTTATTTCTGTAGTAGTGTGATCTGATAATATAATGTATGTCTGATGTGATTTTGTTAATTGGTAGAAGAGAAAGTATAAAGAGGAGTCAAAAAACTTGTCATGTTAGACATGGGATGTAAGCCAAACAGGCAAACAAGCTTTGTCTTCTCAAACTCAGAATATCAGATCAGCTCCAGCTAGCAATGTGCAGCAAAAAAATATTTTAGAAACAGAACCTCTCAGGCTAGATCCAACACTGAAAACTTAAATCTGCCCATGCCATGCACATTTGCTGCTACTCATCATATTAAAATGGAAAAATACACCAGAGTGAAACATGATTTTGATATCTCAAGGTCGCAAGTTCAATTCTTGTCAATACTCTTTCGATTAAACTTGTAGCACAAAATTTTGCTAATGTAATTTACTTATTTTGTGTGATTTACGAACTATTATATATTAATAATGCAGTCCACTAGCTCTCTCATAGTAGCTACGGATTTATATCCTGATCTCATCCAAAGATGAGGAAATAATCAAAATAATATTACTCAACACTACTCAAACACATGCCCAATATGTGCAAGTTGTTTTGTATATATTTGATCGAAAATGTAAGGGACTAATTTTGTCACTAGTAGTATATATACTCACAGATTTAAATAATTTGATTAAATTGATAGTTAATTATTAAATAAAAATCATAATAGTCCATAAAATAAAATAAAATAAAGAAATGGTATAACGGTCAAATAGGCTCATCTAATACTTACAAATTTACAAGTGCTTAATTAACTTTTGATCTAAAATAAGAGCTAATTTGATACATAAACCGCCTAAAATTTTGGCATTTACCATTTTTGTCAGGTTCCATCCGATTTTGATGACATGGCGTCAAATTAAGCTTAATTATGTGGCTGGCATTTTTCTTTTCACATGACGTCCAACAAAATAATATTTTGCTTCAATACACAGAATAGTGATTCTTCACTTTTTGGTGGCTCCAATTCCACCGGAAGGTGAAATTATAATATACTTCCACTTTTCGGTGAATATAATGCTATCTTCCGGTGGAATTGATTCAAACCACCGAAAAGTCGTAGATGAATTTGAGAAGACGAAGCTGAAAAAAGAAGTTAAAGATGAGTTTAAGAAGACAAAGCTAAAGAGAGAAGTCGAAGATGAAGAGCATACTAATATGGTTTTCTTTGTTTTAATTTATATTCTTAATAAATTTCATGTCAACAACACTTTTTTAATTAAATTTCAATGTGAACTTAATATGGATCGACAACATGATGGAACCTAGAAAAAATGGTAAATACAATAATTTTTAAAAAATTTGTGTATCAAATTAGTGATTATTTTAGATCAATAGATTAATTAAGCACATGTATTGTAAGTAATAGATGAACATATTTGATCATTCTGCCTAAATGATAATATAAATAAAACAATATAATTACAATCATTTAAATTGATTTAAAAAAAAAAAAAAAAAAAAAAAAAAAAAAAAAAAAAAAAAAGGAAATGTAAAGCCAAGCTTGACTAGACTGAGCCGATAGCCCAACACGGCAACGCAACTAAGCTCCGGTCCGGTCAGACTGTGAACTGAACTCTATTCGGAGTATTCGCTATGCAAACGCTACTTTTGCCGGCAGCTCGCTCCGGCGGCGCACTGCCACCTTTACCGATGGTCTCACCGGTGGCGTCGAAACCCTCGCCGCTCAATCTTCTCCAGCACCCCAAAAGTTCCCCATTTCGTCTCTCGTTAACACACACACCAACTGCCTTACAGAGTCAACATTTTCTCGCCCGGCCGCATCTAACTCTCAATTACAGAAGGTTTAGAGTCCTCGCCGCGACGAGCGCTTATCCGAGCGACGATTCCGAGAAAGCGAAGCTCGCTCAGGTCTCCCTCTTTCTACTGCAAAGCCTGATCCTTTCAGTATACCTTTTTTTTTTTTTTTTTTTTTGATTAAATGTACGTAAATGCAAAATTTGCTTGTGCATTTGGTGGTAAATGTTTTGCCACTTGAATTTATTGAGCCCTAACTATGAATGTTTTCAATAATTAATTTTGTACTTAGGGTTTGAACTTGCGAGAAGAAGCATTGATAATGTGTAGATGCGAAAGAACGCAATTTTTTTATTTATTTTTTATTAATTTCACTAGTTTATGAAAGATTAATCTTTTGCCTGATTGCAATGAATTGTGTTCTATTAGATTGATTATCTTGCAACTTTCAGAATTAAGATAGAAGCTGATTGGTTGAATTATCTATAGGTGGCTAAGAGATTGGAGAATACTGCAAGGTATTTCAAGAAATTGGGAGGTTTTGGGTTTTGGGGGCAGCTGGTTTGCACAGTTGTTGCGGCTGGGATCCTCTCTTTATCCGCTGGTATCACCGGGAAGATCACATCACCCTTTACATTTTACTCAACTGCTGCTGGAATTGTTGCGGCTTTTGTTTCTGTTTTCTGGTCTTTCGGTTATCTTCGTTTGTCTGAGAAGCTTAAGAGAACAGCTAATGATCCTTCAAAGGTAAATCTCCTTTTCGATGAACACAATTACACATTAATGAGGTGGCTTTTGAGCTGCAACTGCTTTTTGCCATTCTTTTACTCATTTGCGCAAGTGCAAAAGATAAAGCTTCTCATAGTAGTTATATCATGTTCATTATCTGGTCATTTCAACTTCAGAATAAACTCGGCCTTCTCTCATGAGTCATGCCCTTTTTTCTGTGGCAAGATTGATGTGCTGTCATTTTGGAAACCTATCAAGATGTATGTTTTTACATTTAATAGCATAAAACTAAAATCTTGGAGCTTTTGACTAAAAACCTGAATTTTGTATATCAAGAGATCTTTAACTCTGCACTTGAATAACCTAGGTAAACCTCCTGAATCCATGTCAGACATGGCTTCTTGTCTCTGTTGTTCAATAGGGAAAAAAAAAGGATGAGAACACATTGCATTCCAGCCTTTTAGAGTTGCCAAATTTTCACATTCCAGCAAATGGGCAAATGAACCTCTGTTATTGACACATCCGTATACCACAGATATAAATCTTTACAAAATAGTGTTTTCAACTTAAACACCTGTCAATTATGTGACAAGCAGGTGCGAGTCAGCGAGTCATTCTTTCATCTCTATAAATCAAATAAAGCATTCCTTAATTCCAATCCAGTTAAGAAGTTGGCTGTGGAATATCTTTCCTCATTATGTCTATTCCCTGTGTTTCTATCTATTTCTGATTTCTCATTGCTGTTAATGATGCTTTCATGTGACGCTTGCCAGCAATACAATCAAAGCTCAAAATTTTGATCTAACACAATTAGCTCTATGTTGCATTGTTTGCTTGTGTTTTTAGGCTCCTCCTCGTGCAGATGTGGTGAGAAGCTTGAGAAATGGGATCGGGTTGAACCTTTTTGGAATGGGTGCCACTGTAATTGGCATGCAAGCCACTGTAGGTTTGTTGGTAGCCAAGGCCATTACCACGTCGGCTAACCCATATTATCAGGGTGGCAGTGCCCCTTTGGTTGCACTCGACGTGTTTTTGGTACAGGTATTCTCCTCGTTATTGTTTTAACAACATTACTATTATTATATTACGATAAATTTGCTCAACACTTTCTCTAATTCTATTGTTCTCGTGTTGTATTTACAGGCATCGGCAAACACTATACTCTCACACTTTATTGGGTTATTATTCTCGTTGTTACTCTTACATTCAGTGACATTACCGCCAACAGAAGGCATCCCTGTTCCTAAGGTTGCATAAGTTCTGCTTAAGATTGTAATGTGGTGGTCGAGATTTGAAAATAACATTTTAGTTCCTTTAGCCATTTTGGTTGTATTTTCTTAGTAAGGTGTTGAGGTTCAGGTTTCTATCTTTTTTCCAGTTTATAATGGCCTGTTACAGGCAAAATTCTGCCCAAAATTTTACCATATTTTTGACTGAGTTTCCAACAAAAGCCTGCACTTGATATAGCAATTGATCTGAAAGCAAATAAAGCTGCAACTCTGCTTTGAACTATCCCATGATTCTCATAGTATTTTCTTGGAACTACATGGTTGGTTGGAAGCAGATAAAGCAAACCAACAAGAGTTACACAATATAAAAGATGACAAATAACTTCAATCATCTCTCAGCTTCTTCATCATTATCCGACTCTCCATCATCGGAGGATTCTACTCTTTGCTGTTCTTCTCCACCTGCAGTTGGTTGGCTTTTCTTTCCCTTCTTCCTCTGCTTTTTCTTCTGGCGTTTCAATCGTTTCTTGGCAGTGCGCTCCTCGGCAGCTTTCAATCTTTCTTCTCTTCTCATGTTGAATTCTGCCATTTCTTTTCTTTTTTGGTAATCCACATCCATCCTTGCAAGGCGATCTTGTTCTTTTCGCCTCATCTGCCGATACTGCAAAAAGGAAATGCCTATAGAAGTTAAAATACTGATACCTAAAATCAAGTCCCCTTAGTTTAATTATATAAATGTAAGACTTTTCATAAGAGATCTCGAGACTAACTCCCCTTATACGTAAACATACCAACTCCTCAAATCAAGTTCAATGGTTTGCGAGAGCAACCATATATGGATTAAAAGCTTCATCTCCTACAGCTTACTAATCAGAAACCAAATGGTTTTCATACTAGGATGTTCACACACACAAACACTCACTAAAGGTGCAACAAAATACAGAGTATATAATACTCTTCTATGTGGATATATGGTTCGTGAGAGCAACCATATTTGGATTAAAAGCTTCACGTCCTACTGCTTCTTACTAATCAGAAACCAAATGGTTTTCATACTAGGATGTTCACACACTCACTAAAGGTGCAACAAAATACGGAGTATATATATACACTCTTCTATGTGGATATATGGTTCGTGAAAGCAACCATATGTGGATTAAAAGCTTCATCTCCTACTGCTTCTTACTAATCAGAAACCAAATGGTTTTCATACTAGGATGTTCACACACACACACTAAAGGTGCTTCTTACTAATCAGAAACCAGAGTGTCTAATTCACAAAGGTAGGGCAGCTTTGCATGAAATGATAAAGATGGTATTCACGGGCAGGCTTAATGATCTTCTAACAAAGAACATATACAAGACAATAGGCATAACTTCACCTACTCCATTACAAGGATTAACTTTGTACAATAATTTAAGTTTCTTTGGTATAAACCAAAACAACTAAAATAAACATTTCCGCTTGTTCATGTGTCTCATCAACCTAACAATCTCGTTTCCTATCAAAATCCTTTGTTCTATCATCAAACCTTGAAGTTTCAACCCCTCACTAACAGTTTGCACCAGCATCCCCTAGCTACCATTCAACATTACTGACAACTTTCCATTAAACATCATGACAACAATAAGCTAGCTGCTAGATAAATGCTACAAATCAATCCTACCTAAGATTCCTGGACCCTAGATTTATCAACACTCAACACGAGCTTATGCAGTTCAGTAACAATCGATGAATGCAATACAAACAGCAAGCCACAATACTCATCCTCCAATTACATAACATAAAAAGGGGTGAAACTTTAGCTATTAATATAACTCTAAGGATATCAGGATACCTGATGAAAGTCACCGGAGCCAGAACCGGCGGAGCTACCAGAAGTATTGCTAACACGGACGGGGACACATTCAAGTATACGGCGGAGCTTTATTTCAAGGTCCTCCTCTTCAGGATTAGGTGCCGGCGGCGTGTATTCTACTAAAGCAGTGGAGGAAGACGTCGGGGGTCGCGGAGGAAGGCCTGCCACTGCCTTGTCCTCCATCGGAACCACCTGCAAGTCTCCGGCTGCTACAGCGGCCGATCTACCCGTCGATGACATCTCCGAAATCCTTCAACGAATTGAGCTCTCTGCAGAACTATTCGACCATAGAAGATGAACTGGAATTTAACCACCGCTGCTCTTTCTCCAAAATCTCTACACAATTTTGTTAGCGATGCCGGATTTCGACGCCGGATGACTAGGGTTTCGCCTGCAATCAATTTAAAAAATATAAATATATTTTACACCGTATCTCTCTCCGGGTTCTAATTGAACTAATTAAAGTGGTGCATTAGAATATGGTCGTGGGCAAATTATATCGTGCATCATTTTGCATATTAAGAACTATATGTATTATGTTAAGAGTTTATGTGTATATTATATTAAGGGGGCGTTTGGTTCACGGAATCTTGGATTACCTAGGTCATCTGAGTCTGGTAATGTTATATTACCTTGTTTGGTTCAAGTTATGAGATTACCAGGTAATATTATATTACCTGAAAGCTGATGTGGCGGTAATGTTTCAAGGTAATGTGATTACCCCCATTTTTTTAGGTAATCTTAGATTACCTTGAATTATTCCAACTTTACCCTTTTTACTAATCTTTATATAATAATAATAATAATAATAATAATAATAATAATAATAATAATGAAATTAATATATGTTTATATAATTAAATATACATATGTGTATATTTATATATTTAGTTTTTTTTTAATATTTAAGTTTTGATATAGATTCATAGATATAAATAAAAAACACACACACACACACACACACACACACACACACACACACACACACACACACACACACACACACACACACACACACACACACACACACATATATATATATATATATATATATATATATATATATATATATATATATATATTATTGAGGGCATTATTGTAAATTGACTCATATAACCTAAAATATAATCCTGAACCAAACAAAGTAATATTATATTACACCATCCAAACCAAACACACAAGGTAATCTTACATTCCCAAAATCTCACATTACCTTCCAGGAGGTAATCCTATTACCTGGGGTAATCCAAGATTCCGTGAACCAAACGCCCCCTAAGAGTTTATATGTATTATGTTATATGTGTATTATATATTATGTTAAATTATGTATATTATGTTAAGAGTTTATGCATATTCTATTATATAATTATGTATATACGAAATAGAGAATTTTAAAGCGTATGATGCATTGTGCGCTCTAGTTCACAACATAACAATTCGATTGTGCCCCCACTGAGCCACGTGTTGTGGTGCGGCAAAGTGGCCTGGTTGCGGCAAATTATATCGTGCACCGCGGTGCATAATCGATTATGCACCACGCATCAAAACGACGTCGTTTTATTTAATGAAAAGAAATTGAATCCGTCTCGCGCCGTTCCGTAAAAAATAACTATGTTCTTCAGTTTCATTTTGTATACATTGCAGTTTTAGTTCAACACAACCTACAGTTTCATTCAATATTTATATACTCAAATATGTGAAAATTTTATTTAATTTTATTTTATATACACTATAGTTTTATTAAAACACAATTACATGATCATTTCGAGTTTTTTGCACTTTTGGTCCCACGACTATAGTGGCACTATCAGAATTGATCCATGACTTTCAGACCTTGCAATTTTAGTCCACGACTATTGTTTTTTTGGCAAAAATGGTCCTTCTGGCCATTTTTCTGTCAAAATTCCACCGGAGTAAAATTTCTTCATTTTTAAGAGGGCTAAATTTGGCATTTCCCTTAACAATTCTTCCTAGATAAAAAACAATTCTTTATTGCAAAATATGGCAGTCAACAATCAGTAATACAAGCCTCTTAAACATGTCAACTTTAGCCTTCTTAGAAATAAAGAAATTTTACTCCGGTGAAATTTTGACGGAAAAGTGGTCGGAAGGACCATTTTTGCCAAAAAAACAATAGTCGTGGACTAAAATTGCAAGGTCTGAAAGTTGTGGATCAATTCTAATAGTGCCACTATAGTCGTGGGACCAAAAGTGCAAAAAACTAATTACAGCTTCATTGTACAATATACATTCAAATATGTGAAATATTATTCAGTTTCATTTTATATATACTGTAGTTTCATTCACCACAACTACAGGATCATTTTGATATAACTGCAGTTTTATTTGATAATATAAAAATAATACGTGAGGCAGTGTCAGTTTAGATACAGTGTAGTGTCACTTAGTATACACTAACAGCATGTTGTTTCTTTATTTAAAAAAACGACATCATTCTGTTACGCGATTCATAATCGATTATGCACTACGGTCCACGATATATCGAGTTCCTGGCTGCACGTCCCTTGCAAGACTTTCCTTGTTTCCTTATCGAGAGTGAGTTTCATCCATTGAGTTAGGCTAAAATCTCTTCTTGGACGAGTGGACTCTTAAAGTGTGGGCCATTACACATGACCCGAATAATACTTGGATCTGCGATACCTTGTGAATTTTGAAGTATAAATTTGGGCCTACTAGGTCTGTCATATGAGCTTGAATAGCTGTTCATGGACTTTTATATGATCAAATACAACCCTTTACAAAATTGTGATTGAGTGAAAGGGAGTTATCCATTCTTAACCAAAGGTCAAAGGTTTGATCCCATTTCTATTGAGAAATTAAACTTGATGGATCCATGGAGGGCCCGAAATTCTTACAAAGAGATCCCTCCAATATGATAGAGGTTTTTGCATGTCTGCATTTCTGACGACAATGGGTTGGTCTTGTCCTAAAGAGACACTTTTGTTGAATTACTATTGAGGGTCAAAACTTAAAAGAAACAAAAAAATTTACCAAAAATATATACACACATAAAAAATAAAAAAAAATTCATCTAACTGACAAATTTCCAGCAAAAATGTTCATGAATTTCATGCAATTAAGCAGCTGCAATACATGGCATGCACGTGCATCTTCCTTAACCAGAAAGGTTGATAAATAAATATAATCCCCGCGTGTAACAGTCTTATAGTATACAAATACAAATATAAATGATATTTCTTGCACGATACATGAAATTTGGCTCCCAACTTCCTATAGATTACTCCGCCAACGTGTCCACCGCTATATATAAAACTGCATCGTTTCAGCTATCACGGTCCACTACCACCCCTCAAGAGCTCCGTCCGTCGCCATAAGCCGCCGCATTCCCCGTCGTCGACGAAAATGGGCTCTAAAGAAATCGCCGGACCGTCTCTCCCTCACGCCTTACTCATCTCGTTTCCCGGGCAGGGCCACGTGAACCCGCTGCTCAGGCTGGGAAAGCGGCTGGCCAGCAAGGGCCTCCTCGTCACCTTCTCGGCGCCGGAAACGGTGGGGAGAGACATGAGAAAAGCCAACAGCAACATCTCCGGCGAACCCACGCCGTACGGCGACGGCATGATAAGGTTCGAGTTCTTCGACGACGAGTTCCCGCACTCCGAGAACGGCGACGACGTCGACTTTTACATCGATCATCTCCAGCTGGTTGGCTCCCGGAAAGTGGCGGAGATGGTGAAGGAATATGAAAAGCAAGGCCGGCCGGTTTGCTGTTTGATCCATAATCCGTTCATTCCTTGGGTTTCCGACGTGGCGGAGAGCCTGGGGATTCCAAACGCCGTGCTTTGGGTTCAATCTTGCGCTTCCTTTTCTTGCTATTACCATTACTATAATAAATCAGTTCCGTTCCCGTCGGAATCGGAGCCGGAAAGTGATGTTCAGTTGCCGTGCATGCCATTGTTGAAGTACGATGAAATCCCGAGTTTCTTGCACCCTTCCAGTCCCTTTCCATTTCTGGCAAGAGCCGTTTTAGGGCAATTCAAGAACTTATCCAAACCCTTCTGTATACTAATGGACACTTTCCAGGAGCTCGAAGGAGAGGTTCTTGAATGCATGTCTAAATCGTGTCCCATCATGACGGTGGGCCCACTTTTCAAGGACCCCGAAAAACTCGCAGGATTGTCGGAAGTTCGCGGCGACTTCGTGAAAGTCGACGACTGCATCGAGTGGCTGGACTCCAAGCCGCCGGCTTCCGTCGTGTACATATCCTTCGGGAGCATCGCCGTCTTGAAACAGGAACAAGTGGACGAGATAGCGGAGGGGCTGTTGAGCTCCGGCCTGAATTTCCTGTGGTCCATGAAGCCGCCGAGCAACTGGGCGGCGTTCAAGCCGGCGGTGCTGCCGGAAGGGTTCCTGGAGAGAGCGGGGGAGAAAGGGAGAGTGGTGCAATGGTGCCCGCAAGAGCGCGTGTTGGCCCACCCTTCCGTCGCCTGTTTCGTGACCCATTGCGGGTGGAATTCCTCCATGGAAGCCCTCACCATCGGGACGCCCACCATAGCTTTCCCGCAATGGGGCGATCAAGTCACCAACGCAAAATACTCCGTCGATGTTTTCAAGACCGGACTGAGATTGTGCAGAGGTGAGGCCGAAGATAGGCTAATCCCGCGGGAAGAGATAGAGAAGTGCTTGCTGGAAGCGACGAGCGGCCCAACGGCGGCGAAGATTAGAGAGAATGCAGCCAAGTGGAAGAAGAAAGCGGAGGAAGCGGTGGAAGACGGCGGCTCATCCGACCGCAACATGCAACGGTTTGTAAACGAAATTCTTCACCGTTCGAGCAACGGTAAAGTTGAAAAGCATCTTCCCAACGGCAAAGTAATTTAAGTTGCATTGTAGGATCGTCGGCAGATTAATATATTATTTACAAAAATTATTTTGGTGAAAGTTCAAGTATTAATCCTTAAAATTAAATAAAATTCGCTACTTTTTTATACTTCTAAACTTGGAATAATCATGTAACTATTTTTTCTTATTGTTATTATTATTATTTTTTCTATCAATAAAATCATGACATGTGAACAAGATTTATTTTCCGAGAATTTATGTATTATTTTCATTTTCTTTTAAATAACATGGTACATCGCACACCCTAATCATCTTCTCATGCATTTAAAAGGTTGAATATTAAACCTATGACATTATAATCTAAAGTCACAAAAATAGTACCATTCAACTACCAAATCTTAATTAGACCGCCATTTGAGTGTATGCATGCCATGTAGTGTTGGGAGCGAAATTGTTCAAGATTCGAGTTTGTTAAGAGACATTAAACTTCTCTCCGATCCATGCAGCATCTAGTGTCAAGTTCCGCAACATTATATTGTTGCATTAAATTTCTATACTTTTTAGTACAAAGAGATCAGAACAATTCAACTTGAATGTACACTAGTGCCGCAATAATAAAGTCGTAAAGCTACCAAATGTCAAAGCTAAGGTAACAATATATTTTTCGTAATGAAAAGGATATATATAAGCAATTCAAATCTCATAGTACACATGTACTATATATATATATATATATATATATATATATATATATATATATATATATATATATATATATTGAATGCTACTGACTCTATTACATTGTAGTATCTGTTCAAACATACTTTCTCAACTTAATGAAACACACAGTGTCAACAGCGCCTGATGCTCGATCTCATGACCTCTCACATCAAAGAAGTCACTACATGCCACATCTGAGCACAATGTGCTCGATATATATATATATATATATATATATATATATATATATATATATATATATGGTTCATGTGACAACCGGTCTTCCCGTGCGGTCAGTGCGACATACACCATTAGGTATGCATAAATGCACCATACAGTGTTCGAGAATACACCAGAATGAAATGTCAAAAAATGCACCACACATAATGGTGTATTTTCAAACACTGTGTGGTGCATTTATGTATATCTAATGGTGTATGTCGCACTGACCGTACGGGAAGACCTGTTCTCATAGGAACCCGACTATATATATATATATATATATATATATATATATATATGACTGCTTCCTATAGATTATTAGTTTATTACTCCACTTGCACCCACCACAATTATTAAAAAAAAATCAGCTATCAACAACTTCAGCGGTATGCATGATCCATGAAGCGTACGTATATAAAATATAAATACATATTGCAATTATTAATTTAAAATTTTAATTAAAAACACAATATTTAATTTGATTTCAGAATATTACACGAAAAAAACCATGAATGTTGTAAATTGAACTATATCTTAAGTGGGGCAGTGAGAACATATTAAACATATATAATATACACACAATATAACATTTTATATGAGATCGTAGCATACATGTTACTTTTTAATCAAAATTATTTTTAAATATTTATTAAAAAGTATATTTTTATTGAAAAAGTATTTAGTGTCGTAACCGTGCACAATATTTTGTGTTGTCCATGGAACAAAACCAAACGTATATATTAGGTAGTGGGGACTAACTGCAAGCATACGATTTAGTACTTTTATAAGTTTAACGTGATTTGCATGTCCCTAATTAAGGTACAACTTACAATGGATTATTAATTAATTAGAGTTACACATGATATACTCCATAGTATTCATAATAGTCAACACCATTTCCCACAACATTTTTGGTGCAAAACGTTATTTGCATCAAGTTGCACTTTCTATTCTCTTCTTTTCTTTTTTAAAGAATGGCGAATAAACTACTTTGTAAATTTACCATAGAATTATATATAAATATGACACTTGTACTCTTAAATGTATTATTTTATATGAGGATTCATATCAATGGATTTTTATTGGTTTTTTGTGGGGTCCATTGTTATGTGAAGGTAAGAGAAGAAGGAAAGAGAATCAATCTTGATCTCCTGCAAGAGAAGAAGGGGAGGATTGTTCGCAATCTTGGGCACAAAGACGCTGGGCGCGTTAGATGGTTTTTTTTTTTTTTCTTTTCCCTGTTTTCGTGTTAGGAGGCTTTTTTACTTGTTACTTTTTTTTTTTTTTTTTTTTTTTTTCTTTCTTCTGTTCTTCTCTTTTCTCTCTCTCCTAATTGGATCATTAAAAACCGTGAAAAACTAAACTATTATGGATGCTCTCACAAGTAATAAAGAATTATTTCGCTTCCGTAGATGTATGCATACTGCCGAATAATGACAAAAACTTGTGTGAGACCGTTTCATGGATCCTAGTTCGTGAGAGAGGTTGGGTTAAGATCAAATGTAATACTTATACTAGAAAATATTATACTAATAAGGAATAAAATATTTATATATATTACTCATATGAGAAAATGTAATACTTTTGATGAAAAATGTAGTACTTTTAAATTTTTTATTTAAAATTATTACATTTTTTCTCAAAAGTATTACATTTTCTTGTATAAGTAATAAACACTTGTCAACATTACTTATAAAGAAAAATGTAACATCAAAATGTAAAAGTATTACATTTGTCCTAAAAAATATTACACTTTCCTTTATAAGTGACAAACATTTTATTCCTAATTAGTATATTAAAAATGTACATTTATTCATGGTCTACGTTGCGTCAACATTACAACGTGGAACAATATAATTTGCCAGTAAATACTGGGCTTAGAAGTTGGCCCATTACAAAACATAGTTGGCCCCAGACAAATAATTGGGCTCTGTCGCTCTGTCCAAACGAAATTGTTATCTGGCAATCATTATGCTGTGCATCCGTATGCACCATGGTGCATACGGATGCCAAAACGATGTCGTTTTATTAAAAAATGCGCGTCTCTCCTTTAAAAAAAATTCAGGTTCGATTCCCAGCAACAACATTATATTGTTCATTCATTCTGGAATTTTAGTTCATAGATTATGGAATTATAGTTCATCGATTATGGAATTGTAGTTCATCGATTCTGAAATTTTAGTTTATAGATTATGAAATTTTAGTTCATTCATTCTGGAATTTTTAGTTCATAGATTAGATTATGAAATTTTAGTTCATATGTTGTTGCTGAGAATCGAACCTAATTTTTTTTTTTAAAGGGGAGACGCGTGTT
The DNA here is from genome assembly GCF_001879475.1 of Ipomoea nil. Classification (NCBI taxonomy): domain Eukaryota; kingdom Viridiplantae; phylum Streptophyta; class Magnoliopsida; order Solanales; family Convolvulaceae; genus Ipomoea; species Ipomoea nil. Next base: position 1,248,279 of record NW_017619350.1, read on the forward strand.
TTATTAAAACGACGTCGTTTTTGCATCCGTATGCACCATGCATGGTGCATACGAATGCACAGCATAATTTGCCGTTATCTGGCTACAATTGTCGACCTTTTGATATCCGGTTTCTATGATATGATGTGTTATATGTTTATACTTTGTAAAACAAAATAAATAAATAAATAAATAAAGACACTTTTGGTCCTTTAATTGTTGTTGATTATATAATTTAATTCCTTATTTTTTTAAAAAAATATATAAATTTAATCATTTTACTAACGAAAGTCGCACAAAATGTTTGGAATGAGACTTTTTAAAGGATTGTTTTTCCTATCAAAAAAAAATAAAAAAAAGGATGGTTTTAAAATGTTTCAGTTATAACATCTAAAATCCACAAATTTTCATCAACTTATTCACCTCTAAAACCCTAACATAATATTCTAAAAACTCTAGTTCCAATTTTCCAAAAAAAAAAAAAAAAAAAAAAAAAAAACTCTAGTTCCAAATGTTTTTGGTGACTTTTGCAAGCCAACCAAAAATTCAAACAATTAAAGAATTAAATTTTTAAAATTTTTTAACAACGAACTAAATTAATTACATCAGCAGTAACAATTGAAAGTTAACAATATAATGTAATTTTTCATTAAAATGAGTAATTTACTATAAAAGTCTTGTGATTAATGATATATTTGTAAAAATTTTTATAAAAATTTCGAGATTTGAAAAAGAAAATGTTTCTCACCTTTACAATTATCACTCTAATTAAGATTTTTTAAAATATTTATTATAAATAATGGTGAATTGGCTAACTATACTCGGAGTTAATAAGACCACATCCGAAGTTAATAGTACTGTTCCAGAAATCTGGTGATTTTTTCGGATTGCCAGTTAGTGTGTCGTCTTTGATGCCTTCTGCTCCAGATAATTCCTATGCAGGTTGTTTCCTCAAGGAATGTTGCAACCTTAAACGATAGCTTGATAATGTGTCGTTTCGTTTTATTCATAGATCAACGAATAAGCTTGCTCATGTGCTGACAAAAAAAGTTTTTTCACAGTCTGATCCTCGTATTTGGTTTTCAATCTATCATTCAAGTATTCAACAATTAGCTTTTGATAATTAATATATTTACATATTTTCCTTTCAAAAAATGGCACGTTAAAAGAGTAATTACTAGAGTTGGTAATTGCAGAGGTGTGTAGCATAATTGATTAATAAGAAAATAGTATTGAATGTAAAAAAGGTAAAAGAGTTGGTAATGGTAGAGGTGTGTAGCATAATTGATTAATAAGAAAATAGTATTGAATGTAAAAAAAGGTAAAAGGGATAGATAGATAGTAATAAATACAAAGTAATAAATGGTGATCATTTATTCTTCTTCTTTCAATAGGTTGAATTCTCAATCTTAAGAGTTCCACATTTCGATCGATCCTACAAAAAATCTGCGAGGGTGTAAATCAGTCAAATGTCGGTGGGCACAATGGATTTACACACCCTGACCCGACAAATATTTGATAGGGTGTAAATCAGTGTGCATAAGAGATATGTCTATTTTAAACATAATTCTTATGCTGACAAAGTTTGAACATTATTTTCTTTTTTCAAATAGTGACCTACTGAACAATTGAACGATCATTTACTCTTCGGATGGGTGAATGTTAGGCGGGAATGTGACTATGTGAGTTTTTAATGAGGAGAGTACAAACACAAACAGCAGAAACAAATTAAGAAGGCCAAGTGGAAGACATGCCAAAGCCTCATGTCTGTCACTTTTAACTTCCAAGGAAAAAAAAAATCATTAAAAACAGCATCATCATCATCCCCAGACTCCATGACAAGAAAGCTTGCGTTTTCCATTGCATCTTCCCAAAACGATTACATTTCCCAATCAACTTTCAATTTACACACCCCCCCCTCCAAACTACCATGTATCCACTGCCTATTCTAGATCTGTCATCATCATATCATATCGCTACTGATCTGACACTAATTACTACTGAACCTAGCTGCCGCAGTCGTACGTTTATCACAGACTGCGCTGCTTCAAAAACGAAAGAAATGGCAGATTTAGTTGAGAGTTGAGTGCGGTGGCGGGTTGGGTTCGGAGACCGAGATGGCCGCCGCCGCCGGTGACCAGAAATCTGCGCCGTTGGAATGAGCCACATGCAAGGTAAGGTCTACTGGGACAAGACACAGCCCCCTGCTCCTCATGTTCGGCGGGTTCCCGCCGCCGGATCCCATGGCTTCTCCGCCGCCCTGACGGTGGCGTTGGGAGGAGGAAGGATGCGGGTTCAGATACGGAGAGCATAGCACGTGAACTTGTTCCTGCAGAAACCTTATATATCCCATGGCTTCATGCAACACAGACGCCGTATCTCCCTGCAATCAATTCATTCATTGTTTTTAATACCCAGAAAAATCAAATAAATCTCACATTATGACTCTAGATAAATCATTAATAACGTCCTGATTAGCTCAAACTGATAAAATAATCATAGCTGATCAGCTCAAACTAAAAAAGATTCATACTAGAGAGTCCTTGTATGACCAACCAACTTAACTGGTTGGTCCACATTTTTACTTCTTTTTCTTTAAAACTTAATTGATCACTGTAAGAAAAGAAAAGTGAAATTAAAAGAATGTACAGAAATTAATTAACCTTTCCAAAGGGAGAAACGAGCTGCTGCAGGGCTGCAATTCTGTCGCCGAGCTTCTCTCTCTTGCCCTGCAAAAATTCATCATTAATTTTCGTCAAAATTTACATTAATCCCATCTAATTATATATGTATGTATTATGTAAGCATGCAGAGAACCTCTGACCTTTGCATGGGTTGTCCCTTTCGGATTTTCTGGCTTGTTCTTCTTACCGTTTCCCTGATTTGCGGCTTTTCCCCTTTCTTGATCTGAATCCTTATTTTCCGCCGCCCCATTATTTCGCTTTCTCTTCGATCACAGAAACGAAACCCCCCAAAAAACAGACATGATTATATTAATTAAAACCCAGATTTTGAAAACAAACTAGAATTATATATATTCTCATCACAGAAGAAATGGAAACGTACATTAACGTTGGCCTTGTGGTTTCTAGTGGTGGTTACTGAGGATGCCGACGAAGAATCTTCGCTGCATGTCACCTTTCCGGGACGCAAGTCACGGCATTCTTTGGTACCAAAACACAGCATTTTGGGGGAGTTGCCGCCGCCGGAGGACATAAACGACGACGAACTGAAATTCAAGCACCCATCGGAGTCTGTTCCCAGACTGACAACATCGTCGTCTCCGAACAGTAGCTGCGAGTAGGACCCAGCTCCTCCCAGAGGGTCATCGTCCGCCATGGATGCTTTTCTTCTTCTTCTTTTTTTAAAGAGGGTGGGTGGGGGGTGTTTATGGGAGAAAACGACGGAAGCTTCTTCGTTTTGAAGTTTTAAGGTAGAAACCAAAGCTATATATGTAAGCGATTTGCTAATGTTTTCTTTGCATTCTGTATTTTCACTCTTCTCTCTCTATATATATTTGTGTATCTCTCTTTCTGTGTGCATTTATAGAAGTACAAGTGCATAGAAAAGAACAAAGAATTGTGTGTGTAAAACTGTGAGAGACTAGAGAGGCGTTACAGCCGTTGCATTTCTATGAACTTTGATTTTATCGTCTGGTCTGCTCAGTCAAACTCGACTTTGCCCAAGAAAACCGTGCCCCCGCCCATACCCTTATTAGGGCATCTATCTATAAAACTATAATGTCCAAAAATAACCCCATGGGCAGCTCAATTAGTTATAGAGGTGAAAAGTTAAAAAATAATTAGGAATCGAGTCTCACCAGCGGTAGTGTGACATATAATCTAAAAAATTATAATGTCCAGAAATAACCCCCATGGGCAGCTCAATTTCTCATAGGGGTGAAAAGTTAAAAAATAACTAGGAATCGAGTCTCACCAGCAGTAGTGTGGCATTTATATGTTTATATATTAAACATAAGAAAAAAAATGATAGATAATTGTGATTTACTTTTCATGAGAAATCTTACCCTATTCAGATATTATTCCCAGACAAATTTTAAAAATCGTAAAAAAGTATTTGGAAATTGATTGCTACATTAATTAATTTGAAATTGACAACGAGATTAAAGTAGAAAACGCTAAAATAATTCGTAATATTATGTTTTTCATATTTGACTGTGCCAGCTGGATGCATGCATGCAGCAAACGCTGCGCTCTTATTTCTACACCCCTACCATGGCTATCTCCATCGAAAATTTTGTAACGGACAAAGTATTCTATATCGGATTGTTATATTAATTATTAATTGGGTGTTTGACAACGATATTAGAGCGATAAATGTTAAGATGGTTCATAATTTCTTTTCAGATTCGATTGAGTCAGCTGGATGCATACATTAAGCGAACGTTTTGACTTCAAGAGTCCTGCCTTATTCCATTTCAACTTTTTGTAATGAAAAAAATACTCTCGTAATTAGTTTCTACATTAATTAATTTAATGTTTGACTGTAATATTACAACCATAAAAAGTTGAAATGGTACATAATTTCTTTCATATTCGGTCATAGTAATTTCTTTTCAGATTCGATTGAGCCAGTTGGATGTATGCATTAAGCGAACGCTTTGATTTCAACAATCCTACCTTATTCCATTTCAACTTTTTGTAATGAAAAAAAACTCTCAAAATTATTTTCTACATTAATTAATTTGATGTTTGACAGTAAAATTACAGCGATAAATATTAAAATGGTACATAATTTCATTCATATTCGATCGTGCCAACTGGATGCATGAGTACCCCTTCCATATTTTTGTATTTTTTTTTTAAAGTCTCCCAAAATTAATTGCAACCTTATTTAATTTGAATATTGACCATGAGATTGTAGTTATACACATTGAAATGGTTCATGATTTCTATCATATTCCTATATTTACAAGTACAAATTTAAGCAATTGTAATGTTGAACTATTCTAATTGTAGTATTATTAAACCCAATAACAATTTCAGATATAATAATTACTTTCATAATTAAATTAGTCATACATAATTATATCCTAGACCAGCATGGCTATCATGCGCATTGTAGACCTTAGGTCATGATACACAATATTCATGGTGTACTTTGATCTTTGATATAACAATTGGTTGATCATATCTTTGATTTGATTAATGTGATAATTGAAAATTATTTCAAATATATTTTATAAAGAAATTAGTCCTTGATATATAAATTGAATATTAATTTGAACATTATATTTGAATGAAATTGCGATTGATGGGATTGTAACATTTTATTTTATTTTTGTTTGCATATCGCATCCAATTTGTGTTGTAACACAAACAATCAAAGTAACAAAGAATCTATATCAGTGCATAAGTAAGCCCTAACTCATCGTTAACTTGTTGATAACTTTTTTTTTTTTTTTTTTTTTAAACCAACCGTAAAGCGAAATATATTAATTGAGCAAAGCCGAAATAGAGTTTGGCGGGATTCTCCCGATCTTTCAACCAAGAGAGGGCTTCTTTGCATGCAATACACTTAATTGCACTTTTTAAAACTTGTTGATAGCTTGTTAATACACTTAATTGTACTTTTTTTTTATGAAATAAAGTACAAATAAGCCACTGAATTATTTCGGAAACAACAATTAAGTCACTAAACTCAAATAACTTTCAAATAAGCCACTGAACCCAGGAAAAAAAAGTAATTAACATTTTTATCAAGTTAACTCCAAGTTTTTGCTGACTAGATTGACAATGTTTTTATTTTTGAAAGGGGATTGACAATGTTGTTGTTGTTGCTGCTATTGTTGTTGTTGTCCATCTGGATTATTTGTAATGCGGCATTAAATTCTCCGAGTAAGCGTGTTTTGGCATGGACAACACAGTGCAGAGCTTGTTTCCGCAAGGGAGTCAGGAGAAGGAAGATTATTTCTCCGGGTGGAAAATCGACGATTTCTGCGCAGAACACTGTAATACATGCATTCTGTCATATATAGACTGAGTGTAAGCCTTGCCGACAGTGTTTCTGTGCGGTGCTGCCCATGGCGAAACACGCTGACCCGGAGAATTTAATGCCGCATTACAAATAATCCAGGTGAATTATAATAAATATAAACATTTGATAATCCAGTCAACAAAAACCTGGAGTTAACCTGCTAAAACGGTTAATTGCTCTTTTTTTTCAAGTTCAATGGCTTCTTTGGAGGTTATTTGAGTTCGGTGACTTAATTGATGTTTCTTAAATAATTTAGTGACTTATTTATAGGTATCTTTTTTTACTGACTGTATTACAATAATAATTTAGTGACTTATTTATAAGTATCTTTTTTTTTCTTTTACTAACTCTGAGCAAATAATAATTTAGTGACTTATTTTTTACTGACTTTTTTTTTTTTACTGACTCTATTATAATGTAGTATCTGTTCATAACTACTTTCTCGAACTCACAACATCTCATATGGAAGTCTAACCCGGGTGCCATTAGACCAACATCTCCAACTGAAGCTCAAACTCACAACATCTTATATGGGAGTCCAACCCGGGTGCCATTAGACCACAAGGTCTTGACAGGCCGACCTAAATGGATTTATTTTAGTTCAAATGCTAAATTACATTATTCAGTATAGTTTGAGAGTTAATTTGATTGATTAATTTATTTTGCAATTGAGTTTGTCTATTGTCATGCTTTTTTATTTTTTACCGAGTATTTTTTTAAAAATAACTTTTTGTTTTTTATTTGGGAGTTTTACTACATGTATTTTCTAATCTTACTTTTAAAATTTTATTTCTGTCGATTATGATAAGTTAATTTTTTCATATAGGTCTCAATACAAATATCTATATTAAAATTTTGTGTTTGGAAGTACAAGTTGTAAGTACAAAATGGGAGTAGATGTACATTTTCCTTATTTGAGCGTGAATTTGCGAAACCTGGCTGACAAGGACGTTGAAAATGCGAGCTGAACATACACATGGGGGAGAATCGGAGTACGTAAGATTTCCGCAGACTGACTGATAAAAAGACAATCTAACTTCCATATGTTCTTCCAATAAAGTTTAATTATCATATTAATTAATTGACCAGAAATTTATCACCCAAAATCAAATGCCTAATTCCCATAGTACTGAATCATATTAACAGACATCTTTGCCTCCTTTCGAGGCTGTGTTTTTCGAGCTCAAGAACACTTTGTCCCTACCTCAGTCCTTCCCAAATCCTCCATGGTCGCTATGAGTGAAATTATTCTTGTCTATAAATTGAATAATGAAATAATTTTTTATCGAAAAAACGGAGTTTTAACAATTTATCTAGAGGATAAAAGATTTGGGCAAGTTTCAATATCAAAGCTTCATTTTATTCTTTAAATTTAGAGATGCCATAAGAACAATTCTTGAGAGGAGGAAGCAAAGCAAAATAACAACAGAAATTGTTGCAGCAATGAGTTGCCTAAACCATAGAAAAGTATGTAGTGAGAGTGTGGGGACGCAAAATTAGTGTCAACTTATTAAACTCTGTGAAGAAAACAAGAGTAAACTCCTAACCAGCCTCTTTGGGGAATATCCGCAAACAGTTTGTGGGCATAACTAAAACAATCACGCAGAACAGTACAGATCTCCTTCAGCAGCCTCTTTGGGGAATATCGGCGAACAGTTTGTGGGCACAACTAAAACAATCAAGCAGAACAGATCTCCTTCAGCCTATTCGCCGCCGATTGGTCCACCGAATACTGGAATCGCCGAAATCCCAAATTGGCAACACAAAACAAAAGGTATCACAACCAAAACGCATGCCAAACACCTAAATATCTAGTGAACTAATACGAATACTGCGCAAAGAACAGCAAGGATGGGAGTATTCTCACCTTCTTCAAGATCCAGATGGAATGGTTGTACGTGCGTTGAAGCAGTTCGTGGAGAGAGACTGAATCGTTGGCGTCGATTACTCTGTAATTGACGAAGTTCTCTCGAACGTATTTGGCATAGTAAGGCCTTGTGTCTTCTGGGAGTCGCTTCACCAGCCTGAGCACCTCCTTGTACGCCATTAACGCTTTCTTCATTTCTCTATAAATCACCATCTGCTAGATTTGGTAATTAGTACGTCTTCACTTAACAGTTAACACTGCATCTTCCCGCGAATTTTATGATCTGTCCTGCCTTATAAATTTTATTTATAATACATTTCAATTTAATAAATATTATTAAAGTAAAAAAAAAAAAAAAAAAAGAGCTAAATAAGTTTTCAATTATTTAGAAGAAAAAACAATTGTCTTATCAAATATTTCATATTAACTTTCAAAGTCCAAACTGTTGGGCCATCATATATTTCTGATTTATTTATTATTAAATAACCTAATTGTTGAATTATTCTTATAGTTATTAGTTAAGATTCATTTTATAGGGATCTTACTTTCTAGGTTGTTTGATTATATTTTCTAGCACGCAGACACCTATATATAAAGGGTCTAGGACAAGTTTTCTAAGAGACAAGACATATTATTATCTGCAATATTATCTTTTTGTTTTTTTTTTTTTAATTTTTGTCAAGCGTCTGCTGTCAGGATTGTTACAGCATCCATTTCAACACACCTCCGTTCTACAATTTTATACCCAAGTTATTCTACACAAACTCTCAAAATAATTAGTACAATTAGCACATTTAATAACAATAATTTATTGAGTTGAAATATAATTAATTAAGTACACATGTGACAATTTATACATGACCAAAGTCGTCTTCATCCATGCATGGTCGTTATGGACAAAAACGAAGCCCTTGGCTTAGATATAAGAGTATAAGATGATAATGCACCCATGGCAATGGGACGAAGATAACTTAGCTCTGTCATTGCAACCTTGGTGGATAGTCACATATCTAAGCTATGGTTATCTAAGAATAATTTGACAATTATTAATGTTGATAGTATCCATTACAATAATGTATAATATACTTAATTATATAATACATTGATACAATGTTAATAGTGACATTAACAATATTCAATACAACTAATTAAGTATATTATACTTAATTGTATTACATTGATGAGTGAGGGCGAGGAGTCTGGTGATTGTCTTGAATCCTCGGCCTTAACGGGTTGAACTCAACATGAAATCTCAATATGTGATTTGTAATAAGTGCATAATTGTTCATATTTATACCACATAATTGGTCCAATCTGTGCTTCCCTAGCTACATCATTTTCCCATTTTTTATAACTACGTTTTGGGTGGTTTATTTCCATGACTATTTTCACAACCAATCAATTTCTAACTGATAGGAGATATTTTATAGATTTACTCTTCTATTTTGGCTGAATGCCTTAAACTACATTGAACGGTAAATATATATCATGGAAAAAAAAAATTGTAAAGAGTTTAAAATCCTTATTCTCCAGTGCAATATACGTATTCTACAATTTCCCTTGTAATTTAACTTGTAATCAAATGGTTGTGTTGGTTGGCTGAGGACTACAAGAACTGAGTTTTGAACTCACAACCATTAAAAAAAAAAAAAAAAAAAAAAAAAAAAATCTTCAAATTTAATATCATTTCATGTTCACAATATATTTTAAATCTCAAGCCAACTGTACTGCCAATAGATGAAATGATAATGTTGGCCGCATGCATGACATGCACGTACAACCCTATATTTCACCATACGTGTCCACATCTCTATTCCAAATCAAACAAAACTTTCATTTTATTTGATCCATCCATCTACATACACGTACACTCCAATCTCCTTCAATATTATCTTGCAACTCCCACCACCCAAAAAATAAAAACGGTCGTGTATAAATGAATAAGAAGGCAATAGAATGGGCAACCCATCGTCTGACAATTAGTTTAGTTATCACAAGATTTTAAGTTGGAATTGATTTTAGTAAGAGTAAATTATTGACTTTTTTTTGCCCTTAAATTAATCAATTATGAGCAGTTTATATATACAGATTTATCTCCATATGATCTTTTGTCAGCTAGATAAAACATGAATGTCACATCAAAAAATAATTGCTTATAGCATATTGTTTGTAATGGTAATGGTAGAGATGTTTAGCTTCTTGATTTTTTTTTTCGAGTTATTATATATATATATATATATATATATATATATATTTGAAATATTCATGATTATTTATTAGATATTATCCGTTGTATACTTTCTCAATCTTTTTCACTCAAAATATTATTGCCCCTACCACTCGGGTTAGATCATTTGAATGGTAACAAAAATGTCATCATACTATACAGTAATTGGCTTCGAGTATTTATTATCTAAATCTACTAAATAAATAATGTCAACCAACTTGACGTGAGTGATCGTGCACTCTCATCTCTTAAGAGGTTGGAAGTTTGAACCTCTCCTGATATGAAAAAATCAATCTGGTCAGCACTTTACTCCTTACAGACTTGCTCAAGATAACTAATAGCCTAACAAAAATAATAAATAATGCCGCCAAAACTGAAAGCTCAAAACAGTGATACAAGTCCTCCTTGTGGCCACAAGTTTAGTTTTCTTTCTTGACAACCGAAATGCGGACAAAACCCTCTCCAAGTTTACAGCTCTTTCATCACTCATTTCTCTATAAATTGTCATATTCTGCTCTAACTCCAACTCTCACCACACTCTTTAAGCTATACTCCGATCCGGCTACTTCCAAACCAATTCAATCGGAAACTATGATGGATGTTTGGACGTGGATATGTGAACTTCCAAACTCCGACGAGTCGAACTCGCCATTTGTCTTTAACCTTGCTACTTCTGAACACAACCCTGCTCGGTCCATCCAACTCAGAGCCGAGCCGAGTTTACACTCCAACTCGGTGACTTTCTCCGTTTGCTTGCTAGGGTTTCATTCCGACGATGCAGAGGTGACTACTGTCTGGGTTTCCGACGAGTGCCATCTTTCGTCGGACAAGCCGTTCTTGCCTCTCGTCCTCCAGCTTCTTCAAGAGGTGATTTCCCGTTCGCCCACCGCTCATGATTCCACCTGCCCGCGCTCGCAGCTCCAGAAACTCCACCCCGACCGGGTTTCCTGGATGCTCGACTCGCACTCGCCGGAGACTTTCTCGAGCTTCTTCAACCTCGTCTTGCTATCCCGTCTTTTCTGGCTCTGTGCGTGCGACGCGCCGTCGGAAGCCGGCGCTCTCTACTTCCACTCCATACTGGCTCCGAATCTCGAAATGTTTTCGTCTAAGCCCGCGCCTGTCGTCCTGCGGACTTTCTTCGTCACGGTCGGAACCGACGTGGAGCTGTGTTTCATGCGCACCTTCGGGTACATGTTAGCAAAATGGCTGATATTAAGGGAGGTTGGCGGCGTAGGTTTACAGTCGTTAACGCCTCAGTACCTCGGAATCTCGTACAGTACGGAGGCGTACGGCTTGTGGATACTGAAAGGCTACGCTCCGGTCAGGGCAATGAAGTGCACGCTCCACCGCGGTGAGAGGAATCCGTTTCCGGTGATCGAAGCCAAAGAGTCGGCTCTGAGATACGCCTTGGCTCACCATCAACTTGAGGCTGTGATACAATTCGAATATACGGTCGGATACTTTGACGGTTTTATCCAAGTCAACGCGCGTCTTGATAACATACGCCTCCACGTGGCAAGATTAGGGTTCAACAAGAGCCAAGACGATGCTTACGTGGACGAGAAGCATTTCCCTTCGAGGATTCGAGTGTGGGTCGGGCCAGAAGTGGGCGCCAGTTACGTTGGTGGGCTAAGTTTGGGCCAGTCCACGAATAACATAGAAAAAGAAGTGGAAACACACAAGATTTGGAAGGGCAGTTTCGGAGATTCAAAGGTTCCGAAGATGAAGGCGGTGGCGAGAATGGCTACGAAGACAAAAATGAAAAATTGGAGATGGGATCAGGACACGGAGGGAAACGCGGTCGTATATGATGCCACGTTGTGCGACAATCAAACGGGCATTGAAGTCGCCACGTGGAAGCCAGACAACGGCGATGATGGTCCCACCGCGGTGGTGATGAATAATCTTGGGAGAAGATATAGGGGAGCAAACAGGGGGTTTACAAAGAAGGGTAGTTTGGTAATTGCAGGGGAGGAGAGTGGGACAGGTGTAGGGTGGAGATTGAGCAAGGAAATGGTAGGGAGTGTGTTGAAGTGGAGGATTGGAGGTGAAGTATGGCTAACTTATTGGCCCAATCATGTCAACACTTCATACTATGAGACAAGGTGTGTGGAGTGGTGTGATGAGGTAGATTTGCCATTGATTCCCACTTAATCATTATGTCAACATTTGTAGTAGTTCATGTATAGCTTATGTACCATACGCATACATATGAACATGTATATAATGAGAGATTAGCTCGTTGGTTGAATAAGCAGTATTTGAAGATAAAAGAGAGATTGTATGAGGTTTCATATATGTAATATATTTGTTTGTGTATGGACATAATATGTGACTAAAACACCCTTCACAAGTAGCTCGTATACACACTATGTATTTAAAAACATATCTATATAAAATGTTTTTTTTTTAGTACTACTGACTCTTTTACAATGTAGTATATGTCTGTGACCTCCATTTAGAAAGAGTCACAGATGTTCCATTAAGCTGCAATCTATACAAAAGTTAATGTATACATGCATATATTAAGTGACAACGTTTTAAAATTTAAAACATCTCATTTTGTAAGGTTTTAAAACCCTATGATGGTGTGCATCTCTTCCTTTTCATAAATAAAAATTATTTAATCTAAATTTACATGATACGTCATGATTTTTTTTTTTTATATACAAAAGAATCGAATAAATGTTATTTCTCATCTCAAAATTATGTATATAAAAAAATATTTATCGTCTCTTAGTTATATCACCTCCACTTTGGACCTTATTCCCAATTTTAAATTTGGGGTAAAAACTTGATACTTGTAAAGTTTTTTTGGGTTACCCGCACAATTGTTTCTACTGACAGAGTGACATATAACTACCTCGAGTGCTTTACTGCTTTAGAAACTCTAATTATGGAGGTGGTCCAACCCAGTTGCCATGGAGAAGATACCGAAACAGAAACAGGTACAAGCACGAGAAGCATTTGGCGCCGGCGGAAATGCCGAAACCATGGGGCATGGGCCCCCGATTTTATGTCTCTACTCTCTACTCGGCCAAGTGCCGGCGGTGCTTTTCGTCGTTTTCAGCTACCTACTTTTCTCAGTAACGGCGTCTCTATTAAACCTGTCTTTATTCTTATCCTCGGACTTTTGCATCGTTAACCTGTTGTAGTATGCTCACTGATTGAACAACTTTAGAGAATGCGATATTTTGAAACGGAAGAGTTGCAGCTACCCGCTATGTAAGAGAGAGCGAAGTTTTCTTCCGTTTCACGTCAGTTGAGGAATTTCTCTGCAATTCAATGGAGGATTTCGATTGGATTCTGGTGAAGGAGCTTACAGACGCAGATATGTGGAGTCCGAGCTCGGGAAGTACAACGGAGAGTTCGAAACCTCTCGAGATTAGGTTCAACGAGCCGGCAAAGCTTTGGACCGATGCTCTGCCTATTGGAAACGGTCGTCTCGGCGCCATGGTCTGGGGCGGTGTTGCATCTGAGACTCTCAATCTCAACGGTAATCATATTTTGCCGAGAGTTTATTTGCGCTTCGTTTCTCGTCTTTTTCTATTGCGTAGTAAGCTCTGATGCCTTTTGTGATCAATGAGGAACAAAATCGTAGCAGCAAGTTTTAGGAAGGGGAAGATAACATGTAATCTAATTAGGTTTTGTCTGCTTTGTACAGAGGACACTTTGTGGACTGGAATTCCTGGGGATTATACTGATCCAGATGCTCCAAAAGCACTGGCTGAGGTTAGAAAACTTGTTGATGATGGCCAATATGCACAGGCTACTGAAGCTGGACGGAAATTAGTAGGTAAACCAAATGAGGTATGCAGTTTGAATGTTTGATGACTTTGGATTTGTTTCTTTCAGTATGAAACATTGAAGAGAGATAACCGCAAGTGATAACACAGAATGTAGACCTTTCCTAAGTATGGCAAGCTGCAATCCTTTTTAATTAGAAAGAAGTCAAAGAACAATGATCTAATCCAGATCCTAGGTGGAAGGAAATCTTGAGGAGCAATTTCGAATGAATAAGTTAGGTTTATGAGCTGATAAATGGGACAAATACCTAGTGTTTAAAGATGACTTCACATTGAAGGGATTCTAGATACTTGAAAGTATTATCATGTTCAGAGTATATTTATATCTGCTTACTTTGCTATGTGGGTTTTTCACATCACATTTTCATTTTCTTCAATTATGTTGGCACCATTGACTTTACTGAGACTTTTTATGGTTGATCGGTTGATCCTTATCATAAGCATTCTTATGATTTTCTTGTGATGGTAAAGGTTTACCAGCTCGTTGGAGATATAAAGCTGGAATTTGACGCTTCTCATGCAAATTATAATGAAGAAACATATCAGAGAGTGCTGGACTTGGAAACTGCAACTGTGAAAGTAAAATATTCGACGAATGACATAGAATTTACAAGGGAATATTTTTCCTCAAATCCAGATCAAGTGATAGCAATAAAGATATCTGGAAATAAACCAGGCTCTCTTAATTTCACAGTGTCCTTGGACAGTCAAATGCATCATCACTCATATACAAATGGTAAAAATCAGATAATAATGGAAGGAAGTTGCCTTGGTACACGGATACCTCCCCAAAAAAATGCGACTGAGAGTCCTCAAGGTATTCAATTTTCAGCAGTTCTTGATATACAGATCAGTAATGGGTCAGGGGCTCTAAATGTTTTGGATGAGCAGAGGCTTCAGGTCAAGGGTTGTGACTGGGCCATCATACTTTTGACCGCCTCATCCTCATTTGATGGACCATTCACCAAGCCATCAGAATCAAAAAGGGATCCCATTTCAGAGTCCCAAAAAACATTGATTTCTAGTAAAAGATTTTCATATTCAGAAATTTATTCACGCCATGTGGATGACTATCAAAAATTGTTCCAGCGTGTCTCGCTGAACCTTTCCAAAAGTATTGCTAGTGGAGAATTCAACAAAACTTATATAGATTTAAAAGGAAGTGAGGATGGGGCAATTCCAACTTCTGAGAGAGTAAAATCCTTCATAATTGATGAAGATCCTAGTTTGGTTGAGCTTTTATTCCAGTATGGTCGTTATCTACTTATTGCTTGCTCACGCCCTGGAACTCAGGCAGCAAACTTGCAGGGGATATGGAACAAGGATATGGTGCCAGCTTGGGAGTATGTCTCAACACATTTCTTCCATATTTTCATCTTTTAATAACTGTAGTTAGTTTTCTTCTTCTGCTTTCAATTTTTTTTCTGTTCTTTGATTGATTGATTGATTGATTGATTTATTTATTTATTTCTGCATCTCTATTCATCTTGTTTTATTCATTTGTCCTTGTCAGTGCTGCCCCTCACTTGAATATCAATCTCCAGATGAACTACTGGCCTGCTCTCCCTTGCAATCTTAAAGAGTGCCAAGAACCTCTATATGACTATATATCCTTTCTTTCAACTAATGGAAGGAAAACTGCAAAAGTAAGAATTAATTTCACTTTCATAGTATGTATTAACATTGCACATTGAAGTTTTGGATACATTTAGTAGCATCAAATTTGGAAGCTGTATAGCAGTAACGTATTGTATACTTATGGGGGATCAGGAATATATATTTTAAAATTCTCAGTCAACAGAACAAATATATAAAAGATTATAAAACAATGAAAGAGAGTAAGCTGTCAATAAGAAAGTTGAGAAATCATGTAAGAGGGATAGAGCTGTCTTTATATGAGTGAAGGCACTTTCTTTTAACATGTGAAATTTGCACTTCCATATCAGATATCAGTATTATGATGTAATCTCGTCGTGATATTGTAACTAGTGCTGGATCTCTTTCAACTCTTATATCATTCTGGCCATTTTCCGACAAGTTATTTCAAGTAGAATGAAATATGATAATGCTATGTGCAAACATTAATGTATTTACTCACAAAATATTACAGGTGAACTATGAAGCTAGAGGCTGGGTTGTGCATCACATATCTGATATATGGGCAAAAACATCCCCGTATAGGGGATACGATGACAGACGAGACGTTGAGTACTCTATATGGCAGATGGGTGGAGCCTGGATCTGTACCCATTTATGGGAGCATTATACTTATACAATGGACAGAGTAAGGGTCTTTCTTTTAAATATGGCCAAGTCAGAATATTTGTTTCTGATAGACATTCTTTGTTCATTTATTTCTCTTTTCTTCTAAACATTTTAAACATGTTTCCTGTGAAAGTCCTCAGTAATTAAATACATAACATTCCACAGGTGTGATCATAATGGATTCATAGAAGTCTTTGACTTTTCCTAGAGGCAAATTGTTCTGTCATGTTAATAAATGTCCCTGAACATGAGGATTCTCTAAAAACCATTGTTTGATTGTCAGTATTTTCTGCACTTACAGGATTTTCTAGAAAAGAAAATATATCCCTTGTTGGAAGGCTGTACTTTATTTCTGTTGGACTGGTTGATTGAAGGAAGAGAAGGATATCTTGAAACCAACCCATCCAGCTCTCCTGAGCATTATTTTCTTGCCCCAGATGGTGAAATTGCCAGTTTGAGTTACTCAACAACCATGGACATGTCAATCATTAGAGAAGTTTTCTCTGCCATAGTTTCTGCTGCCAAGGTATGTTCTTTATTTTTTTAAATTTATAGTTTTATGCAATCTTTCTGTTACGTTTTTATTCCTTTTTTAGCTGTGTGAATCTGAGTTTGAGAGGAGAAAATTATAATGTGAACAGGTTTTGAACAAAAGTGAGGATGAGCTGATTGTGAGAGTTCAGAAAGCTCAATCACGTCTTTATCCAACCAAAATTGCTAGGGATGGTTCTGTAATGGAATGGGTGTGTCCAAAACCTTTGAACTTACAGTCTCTTAAACCAATAAGATTTTTAATTGTTTCACAGTTACTCTAGCAATAAAAGATGACTATCAGCATTTAGTAATTTCTGTCATGGCAGGCAAAAGATTTCAAGGATCCAGACGTGCATCATCGGCACCTGTCTCACCTTTTTGGCCTCTTTCCAGGGCACACAATTACACCTGAGAAAACTCCTGACCTCTGTAAAGCTGCAGAAAATAGCTTATATAAAAGAGGTTTGTGAAAATTAGAGTAGGAAGCTCATGTAATGAATGAATATTATCCCATGTTTCAACGTTATGCATGACTACAGGTCATCAAGTACAAGAAATTTTGCATGGGCTTTCACACTTGTATCCATGAATTTACAATTCTCAGTCTAAAAGATTAACAAAATGTTCATTCGAATGTCCTTTTCTCAAACAGGAGAGGGTGGGCCAGGATGGTCTACTGCATGGAAAATTGCTCTATGGGCACACCTTCTTGATAGTGAACAAGCCTACCACATGGTTAAGCATCTATTTCATCTGGTGGATCCTGAAAATGAGGCCAAGTTTGAAGGGGGACTTTACAATAACCTGTTTGCCGCACACCCACCATTCCAGATTGATGCCAACTTTGGGTGAGCACTTCTTTCTATTCACACCTTAAAAGTTGACTAATATGAATGCTCAATGCCATCTTGTTAAAGTTTTTGCACCAAAGTAGAGGCTCGGTGAAGGTGCTAATCTGCATTTCTTTTGCACCAGCTTCAAGGCAGCAGTATCAGAAATGCTGGTTCAGAGCAGCATGACAGATTTATACTTGCTTCCCACTCTTCCTCGAGATAAATGGCCAAATGGTTGTGTTAAGGGGTTGAAGGCGCGTAGTGATTTGACAGTCAGCATATGCTGGAAAGAAGGGGAACTTCACGAAGTTGGCCTTTGGTCGAAGGATCACAAGACTATAATGAGATTACATTATCAAATGATTACTATGACAGCAACCATAACGTCAGGAAGAGTTTACACATTCAACAAGGAGTTAAAATGCCTGAAGAGCAATGCTCTGCCCAATTGCTTATCTTCATAGAGGGCTTCATGAAGGTAAGGAAAATATGAGAATGGTTAAAACCTCTATATATATCCTACTTTCAAATTTCTAAAAAGTAAAATGTTCAATGAATCACTCTTATTCCTATTTCAATGAAATTAGCTCCCATATGGTCACAAATTTACATGTAAACCCACCCAAAATGAGACTAACATTTAAAACCATGCATTCTAGGTCCTCAATAACACAGCATGACAGCACCAGAGCCTTGTTTATTCCTACTTCAAACATCCTGAAAGTAATGTGCAGCAATTTCCGAGGGTGGAGACATTTTAGCAACCTGCTTGTACTGTTTACAAGAGAAAAAATGTTGTCAGTGTGTGGGTGATGTAGTTAGTTGGGCTTCATTGGAAGCACTCCTGGCAATATATTGAAAGGAAATAAACCATAGATATTAGCTAGTTGGAAGACTTCTCCCAAATTGCAAACTTATAAAACTCCAAGTTTTTGACAAAAATAGGAAGATTTCATGCGTTCTAGATAAAAATAAGAGGATTTTGAAACTTGAACAAAAATAGCATATGGCATGTGTTTAAACCTTTTTTAAAAAATTGCCAAAAATTTTAATTTACATAAAAAGCATATCTAAAATGCATTTGACCGTTAAAATTATAAAATAAAATCTTTATTCGTTCTCGACCTTACACTCTTTTTGATACAATTTTAAAATGCACATTCTATTAATAATTAATTAATTTTTTTTCACAATTAGGTATATACGGACCTAGTAACATGTGGTTTTTTTCCTAACATCTGCAAAAAAAAATTATTTTTGCTCTAAACACAAATAATAATATAAATTAAACACCCAAGTTGCCGTAATGTTTAACTATAGAACAATTTTATGTTGAATGGGAAATGCCTTTTAGGTTATGTAACTCAGGCATTTCGGATGTGTTTGAGCTTGAATTCAAATTTTTTAATGTCTAACCTCAAACATACTTAGAGGGGAGGGGATGTAAAAAAAATGTAGGGTCAAAAGTATTTTTCAAATGTGTTCGATACTAAAAAAGTAAACACTCTTATTTTAACTATCAATCACATTTCAAATATATATATTTGACGTAAAATTAAATTTGCAAACGGAATAAAAAAGTGTCAAATGCATACATATACCATATGCATTTACTGGATACTAAAGAGCACAAAGCATAACATTACATTTCTAAAGCAAACCAATCGTACCTTGTGATCTTGGTATTTGTCTCCCACCATAGATGCCTCGCTTTTACTAAATAGCATTTCATGTATAGCAAGCACACAATCCTTCAGATCATATGGTCTGTAGCCTGTATATTGTTGCAGTGCAATGCTCTAGAAAACACAAAAGAAATAGATACATGATGGGCATCAAAAACTGGAATCTTTTATGAATATTACATTGAAAGTCCAAACTAACTGATGAATCAAGTAAGCAGCAAGCCAATTATATGATTAGCTAAAAGCATTGAATCCAATCAATACATAAACCTATTAACGACAACTTAAGGCTGAAGTTTTACCCATGGATGAAGTGTTGGAAGGATTATAAGCCTTGCGAGAAAGATTGCAGCAGCAGCAATCAGTGATGGCAAGAACCGGGCACAGTAATAATCTAATAAGCTTAGCTCCGCAAGATAACTACACAAGAATTCAAATTCCAGTGTCGAAAACTGAAGAAGAGGTAAAGCTTATAATCAGCATTGAAATATGAGTAAAGAGAAATAATAAATTGCATAAAAAAATTTCAGGTGACCTTTGAGTTATCTTGGGCAGGCTTGGTAAAGATCCTGTACATTACCCAAAACATTCCTATTAGCCAAACAGGCCAAACTAAAAGCAGTAGCTAAAAGAAAATTAGAAGATTTTTCTGGAAATTGAAATGCATAAACAAGGGTGATTGATTGAGTTTAAGGGCTAAGTGAGAATTCAGTTATATTTACAAGAGATAACAGATACCTAAGAAAAGTTTTTGTTGTGGGGTTGCCAATTTCAAAGTCTAAAAACTTCAGCAGTTCTCCCTCCATGAGAACAACCTAACATGAAAGCAAAAAAAATCTGTATCCAATTCATAATCATACACACAAGTCAATGAAATCAACACGAAAGAGATAAAATCCAACCTCCTCTTTAGTGAATGTATTGTCAGTGATATATACAAAGTCCTCAACATGTGGGGGATGGATCTCTTCATATTTTCTGCAACATTAATTAAATAATTGTTGAATTACACTTAAAGGAAAACAAAGCCTACCGATCAAACGAGAGAGTTTTGTGAGCTTACGAGGCAACAAGCATGCTAGAGACACCAAGAAGCTGAAGCTTTTTCCTGTTCAGAGTATGGAAAGAAAGGAATCTGTCAATGTGGGAGACGGCGAGATAAAGAGTATCTGCGACAAGTCTGTACTCCTCAGCAACCTCCACCAACCAATCAACTAAAACAAATCGCATATTGGGGGTTAAATCATTCTGAACCTTCTCCATATAATTTGCCAGAGGCCTTCTCTTCGCCTCAGCCTATACCACAAAGGCACAAATCAATATAAAAGATCATCATCATCAACAACAACAACAACAAAACTGATCATTCCTCCAGCAAAAATCAATTATCAATCACAAACGAATGCAACAAACTCCACGAAATACCTCCATCGAATGCAGATGCTGATAGATGAGCGGAGCATAGGCAGACCTCTGAGAGGAGTTCTCAGGTGTGAAATTATCTTCGTAAAATCCAGGTTCCACAGATTCATCACCGTCACCGTCCTTCAAACCAGGCTTTTGCTTAGCCTTAGGCTTCTGTGTTTGTCTCACACTCGTGTTCTGAGTGGAGCATGTGTTGGTGAGATCGCCAAATACGGCCCGCTTCTTCGTGGCCGGAAGCCCTAGCACATGCGCCGATTCGTTTTCTACGGAACCAAATGCAGTACTCCTCTTCGATCCCTTCATGGTGATCCGATTCTCTCCTCCCGGCATCACGAATGAACTAGGGTTTTACAGATAAGAATTAATAAGAAGGATTTTAGAATACTTGAGGGAAATAATGGAGAGAGAATGAAATCATGAATCGAATCAAAGTAGAGGCGGGAAGATAAGCCGCCTTTTTTCTGGTTTTAAAAAATTACTCTGTTTCCTGAGTTTAGTGGCGGGCCTTGGGACTTTTATTGGACTGGGCTTGCACTGAATTTGGGCTTTACTGCAGCCCAAATATACGATTTTCGTATTCAGAAACTAAAACATGAGACGGGAATCCTAGTTTCATTTCATCACATAAAAAATAACTTCACTCTCTTGCCCGCAAAAGAAAAAATTTCCTCCCCTCGTGACTTCCTCACTTCAGCCCGACAGCCCGACATAATAGTGAAGAAGAAAATTATAATGACTCAACGATGAAGAAGAAGAAAATTATAATGACTCAACGATGAAGAGCCAATTGAAGCATGTGCTCCATCTCAACTAAAAGCCTAAGCTGATAGTTGGATGGCTCTGATACCAAATTGAAGCATGTGCTCCATCTTAACTAAAAGCCTAAGCTAATAGTTGGATTGCACGTTAATGGCTATATATGCTCACAGAGCCGACGTCAAGGTGCCAAATCTTCGTGTCGATGTGAGCTTCTGGAGAAGATCAGTCTGTTATCTCTAAGGGAAAATCACTAAGGCAAACTTTTTCCCTACTCGATAAGTGGGTCTTGCAATCAAATTCCATTCTGTCTTTGCACTCAAGAACTAATCTTTGTCAGGCACGAGGAAATCTTTGCACACCTCTGTTGCCTTCTGGGAGGCCTACGCCCCATAAAAATTGTTCATCTAAAACTATCTTTTAGCCTGTAGGTCCTAGCACAAGATTAGAATTTTAACTCTTCTAAAGTAGAATCTCACCAATGACTCGAGACCTCCCAAATGGAGCCCTTCTTTGCCTTCCACCTAAGCTATGCAGGAAAGATCCTAAGCCAATCCCAAGGAACGGTGAAGTTTCATAGGGTCTTTCTGTCTAGGTGCAGGTAGTCTGTCCACATCTTCACAGACATGTTTATTTCACCGAGGCTTCATCATGTGTCCTTACCCACAATCTATCACCCAGAAATCAACTAAACGCCCGTGCAAGAAAAAAAAAAAAAACATCATACTCTAAATTTAAACGAGAAACGTGCTGTTACAATAAGCAATTTATACACCTGCTGGGAGTGGAAACTAGACACCACAGTTAATAAGTTGGTATGATTCATAGCTGAAGTTCTACACTACAGTATCAGTCTATCCCCTCTCCTGGGGAAGAAGATGTTGCATCAAGTAGATACATATCAGTGTTGATTGGATATGCACAGAAAATGCTAATGCCTGTCCTTGTAAGTTGTAACTCGAGGGAATCTTCCACTGCTCATTTTCAAGTCGTTGACGCTTTTCATAATTGCTCTTCACACAGTTCTGCACTGCACATGAGATTGTGCTGCCTTTTTTCACTAATCTGGTGCGCTGGTTAATGCTTGATGAGAGAGCTAGGCAGCAAAGGCTATCAACTTGCATCTTCTTCTGCTTCTGTTACTTCTGGATCCTTGAACCCATATCTGATTATCACGCTTTGGCATTCCTCTTTATCGGGACTTGCTGAAGGTGGTTCAGTGTTGCAGCCCCACGGCATGAAGAGTTTGGCACTTTTACCTCAAGAACTCAATTTTCTGTGGGTCTTCATTTTGGGTGAGGAATTGCATCATTTTTCTAATATTTCAGTTAAGATTGATTCTTCGGTTGATTGGATGATGAGTGGTGAAAGCTCCGCCGAGCATTTTCAAACCATTTACTAACCTGCACAATTTATATTCAAGAGGTCATAACAGAACAGAATAGAGAAAGAATAAAATGGAGTAGGTCTCATTCAACCTGCTGGGCTGTCAGTCCTAATTCTGCAGCTAAACTTTCCTTGACTTCACGATTTGGGTATTGATTTTCCTTGAAGGATTCAAAGAGTCTCTACAAAATGCACCACCATCACAATAAGTATTGAGACTAAGGCAAATTAAAACTTCTCTCAACATGTGTATGTGTGTGTAAGAGATTGTGTCAGAACATATTTCATTTCAGAATTTGAAGGCATAAGCCAAACCCTTGAATTACCTTGATCACATCTTCTCCATATCTTGATTTAGTATTTCTTTTACTACTTGAACCTTGTTCAGGCGTCACCGAATCTTCAACCTTGAGCCTTTTTCGGCTTCTTCTCTCAGTGGTATGTTCAGTTTCACTCTGGTTGAAATTTGTATTCATTGCACCCATTGCAGCCTGATCAGATGACTTCTGAGCAGCTTTGCGACTTCCATTCTTTCTTTTTGGAGCAGTACACCCATATTCTTCATCGCAATAATCAGAAGACGTACTTTGATGTGTTTCCTTCATATGTCAATGGATTACAAAGTAAATTAAGAACCACTACCATAGATTTCAGTTTAGGAAGGAAAATCTGACATTGCAAAAATTAAGAAAGCAAAACACAGTGAAAAATGAACAAGGAATCAGAGGAAAGGACAGGAGCCTCTGGAAAAGCAATAAAGAGGCAATAATAAAACCAAAAAAGAATTCTTAATTTACCAATACCATATGTTCTAATGATAAATAGTAAATTCAGAAGATAAAACATATGAAACAGCAAAGTAAAAGGAAGATGGTTCAAAATTTTCTGGAGAGGGGTTATCAATCATAGATTCACAATTTATAATAAAAAATTACACTTGTAGGAAAGAGAAACTCACATCATTCGACTTTTTGTAGTCCAGTCCCTCCCCATATCTTTTCTGAGATACAAGATCATCACTGGGCTGTTGGTATGATAATTCATCCTTCAATGAGTGTTGCGCTACTCCACCTATTTTAGTTTCTCCACATTGGTCTTGGCTAGGGGTCCTAGTATCAGTAACTTCTGGACCCAAATCCTCCGAATCTGAGGTAAAATCGGAACCGGAACTTTCTTGCATCACCTGCACATCATGGTCTGGAGCATCCGGATCATAATCATCATCTTCTGAGTCATCTGAAGGAAGTCCCATGAGTTGATCATTATTGACAGGTGCTGCCAAATCATCAGATGCAGAAAAATAATCAGATTCTTCAGAGGTTGATTCGTCTCCTGAACCATTTTCCTCTACTTCCAGATGATCAGGGTTGTAGTCATCATCCTCAGAATCATCTGACGGTAATCCAGGAACATCATCCAACTTCTTTCCTGATACGACACTCGCAGCCTCCTCTGGGAACACCTTCTGCACACACCAAAACTGCTCGGTGAGCAGTTGGCAATAAAAAAACAAAGCCAGGCGTTATCTAAAGAGGATGAAAGCCTGACCTCCCAACGGTCTGTAAGAGAAAGATTTGTTCCCAGAAGATCATTAAGTAACACAAAGCAATCTAATTTGCAAACACATCCAGGGCATAGCCAGGCTTCATCACCTGGTGGGACTGTATGTACAACAAGGAAAGGTAAATCATATATATGCATATAAATACATAAAGATATTCAAGACTAAAGACACTTTTTAACACTTTGGGACTTTACTATCTTCTTTCAACAAAGGTGGCTCCAAACAGAATTGGTGAAATCCACGTTCACAAGCACCATCACAAAGGATAATATCATTATCAGCTGGCAAATCCTTAGAACCACACTTCGCACAGAATATCTGCTAATAAAGAACATATTATCTCAACATATCAAGGTGCAGTATGATGGTGATAGATGAAAACAAGATTCAACTACAACATAATGTTAATGTGCATGTATCAACAAAATTCTCCTACATCTTCGCTGTCAATCAGTCCTTTGGAGTCAAATGAAGATTCTGGAAGCCTTCCATGAGCAAGTATCATATCAATGCGTTGAAATAAGTCTCTGATTTTCAATTTGTAAGTGAAAATCCCAGATTTTGCACGTTGCAGCTCCTTCTCAGGCTTGATTTTTTCTATGCTGCAAATGTATAAAAGAACATTAGGCTGATGTGAAATGATTGACAACAAAAAGTGGAGATCGAACCTTTCCCTTGGGAGGGGGCATAGTTGGTGAAAGTATCAATAAATAATTATCGGAGGACCAGACATCTAAGCTGGTAAACTGAGGAGCCCATTTCAAACAAAAAAAGAGGGATGAATATGAAGGTAAAGATAATAACAATAAACTTTAGGGAGGTCATGCCACCCACTAGGTCTGTCCCTGGCTCCCTGCAAGTATCTATAAATTGAAAATGTTAAACAGGATAGAAACCTAGACTAGCTCTTTTTCTTATTTTCCACTCTGCCAAGAGCATCTTAGTAGATATGACTATGTGAGTGAGCCAGTCAATGAAGCTATACCTATAAGCTAAGGCAGTAGTGGTGGACCATCATCAGAGATAAATTAATAAAGCTAAGAATTATCTTTAACTCCCCTCCATTGAATTTTTTGAAATCATCAATTCTTAATGCTTGCTTATATGCATTTAGTAATTTAGTAATAATAATTATAGAGAAATGGGAGAATTAGAACCGGCACTCTCAGCAAGAACATCAACCTATGATATTAAAGACTGCAGCAGCAACCTTCCACCTGAGCATGTGGAGAGAAAGGGTGCAGCACAAACCTTTTTCCTTTCCATCCTTCACCAGAGTAAGCATCAATTAAATTTTGCTCATATTTTATTCGGTGTAGTAAATATCTCAGCTTGGTCCTTATACTTGAGAATTCATTAACAGCATTTTGTTTCTTCTGCTTTTCCTTTCTCCTTGTTCTATTATTTTTACTGTCATCACTATCACCTGCAGCAGCATCATTTGGTATAGGAGATTCAGATTGTTTATGTGTTTTGGGACGCAGAACTCTGGTAGTGTTTACATCTGTTCTGAAAGTAGATATACTCTCAGGGGGTCCTTTTTCTTCATGTTCTAGCTGTGCAGGACTTTTATTTGCATCTTTACATGTTCCTTTTAATCTGTGACCACGATTATGAGATTCGAAACCAGGTGGTTCTGCTGGGTCAGCTACAGAATATGCTCCCTCATTTTCAGGTGGCAATTCAACATTCTTAGATCTGAGATTCAATGTCAAATCTTCCTGGGGTGGTCTCAAAAACTTGTGTTTAGAAGGCATTTCAGCTTGTTTCTCATTATTTTCATTTATCCGCATCAATGTTCCGCTAGGACTTCCAATTGCATCTGTGTGAGGTTCTTTTAACTGCTGAGGGCAAAGATTTCCTGTGACCTTGTTGTGTAGCTGAGAAGAATATCCAACTGTTGAATTTCTTGTCTCAAATCCAGGTGGCAATGTCATCTCCCCAACATCAGAATTTACATCACAATTTTCTAGCTCTGGTTTCTTGTGCTGTTGAGTGGAATCCATAGAATCAGGTTCAAGTGGCAATTCTATCCGCTCCACCAGCTTGGCTTTTGCATTTTGATGATCATATTCAGTAGAATTTGGTCCAAGGGATCCACAGTTTGAGTTTGTGGCCATATTATCTGAGTTAATCAATTCTTCACCACTTCCACAGTTCCACTATCAGATTAACCAAACCACTATTTGACAGTTTCAGCCCTTTCACCAAGTCCAATATCAGAACACTGGATGGAAGATTCCCCTAAGCCACTGCAAATAGTATAGTGATATCATATATTATTCCAGTTACTGCACTGGTTAGACTTCGTTTCTCTAATGCAGGCTGTTTCGGACTGAAGCATATCCCCAATCAACTGTTTCCCTGAAAGCTAGAGGAACCTCTACTGACATCTTTGGACATCTTAAGAGAAAACCTTAATAACAATCACATATGCTGACCAAGCAAAAGCTTGTCTCCTAAACTGTATGTTAATCACCCATGCATAAGTATAATCTAGATGAAGCTGGAGGAACCATGGACCTGCAATTGTTATCAAATTCAGACAAAAAGAAATTCATATTATTTTGACATGCACATTGTGTACAACTAGTACACATTACTAAAGGTGAGTCTTGCTCCACCGTAACCTACACACCATGGTTAATAGACTACACTGGAAAAAAGAAACTAAACCGTGTACCCCAAGGATGACTTTTGCATATGTTATGCCCAATATCAAACTAACATAAACATGAGAGCAAACAATACAGTGTAACTCGAGAATAGCGTTTCCTACTCAAATTTTCAAGAACAATGCAGATATCAGAACCGCGAAAATCAAAAGACAAAATAAGCATTCATTGCTAGACTTAATAGCAGCATTGGATGAAGCGAACGGAACACTTTTGAAACAGCAATCCTTGCTAATTTTAAAGATGATTCTGCTGAGCCTATTTAAATTACATACAATTGAAGTGAAAATTTCCATGTTTTCAATCTTATATCTATCCTGGAAACCTCTTTCAGCAGCCAAAAAGGATAATAAATTGTTTAAGATTTTTTATTTTAAAAAAATAAAAAAAATGCAAAGGTTACCTTACACAGAAATAAGGCCCTGAATTTTGAAGCTCACAGATGTAAAACCTTAATAATTGCAACTTCTTTCCTTTCCTTCGATGCAGGAGATTAGCAAAAGCCGCAGTTATGGCTGTAGATTTGCGTTGTCGAGAGCTTTTCTCGGAGCCGATAAAATAAGAAAAGGATCTGAGAGTAGAGCGAACTCGCAAAGGGAAATATGAGAGAGGGGTGGACTATGCGGGTCGGGTTGTATTGTTCCAAGTATTTTGTGCCCACCCCAATAACCTATTTCCCAATCGTTATACCATACACCGGGGCACACATAGCAAGTGCGTCGCGCCTCTCAAAACGATGTTGTTTTGGTAAGTTTTATATTTTTAGGTATAAAATTTTGTGTAGTTTGTTCATTCGAAACATGGAAATTTTTAGTTATAAAATTCTGTGTTTTCAGATATAAAATTCTGTGCATTCTATTATATAATTCTGTATTTTCAGATATAAAATTCTGTGTATTCTATTATACAATTATGTACATTTGAACATGAATTTTATTTTTAAGAAGTTAACAGCAAACATTTGAAAAAGTTTAAAATGACGTCGTTTTGAGTACCTAGTGCATGGTATAATTTGCCTCCATTTCCTAAGTCCGTCTAGAAAAGGCTGGAGCCAGGAAGCCTGTTAGAAGGGGTCGGATAATGGGCCTATGGGCCATTTTCTCCTGTGCATTTTTTCTGCAATCTATTCAAAAATTGTTCAAGTTTTAGAAGCCCAATTACATCCTGGATAAATTTTACAGAGCCCATTAACAACCGAAAATATCAAGAAGAGGCCCACTATTTCCCATGGCGCAAATTATACCGTGGAATCGTGTTCACCGAGAATGGTGAACACAAGTCAAAACGACGTCGTTTTTAGGCAAAAAAAAAAGAAAAAAAAATCGCGGATGTGGAGTTAACGGCGCGCTACTGATCAAATTATGAATTTTCTGTTATGAGATTATGAATTTTATGAAAATTCATAATCTCATAACAGAAAATTCATAATCGCATAACAGAAAATTCATAATCTCACAACTGAAAATTCATAATCTCATAACAGAAAATTCATAATCTTATAACAGAAAATTCATAATCTCATGGTTCCAAAGTGAATGTGTAGGCATGGTTCCAAAGTGAATGTGCAGGCATGGATTCATAATTTATGAATGTCCGTGATTTCGGACGGGAATATGTAGGCATGGTTCCAAAGTGAATGTGCATGCATGAATTCATAATTTATGAATGTCCGAAACTCCGAAATTATGAATGTCATGAAAATTCATAATCTCATAACAGAAAATTCATAATCGCATAACAGAAAATTCATAATCTCATAACAGAAAATTCATAATCTCATAACAGAAAATTCATAATCTCATGGTTCCAAAGTGAATGTGTAGGCATGGTTCCAAAGTGAATGTGTAGGCAGTCACGTAATTAATTTAAAAAAAAAAAAAAAAAAAAAAAAAGATAACGGTGCACTAACACCGTTGGAACCGTGTTCACCATGAATGGTGAACACGGTTCCATGGCATAACGTCTGTTCCCATGGAGTGACTGCAGGATTTATTCAATAGATACCTTAAAGTACTGATTACATATTTTTTTCATCATTAAAAAAAAAAAAAAGACGCCTCCTATTTAAGAAACAATCATTATATCGTAGATTCGTAGACCAGGGTCCACCATGCAAATCATGTGCAATGTGTATCTTATCCAGATTAGATTATGTACGTGCAGTTGTAGTTAACATATATGATATATTTAACTTCAGTTAACAGATTATGTACACGTTCTAAGGTTGTTTTAAGTTATAATATGTGAACTGTAAGTAAATAAAATGAAGGTACATAATATGTTAACTGTAAATAATAATATGGACCGATATTCATAATGCACATGATGAATATTGGCTCATGATATAATGATTGTTCAAAAAAATCAAACTTTACGGACTAGATGAAATTTTGTATTTTTATTTTGGGTGGAAATTCTATGTTGCCCCCTCTTGCAACTAGTACAAATTCAACATTTTTGCAATCACTTTTGATTATCCCCGATACAATTAGCACCTTGAAATTTTGTTTATTAATTATTGATAATTTAAGTTAATTCCAAAACTTTTAGTTGTTGTTGTTGTTGTTTTTTTTTTTTTTTTTTTTTTTTTTTTTTGAAGGGATAGAAATTGTATATATTAAATAAAAGTTATGTATATCAAGGCCACTAATATATACAAAATTAATACATGGCTAAAGGACAAGAAAAACATCAGTAAAGTAACTATGATTGCATTTTTCTACCACTATGATTCCAGATTCTATAATTCTCCTATTTACCCTAAAACATGTTTTTCATGTGATCACCGACAAAATCCTAAATTAGAAAAATGAATATTGTTGCAGAGCTGTGTAAAAGAATAAAATATGTTATTAATGTCGATAGTGGGTTTGGTTCATATTATCGCATTTTCTTGTACAACATTTTACTTAATTTCATGAGTGACTCATTATATAAACTCAATTTCTTTATATGAAAATAAAGAAAATTATACTCTATGTTTTGTGTTCTTAAAGAACTTGTAATTGATATATCATGATAGTGAAACAATTCATTGTTATAATTCTTATTTATTTATTACAAGAATTGCTTATTATAGACTATGATTCCTACATGCATCCTTCAATTTCTTGGTTGTGTAATTTTTTCCTAATTCTTAGGTTGTGTTATGCATCTAGAAGAATAAATAGATAATATTTCTTTATTCTGTGTTTATATCTTGTACGATAATATGTGTTTGCGTTATTTTGTTTAGTTACCGTTGATTTAACCACAATATAGATTGCTTAGCTTCTTGTTGATTTTCGATCTAGTGCTAATGTCTAGTTACTTATTTTTATATATTACGTGTCATAACCCACAATCACTTGAAGACGACATTGTACACACGTACACTCACTAGTATCAGTGTTTTGCTACATCATGTACATGCAATATGATATGTTAATACAAAAGGTACACACGTTTTTCATGCAAATAAAAGGCCATCCCCAATTGTTTGGCCGGCAAAACAGCAATTATTATGAAACAACCTGAATGAATTAGCTGCTGATAATGATTTAGATTTTTCTTGTTTATGTGGTCGCAAGAGACTTGTATAATACTTCCCATTTACACAAAAAGTTGAGTATGTAGTTGCAGAAGTGCTACGTGGATCAAGTAGTGGATCCAGGACAAACCACCCCCCCCCCCCCCCCCCCCCCCTTTTTTTTCCTTGTAATGACCATTTTACCCTAATGAAAAAACAATTCGAACCAAATTACATTTTTTTGTTAAAAATTGGCCGGCAATTTGAACGGTAGGACCAAATCTGCTAACAATAATTACATAGTTAAAGGACTAAATTGAAAATTTTAAAAGTCGAGTATTCAAATTATCAACATCCTAATAGTCACAGAATCAAAAAGTGCAATTTGTTCTTTTTTTATAATCTTTAGAGACAATCATAGAACCACACAATTGTACGGTGTGAATGCGATAAACCTCGTGAGTCGTATGAAGTTTGAACAACGTTAGAGTAGAGATTATTGGGGGCATAAACCTTGTAGCTCTACGTTCGAGCTCTGATCTCGTTCCGTATAGTCCGTACTCCCATTTCAGCACAGCTGTTCCCTACACGTGCAATATAGTTTAATTTTATACCACTTTTATTAGTGGAAACTCAAGGAAATATATAAGATTAAAAAAAACAGTGCTCGAAACAAAAACAATTTTCTGACCAAATAATAATTGGTCCATTCTGAGTTGTTCCACCTACATGAATACACGGGAACCTGATAGCGGGGACGATGTTTCCTTGACGCCGGGGGAAGGCAATGGGAGAATCCCAAAATACCCCTTTCAAAATCCGGCCTTCACGTGCAGATGGATGGGCAGGATGGCATTATATTTGCTCTAAATTCTAATCTAATCATGCATATATATGCGGTACGTACTGGTCATACTTTTTGACTTTGAAATCAAACTCCCATCAACCACTACGAAACTTCACTACTCCTTCCTCAATCCCACGTTTCCTCAACTTTCCTTGTTCACGCTCATGGCTACTATTCTAGGATTTCTAACTTTACTAATTATAACAGCTTTTTGAAGAGATCGATAAAGACTATGTGTTTTTGGGTGCCATGGATGTTTAATCTTTTTTTTTTTTTTTTTTTTTTACATGACAACAAGTGTTTAAACCTCTTCCCATATCCTCAAAGCAGTGGAAAATGCATAGTCTTCTTTTTCTATTCTCAACCAAGGTGGCAACCGCCTAGGTTGCTTATAGCTGACCATTTCAAATTAAAAGCGTTAAGATCCGAACTCATAATCTTATGGTTATAAGTTTGTATCCTTAATCATCTTGGTTGTGGTAACCCCTCCTTGTCCATTATTGATTAAATGGAAGGTGTATATTTATTTTTTAGTATCCTAGCGTGATCGGGTGTCAAGTGTTATGTCCTTTTTCCCAACGAAGTGAACATGTTAGAGCCTTTGGAACAAATCTTAGAGCAATGCGAGTGATCCTCGATCGAATGCCATGCATCCTTGATAAGTGATAATTGTCATTGGGTAAAAGTCTCACCTCAACAAACATTGCCCATATTTAATATAACACTTCCACTACTTGGTTTACTATTATCTTAGTCATTAGATAATATTGATTAAGAATAATTTATATTAAATAATTGGTATGGTATAAAATACACCAAAAAGTAAGGAGAAAAGAAACATTCTAATTTTGTAAAATTAAAGCACTACCTATTTTGTTTTCTTCAAATCACTCTTATTTTAAGACATTTTCATAGAAACTCAATCCCCCCCCCCCCCCCCCCTCCCCCCCACACACAAAAATTTCTACGCACAAATTGAGGGTTCATGTTGGGCCGACTCCATAAACCAACAGCTACATTAACATCTTCAATTCTATAACCACAATTAGCTCACGAGTTACTTAAGCTCAAATAATTTGACCAGATTCTGTTTGATAAAAATTAAAGTCACCATGTTCATTCATGTAGGGTACACCTAACCTCGTGGAGATCTAATCCTTGATAGTGAGTTAGTTGAAAAGGGGAAAAAAAGAGCATGCCATGCATTTATTTGAATTTAATGCTTGTAATTGGTTTATAACATTGGATAGGCTTGAGGTGCGAAATGTTTGTTTCATGTATCCTTCCTTAGGCATAGTTGGGGTCAAGTGGCCACGGGGAGGCAGGGGACGATTGAGAAATGAAATTAATTTTGTTGGTGGCCAAGAAAAACCTAACTGTCGGTTAGAAATTAGAATTGTGTCCCTGTTTTATTTGCTCCGTCCGTGACTAAATAAATCCATCTATATATAGTGCTGCTGTACACTTATGATAAAAAGAGTTTGTAAAATCTTACCTTTTTCTTATAATAGTATAAAAATTAAATATGGTCTTTTATTTGAGGACTTTTTTGGTTTGAGACGATTAATTATTGACAATGCATGTAAGATAGTTTACCTCATTATGGTTATTTGCTTACTAAAGTCATGAGATGAGATTTACATAATGCACACTATCAAGTACGGGTTGTGGTGTTCTCTCGTCATAAAAAATAAATAAAAATTATTTGAGGATAATAAACGAATGTCCCATTTGTTTTGAGTAGACAATAGATCAAATGTGGCAAAATATACGTGAGCTGAGTTCGGGCTTTCTTGTTTCATTTATCATGACTTAATTTACATATAAACTCTTCATATCTTATGGACATTAACCCACTTATTCGTCCATACTTTTTATTGTAATATGTTTAATTTTAAGAATTGACGATTAAAGTGGGGGTTAAATTGAAAATCAATGGCATTAGTGCTAATTACTTGCCATCTCCTATATATATATATATATATATATATATATATATATATATATATATATATATATATATATATATATATATATATATATATATATATATATATATATATATATATATACTTGTGATTGAGCAAATTTTTTTTTAAGATTGATGAATAGCTAGTATACTTGAGTGCTAGAAATATATACCATTGTAATCTGTTGTGGTTGTGTTTGGTAAATAGTTGTTGGCTGATAGTTGTTTGCTGATTGGGTTAGTGAGTTTGATTAGTTGATAGTATTAGCTAATTGTAGAAAGATGTTTGGCAAATTAGCTGATAGCTGATTATATGCAAAATGACTTTCACAAAAATTAATCGAAAAAATTACTTTGAGCAACTTTTTTGAATTTTAGCATTTTGGAGCCATAAATGGTTACGAAAAGCTAATTAACCAAACAGTTATATTGGTTACTTAACCAAGTCAAACAAGTCAAAATTGGCTAACTATTTTACCAAACATGATCATTACGCTTAATTAATTAGAGACTTCCTTGAAGCACCTGGTACCAACACTTGTAAATTAAACCAGCTAACTACTACTCATGCACGCCTAAGGTTGGAATGATAAATAAAGAGCAGATAGAGGGAGGGACAAAGACAAAAGGCGATAGATATATCAGAGCATAGTTAATAATAATAAGGTTAGTTGCTGGTGACACATTTTACTAATTAATACTCCGATATGATCCAAAGCGTTTGCGTTTAGGCGTAATCAAAGTGATTGAATTAATAATATATCCGAATTAGGCGACACACAAGTTAACACGGCCAGCTAATCCTAGTTTTTGTGTTTGAACAATTATGTTGGGGTGTTATCATCATGTTGTGATGGACTTACCTATCATGACTCGTGAGGTTGACGTTTTCATAACCAAATGCATGCATAGCATCAGCTATTATAATTGTAGTTCGGTTAGAAAAGGTAGTCATTCCAACATCACCCATTTTTGCTTTAACATCTAAGATGACAAGAACCGCTTTGCCATGCCCCATTTCTCCCTTTTCCATATACTTTGTTCATAAGTCACCTTCCTCGACCATTCTGATCTCTACCTTTTCCATTTAAACCTAACCAAGAAAACAAAGTTAAAGTTGCAGACATGGACTTCTCCTTTTATCTCCATCATATCCCCTCTCTCTTATTTGGATTCCATCTTCTTTTATTCCCATTATTCCTCCGTATTATTTTGACTGTTGAAATCTACATCATTGAGTATGTAAAAGTAGTGTAATTTTTGTTCATTTCTTTGGGTGATTTGATGCAGGAAGCCCACAACCACTATATGTATTCCTAAATCTTCTAGGCAGGAGAAGTAATTAAATTGTTCTAGGAAAACCTTATGCGATGAGCTTGAATTGACTGAAAGGCCCTATGCATGTATTGGTAAATCTTCACAGAAGAGGTAAACTATTCTAGGAAGACTCTAGTTGTGGGATAGTTTAAATTCACTAAATTAAAGGGTATTGACAAGAATAAAACTCGTGACTTTTATGTACAACAATCATACTTCACATACTTGTTAGCATATATATTATTTTGTCTTATTATCTTTGTATATTATATAGTTTATATTGTGTGGTAGATATGTTAGATTGTTACACCTGTTCTATTAGTCAGGGTTTGTTAGAGTCCTTGTAGAGATATACTTTGTATTCTCCTTTAATTCAGTTATCGAATGAAAGCTATTCTCTAATCTGGTATCAGCCGGGATATCGATCTTTCATCAATCTCCACCGTAAATTTAGCCCCCCTTTCCCGTAAAACTCATCGGAATGTCTACCAACTCTTCCGAACGTACAGTTTCCGGTGCCGGCTCACCATCTCCGGCTGGCGGGCCCTCTCTAATCATACTAATGTACAATATTTTGACTGTTGAAAAAAGCATGATTATTGTGTATGTTAAAGCAGTGTGATTTTGTTCTTCTCTTTGCATAATGCCGAAACCTGCAATCAATATTTGAAGGTGTGTATTGGTAATTAAATTTCCAAACATGAGATAAAGCACATACACTAGAAAAATCATATGCAATGGGCTTGACTAAGTGTGTTAATAATAATAATAATATAACTTGGGATATTTCGGTACAAAAATCATATTTTATACATGTACTCCACATTCTAATGTACGGTTTAGGTTGAATTGTATAAAACCCTTTGAATTATATATTATGGTTTGTGCTAAATTACCTCTCAAACTTGACTTGCCGGTCTCCATTCAGGTTGAATTGTATAAAACCCTTTGAATTATATATTATGGTTTGTGCTAAATTACCTCTCAAACTTGACTTGCCGGTCTCCGTTCAAAAGATTAATAGATGTTATTAGAGTATACAAATTAAAATAGTTAGGCAAGCTTCTAATGCAATATTCAACACGAGAAGTGTTACAATAATTCAATCGGGTCATTACCGCCCACATACGTGTGTCAACTATCATATATGT
Source organism: Ipomoea nil (assembly GCF_001879475.1). Lineage (NCBI taxonomy): Eukaryota > Viridiplantae > Streptophyta > Magnoliopsida > Solanales > Convolvulaceae > Ipomoea > Ipomoea nil. The sequence continues at coordinate 1,284,070 of NW_017619350.1, forward strand.
TTAGAGCTTCCGTGAAATATGAGTAATATTTATAAAAGGAAAGATTAACTACCATATAGATAGTATTAATTGTACTAAATATTATCCGCGCACTTATACAGATAGTTACTGTGCACAAAAGAATCCCTCACTTTGAGAGATTACGTTGTTGTTCCTACACTATCGCTGGTGAGACTCGACTCCAGGTCATTATTATCAAATTTTAGCTTTGTGATCAACTGAATTGTCAGTTGTCTATGCGGGCACGGGGTAAATTTGTCGTAGGTGTGGTAGCCAAAAGAATGAAATAACATTTTTGACCTTTGTGTGTGAATATATCAAATTATATATATCGTAGACGTTGTATCTATCAAAGTTAGTGCAATTATACCATTTTGTGCATCTAAATTATGACACGTTAACACAAAAACAGTGTCGTTTTCCCGAATTTTCAATCATCATTAGGACTTTGGTTACATGCAGATAGCTACGGATATGCAATGTTCGAATCGCACAAGCAAGAAATTTTTGACGTGCATGATGGGGCAAGCTATGTTATTACTGCCACTATATTTTACTTTGTTTCTCTACGACAAGAAACTATCAACTTCAATTTCAACAAACAACCTAACCAAATTTCCAACCGCCCCGCCGGGTTTACTTTGAAAATCGACATTATATTCAATGACTGCCCACCTTCTTCTCTGTCTTACACGGATTTTTTTAAATCTTTATTTCGCCAGTTTTTAATGGAATAATGTCTATTTTGTAGCGGTAAAGGAGACCAGAAACCAAAAGGGATGACAAAATCAAAATAATATAAAACTGCGTGCTAACTACTCCGTTGTAGACTAAGCAAATGACAACATTTGTTTTATTTTTATATTTATTAGATTCTAGTAAATAAATCAATTCAATAATATAAATATAATGAAATATATCATATGCATATTTTTTTTTTGAAGTGTCATTATCGGGTATCACATCACTCTATATAATTCTAATTATTTAATGACATGTCAATTTAATCTCTAGTTGTTTAATTTATTAATGACATTCCGATAACAAAAAAGAAAACATGAAAACTCAAAACTAACCACTGAAATATGAAGATAAGAATAGCATGTCATTAAGTAGATTTTCTTTTAATGCATAGAATGATGTGATATGTCAAATATATATATTTTTTAATTTGATTAGGTTTTGAGGCTACCCAATAACCAACGGACCAATTCAAACCAATAGGTCAAGGGAGACGATGTCCGATGGTCAAGTCTTTTGGGCTCTTGATTAATTGGTTGGTAAGACTGATTCACATCTATATATATATTTAGCTAGTGGAGTAGTTAGAAACTAAATATGATGCGCCACTTGATGAGATTACGGTATAAATTGACCAACTGTCATTCTCCACCATAAAAAAAAAAATCGATATGTTGATCCCACTTGCCACAATCCATCGCATCATTGCCTTATTGATAAGTGTTTCTAATATAAATAAAATGTCATTACTCACCTAGAGAATCATCTTAATTATATACTCGATATTATATATTATATTACGCACTCACACTTTATTCTATTCACCTACCGTTCACCATAATACTCATTTAATCTATGCATTATCATTTATACATCTCTTATTTCATAATGTAACTCTAAATCCTTACCTCGATCTAATTTACACTATCATAATCCCTACTCCTATCAAATTAACTATACAATCATATATATCTCCTTTAATGGGAGGTAGACTGATAGGTGAATTATATATATGTGTGTGTCTTTTTCTTTTAAACTTTATTATGTTATTTATAAGAAAGAGACTTGTATACTGATGACTATACAAAAAATATATATAGATAATTAAGGAAATTTGGAAATTATAATTAATATACTGACCTACATATGCCCCACGCCACAAATTAAAGAAAAACAACAATAAATAAATAAATAAAATAAAAGAAGATACTCCGAGTGATAATGATACCTACAGAAATTATTATTATTTACCTCTTCAAATAAATAAATAAAAATTTATTTAGAAAAAAACAGGTAAACTACTAGAGGCGTAGCCATGCTCACATTGTAAAATTTGTTTAATGTTAAGTCGGTTGCATTATTGTGGCGGTTATTAAACTAATCAGGTTTAGTTATACTACTAGCTAGTTATATTGTTGAAACGTGATTTAAAATTTGCATATCAGTGAAGGAATCATCAATCAGTTTACATGAGGGGTTTGAATTAATTAGTTGTAATTATATTTAATTAGTTTAATTAATTACATGAGGGATTAATTAATGGGATAAAGTATATATCACGGAGCAACTGTGGAGAATGGAGATTTTAGCCTTCCGCGATCGTTGAAATCGAACAAGTCGTACTCGTTGAGCAACGAGCCAACGAGGCATGTACGATAATGTCCTATGCTCCCCCTGAAATTGTGCTTTAGCTTACTCATTAATCATATAATATAATATTATTTATTTATTTTTGGATGTTGAGAGAAATCTCGACCATTATCTGAGCGTGTGCGCAAGGTAAATCTCGATTTTGTTTAATAAATCTTGCATATAACAAGTAAATCGTACTAGAAAAATCAGGTACAAATTGTTCAATTAAGGGTGTGTTTGGTTTATGGGGTTAGACACAAAGAATGATAATGAAAGTCATACAGAATGTTTGGTTGACAACTTTTTAAAACTTAAGTATAGAAATTAATTATCCATATAATTAAAAAAAATCAATTACCTAATTTAAATAATGTATCATTCCATTAATTCAGCCATATCTCTCCTCATTTCATCACCTCCTAATTTCGTCACCTCCTCACTACATGAAATTAGTGTTTTTAGATTTTTTTTTTTGTTAATGTTATGCTTTGGATGTCATCACATTAGAATTAATTGCCTTGATTTTTTACAATAATATTGATAATCATTTCAATTTCAATATATTACTAACCAAACATGTAAATTAAATTACTTTCACCAAAACTCATTTTAATTATCAAATATTTGATTCTCATTTTGATTTTGATTCCTACGAATGGATACCAAGTATCGGAACTCGATTTGACTGTCTAACCCCGATTGGACCACTTAAACCCCTTCATAAAACCCAAAACAAATACCCCTTTAATTCCCAATAATTACATACTTATTACTTCACTTACTCACAAAACAAAGTAGTTGTTGTCCTCTGTAACCCCATCACCACCAATTAATTTCCTATCTACTACCCAATTAAATACCCATAATCCCCTTAATTATCTACTCATAAATCCTATTAATTCCTACCCAACGGCTACTACTTAACTTACTGCTATAAAAGTGATGTGAATAGCAAGAAGAGGGGGCCACATTCACTCTTCCCCACATGATTCTTCTTCATACTAGAGGACTCTTTCTCTTCAAGAAGGCTCCATCACTTCTATGTATAAAAATAAGCTTCATCCCTACGCAGTATGGGATGTATGAAAATAGCTACCCAACATGTACAACAATACCAACAAAATAATGAAATCCTTAAACTTGGTACTACCCAAAATGGCCGTGGTTTTCCTTTTGATTTCCACGTAAAAATTGTCATATTCTTTTCTTATCTATTTTTTATACTTTACATTTTTTAGCAACACAAATTCTTCATACTTTCTACTTTATTTACCGGTGAATCCACCCGTCTTTCGGTTGTGTTGGACCCCATGGGCTTCCTAAAAGTCCTAAAATCAACACCTACATTGAAACCAAACACGCTCTGAGAAAGTGTTAGTAAGAATCGAATTGCGAGTAATTAAAGTATGAATTATGAACTATTCAATACATATTTCCATTCGGTTTAATGCTGTAAATTTTCTTTGTCACACAAAAAAAACATATATATATTTTTACAATAACGTTTTGCAATTGAAGCACGATTGTTACATGTTTAAACTCGTATTGATTCAAACAATAAACCAAAGTGGTGAATACTCGAAATTGCAATGGCTAACTGCAATTGCAAACGCGTCAAAATATTGACACATTAATTTAGAAAGGTGGCGGGTCAAGTCAATAATTTTACTCCGTATACTAAAGTGCGGTCGGTCCATCATCACCTTGTGGAAAATGCAGATTAGACGACAACCGGTAATCAATTTATTACGTGGCAGGTATACATACATACTATACGGAGGTTTGAACAATAACCGCCACCTAAAAAAAATTGAGGCTGTTCTCCGACCGTCGCCGCCGTAATGTTTTGGCCGGTACGGCAGCAGCAATTTAATCCTGAGATTCAACGACACATGCTAAGCTCAACACAGATTCCGGCCAGGAACCGCGCAGGAAATGAGCCAGCACGTGATTCCTCAACCTTGTTCGATCTGCGGGAATTTTGCATGGATCTAATCCTTTTTTAATCCACTCCTTAATTCTACTGCCGCTGCAGTAATTAATCAACTAATTGTGATACAGCTAGCCAGCACACACTACTAACATAAATCATTAATTCCTAATTACTTTACGTATTACTTAATTAAATTAAACAAAAGTTTATGATTTGTTCCATACGTTATTTCTGTAACGGAAAATGTGATGGGGATTTGAATAAAAAAAGAAACCAAACAGGACTTAAAGTGGCGTTCCAGAGTGAAGATAATTTATGTAATTTGGGTATTGGGTAATGTTGTGATGTCAGGAATTTGTTTTTAATATATATATGTATTTGTCTTTAACGGATGAAACTGCCAAGTTCGCCGGCCGGCCGTCGTAATCGTGGTCCAACATTTTTACCGGAAAGCTGGCGCGTGGTTTGGGTGACGTAGTAGTTTGGGGTCCAAAGACCGAACCTCAAGCTGTACGCCCGGCTGAGGTGGCCGCTTTGGGGCCCACGTGTACCCTACAGTAAGGGGCATGCAGACGTGGATGGGCCCCCACTGTGTCCCCTCTTCCCATTGCAACATGATATTACAAAATTGTCCACGACCTCTCTAGTCTCTAGCTAGCTCCCGTCGACTTCCTTCCAACCTTCCAACCTTCTTTTTGTCTGTGCCGCCCACCGCGTAGGCCCCACCATGACATGGCACGTGACGTGGCTCCTTACTCTCCACTTCTCCTATTTAAACACTCAATCCCCTCAATCCTTTTCCCTCACTACTGCACCCCAAACGCAAAGGCAAAGCTCTCCGATCTCCGATCTCCGATCCTTAGTCTCTCCCTCCGATCCCTCTCTCTTAAACTAAAAACTGTAATATTATTATATATATACTTTCCTGAGAACTCCATAAATGGCGGTTGACTCCGTTTTAACGTCGCCGTTGGGTCCTCCGGCCTGCGAGAAAGACGCCAAGGCACTTCAGTTCATTGAAGAGATGACCCGAAATGCCGACGCCGTTCAAGAGAGAGTGTTGGCCGAGATTCTTTCCCGGAATTCACAGACCGAGTACCTTCAGCGTTTCGGACTTAACGGCGCCACTGACCGCGAAACGTTTAAGTCCAAAGTTCCGGTAGTAACCTACGAGGATCTCCAGCCGGAGATCCAACGCATCGCTAACGGCGACCGCTCTCCAATTCTGTCTTCTCACCCCATCTCTGAGTTCCTCACCAGGTCAGTATATAACTATATATTAATTACTTAATTGCCTAACAAAAACACAAAAATATCTTATATAAAAAAGCATATATCAAATGCGATTGATATTGACTGGCATGTGTATTTGTCAATTCAAACAGCTCTGGAACGTCAGCTGGCGAGAGAAAATTGATGCCCACAATCAAAGAGGAGCTGGATCGTCGTCAACTTCTTTACAGCCTTCTCATGCCTGTTATGAACCTGTAAGTATTTAACTCAAGTAAAAAATATTAATATAACCCCAGCCAAATTCGTCAGATTAAATAGTTACGAATAACTTAAGTTATTTTAGTGTTTTTATTATATTCTAATAATATTTTGCTTGTTTTGTGTATGTAACAGTTACGTGCCTGGATTAAACAAGGGAAAGGGGTTATACTTCATGTTTGTGAAGTCTGAGACGAAGACGCCGGGAGGGCTTGTGGCCCGGCCCGTTCTTACCAGCTACTACAAGAGTGAGCACTTCAGGACCCGGGCTTACGACCCGTATAACGTCTACACCAGCCCGAATGAAGCCATACTTTGCCCGGACTCTTTCCAGAGTATGTACACGCAAATGCTTTGCGGGCTCTACGAGCGGGAGCAAGTGCTTCGACTTGGCGCGATTTTTGCTTCGGGGCTTCTCCGGGCCATCAGGTTCCTCCAGCTACACTGGCCGCAGTTGAGTAACGACATCCGGACCGGAATTCTGAGCCCGCATGTGACAGACCCGGCAATCTGCGAGTGCATGACACGGGTTATGAGGCCCGACCCGGAGTTGGCGGACTTTATAGCCCGCGAATGTTCGAAGGAGAACTGGGAGGGAATTATCACCAGAATTTGGCCGGGGACGAAGTATCTGGACGTGATCGTCACCGGAGCCATGGCGCAGTATATTCCGACGCTGGATTATTACAGCGGCGGGTTGCCGATGGCATGCACCATGTACGCCTCGTCGGAGTGTTATTTCGGCCTGAATCTCAACCCCATGTGTAAGCCTTCAGAAGTGTCCTACACAATCATGCCCAACATGGGCTACTTCGAGTTCCTCCCACACGACCAAAACTCCGACGGGTTCACCCGTGACTCGCCGCCGCGACTCGTTGACCTCGTGGACGTCGAGGTCGGAAAGGAGTATGAACTGGTAATCACAACCTACGCCGGCCTCTGCCGCTACCGAGTCGGGGACATCCTCCGAGTCACCGGGTTCCACAACTCGGCGCCGCAGTTCCACTTCGTTAGGAGAAAGAACGTTCTACTCAGCATCGACTCGGACAAAACCGACGAGGCCGAGTTACAGGGCGCCGTGGAGAACGCCTCGAAGCTCCTAACTCAGTTCAACACCAGCGTGGTCGAGTACACGAGTTACGCCGACGCGAACACCATCCCGGGACATTACGTCATATATTGGGAGCTGTTAATGAGAGACCCGTCGAACTCGCCCAGCAAGGAGGTGTTGGACCAGTGCTGTTTAGCCATGGAAGAGTCGCTGAACTCGGTGTACCGACAAGGCCGAGTCGAGTGCAACTCAATCGGGCCCCTGGAAATCCGAGTCGTGAAAAGCGGCACGTTCGAAGAACTGATGGACTACGCGATCTCTCGAGGCGCGTCGATTAACCAGTACAAGGTTCCCAGATGTGTTAGCTTCGCACCCATCATGGAACTCCTCGACTCACGGGTGGTTTCGTCGCACTTCAGCCCCTCTCTGCCACGTTGGACTCCTGAACGAAAATGTTGACCCGACCCAGTCAACCCAAGTCATTTAGGAACCCCACCCCCTCTTCAGTTTTTTTTTTCTTTTTTATTTTTATTTTCTCTGTCACCTTTTGTGATTAGATTTTTTATTGTATCTAGATTAGGACGTTTGGGAAGAATTAGGTTCTGCTGTCTCATGAATGCTTTAACATGTGAAAAGGATGTAATATCCCATGCTTGTTCAAATCAACTGTTTCTTTCGTCCAAGCAACTAATGCATTATGGCACTATTGACTAAGATAATTATTTATCTTCTATATAAATATCCATATCCTCTTTTTTGTCAAAAACCAATATAAAAAATTTAAGTTTATAATATATATTGGGTTGAGACTCGTTAATTGATTATATTCAATAATTTTTTATGTGATAAATTTCACTGTTTATACGTATTCGTATGCTTTATTAAGTAGGGAATATTTAGTTACAAGGTCTCGGGTTACCGTAATCGAAGGTCTCTCTTTTTACAAGCATCTAGCAAGGTATTTATAGGAAATTAGAGGGGACACATGCCGGGGGCCAGTATGTACGCCACGTGTACTCCATGCACTCAGCAGTCTCAGAGGCCAGAGAAAGGCGTCCACGTGTCGAAGAGTATCCGTCTAGCCAATAGCTATTGGGCTTGGTTATCAACATACCCCTTTAAAGACTTAGCACGGGATCAGGGCCTTGCTCGGTCAACCGGCCAAGTCGAGACCGAGCACAAGAGCTAAGGGCAGAAGCTCACCAAACCAATAATCAACAGTGGTCCGGCTCTAGAGTCTGATCCGAGCAGGTGTTCAATACATACGGGTCAGTATATCGGGATAAATTCTCTATCAATTTTATTCATATGCATTACGGTAATTGATTGATGACCTCGATTCAATCTTAAATTCTAGCTAATAACACTTTTTAAAGATATATCTGCACACATATGATGAGCATTAACCAGTAATAATTGGGTCATCTTAACCAACCCATCCAACATATAATGTTGGTAACAAAACAGTAATCATCATCGGCTTGCATTTTAAATCTTGTAATGTCGGTAACAACCTAATAATTATCTGCTTAGCTTGTATTTCAAGTCTTGGTCGAAGCTTCTTGCTTGCTACGCCTTAACACAAGGAAGATTAGAGCTTTAAGCTAAGCTAGCTAGCAAGAATCGAGACAGAAGTTAATATTAAGAAAAAAAATTATTAAGTATTTAATAAAGCATTATTCGATCAAAGATAACTAAATTGTGTGGAAATTGTATACATGTTTGGCAGCCGCCGGCCGCCGGCGGTTGACCTGGGACAGAATATCCATGGCGGCGACTTTCATGAAATTCAAAAACCATTTGATGTTTGCACTTTAATGTAAGGCTGCCAACTCAGTGCAATTAATAGTCCGGCATAAAGAATGAATGGAAATTATTCGTCCCCTAGTTGAATCTCCAACCCCGTTCCTTCAGGGACATCCAGACATTCGATAAAATTAGAACGATACAGAGAAAATTAGCATGATTCTGGACAAAAATGACATGCACACATCAAGGAACTTCAGTCCGACAGTGCACCGTGACTCAATAACTTAACAAACAAGACCAAATATTGTACAATGAATTTATCTAATTTAAATATAATCCCTAAACTATGGTCGCCAAAATTCAAACCTTAATTTATTTTCCGAATATTGCCCTCTGGGACAGGAATGGAAATTATATATAGTTAAGGATAAGGAAGCTGCGAAGGCATTTGATTGTTAATTGGTGAATGGGGCCGTGGCCAAGGGGTTATAATAATCATAGATTATTTAAAAATATATATTTTTTAGTGGTAGAAATTTTACCAAGAATGACAGAATAATTACGCTGAAATTTTGGTACGTAGGTGAAATGTTTGAATTATCTTACCAAAAGAGACGACAATATTCAATGCCAAAACTATCCTAATTTGTACTTGATGATATCAATATGTCGGATATCCTATTTATCCACTATCCTATTCACTATTTTTTTCATATTAGAAAAAAAAAATTTAGATGGAACAAAGTATAGTCACGACACTCCAAAATTATCCACTGCTAAAATGAATTGTGGGCACATCTTGATGGGGATCATTCAAAGTCTGCAAATTAAATTAAGTTGTACACTCTTTACATGCGTTGCCAATTCAATCAGTATGCACACGAATTAACTTCAATTCATTATGAATACGTTTGACACAACGCACCTGTCTCGTCGTAATTATATATAGAATGTGACAAAGATGATTACATTTAGGAAATTACAACAAAGTGGAAATGCATCAATTACAATTTGATTAAGTCCTATTCTACTATAAGATAGGTATAGATAATAACATACAAAAGAACAAGACCAAGCCAATATACTAAGAATTAACAAATTATTCTGTAGACTTGGATCCAATATGATCCGTTAATTGCTTTTAAATTTTATATTATCGATCTCTATAAGTTTAATTCCAATACAATCAATTTATGATAAATAATTCATAACTTTGCAAAGAGGTTCATGGTAACCCTCATCCTAAATTGAAACTCACAATCTATTCAACAATCATTATCATGTTCTCTAAATCTCTAATTATGAAATTATGAATAATTAATCCCTGATTCTTCTCTTTCGGAATACTTTAATTAGCTACGGTCCAAGCATGGTTTAAGAGGTCATGAATATCACATTAGGAAAAGAATCTTAGCACAATTTGTGAGAGTAAAAAAAGGTCGTAAATTACGACCGCCCTGGCTAGTTGCTGCCAAGCTAGTCTATGTGAATTAGATCTTGCTTTGTGTATTTAATCCACAAGCACATGGCTATGGCATTGAATCCCATATTTAAAGTTTTCATCAATTTTGTTTTCCTATTTTAGCTAACTTTCTTTCTTTTGGGTTTATGAAAAAGTCCGCAATCGATATTTAAATTAAAAGCTACTCGAAAATGCACCCTAGATGAAGACTGCGGTATGACAACAATAGTCATCAAAAGACTATAAAGAGATAAAACAACACTCTTTGAATGTAGCTTGTCTTATGACTTTATTTAGCAAATTAAAAGACCATAAGAAAATAAAATAACTTAAGTTGCCCATAAAGATCAAATGTAATTCCCACAGTAAATTATATTTGGAACTCTTGCCAGACCAACTCGACTAGAGTTCTTCTTCTTGATTTACTCCCAACATATATGTCCATCTAGGCATCTAGGGTTACATATAACATATATGCCATGGAATTCCATCAATATATATATATATATATATATATATATATATATATATATATATATATATATATATATATATATATATATATATATATATATATATGCCTTTAATTTTGAATGAAAGACATACTTATGCAGTGTCTAAGCCACTATATTATATTACTAATGGACTCACTTGATTCCAATAAATTTTTTATTCAAAAAGTGTGTATATATAGAATTGTATATATTATGTCTCTTACAATTGTATGGTGGCTTAATTAGCTTCAAAAAATAGGAGAGGACAGAGTGTGTAGATTATATTAACTAGCTATATAGGTTGAGAATAGAAATAAAAAAAAGTGCAAGTTGACAAAACCGCCTAACACTGTTTTAAAATTTTGATGATAAGATAACACTTATATTGTAGGGGACAGTAAATCTTTTTCTTGTATGTATAAAAGTGTAGGTTGACAAAAATGTCCAACACTATTTCATATTTTGACAATTTTACACCTATTATAGGGAACATTAAATTTAAGATTCACGTGTACGTGTGTGAAAGTGTGAAAGTGTAGGTTGACAAAGATGTCCAACACAATTTCACATTTTGACAATTTAATACCTATTACATGAATCATTAAATCTTTCTTATGTAAAACGTAACTAGATTAACAGAAATGTCCAACACGATTTCATATTTTAATAAGTTAAACACGCAATGCAGGGGACATTACTTTTCTTTGTGTGTAGTCGTTTTTTAATCTTTTAGTAAAGTTAAAAACACTGTTGAAAAGGTAATTAAAAGTTTATATTTAATGGTGTCAAAATGTCTATGGAAAAGAATAACATGCATAAGAAGACAAACTGCTCTTTCACAAAACAATGGGCATATCTACCTAGCTAGTAGCTACCCACCACGTTATACACAACTTCACTCTCTCTTCATCTTCTACGCAATTGCAATATTCACATTGTAAATATAGTAAATTATATTTTGATTCACATCGTAAGGTAGACAGCTAACAAATGTTCATCTTTAATATATTTACTTTTATTTTTAATTAATTAGTGTATTATAAGTTCATTTTCAAGTCGTATATAAAAAATAATAAACCTTCAAAAAGAAAAAAAAAAAATTCTGTATTGTCCGTGGTCAACCTTACAATATATATTAATCATGAGGTAAATTCTGCTTTTATATGATAGTTTACAAACTATAGGAGAAAGGTATACCTAAACCGCACTAGAAAAAACTGTATACAAAGAGCTTGACGTTGTTGACAAAAATTATTGAAGAATCAAACTCGTGATCTTTAAGTACGAAAATCATGGTTTGTCCCCTTCGCAACCTTTTTTAACCCATTGCAGCATTTACTCTAACCTTTTGGAAGGATTATGAATTTTTTTAACAAAAATAATAATAATAATTCTTCTTTGGAATAATGAAGACAACGGTCCGTGGTAGTATTCAATGTACGTGGCCTTTAATTTACTTATCGTCTACCTCAGCTCACTGCCTTCATGTCTGTGCTTTTATTGTCAAGATGTTATGCTTTCCTACCGCATGCAGTTTCAGCGGCTATAAACCAACCGGCCGGCCGGCAGCCAAAGCTTGCCATCCATGCATACGGTCGGTCGCCATATCAAAAAAGTGGTTAATAATGTTCTGAATTAACCACGCAGCGTCGGTAAATTTTTGGCTTTTTGTCTCAATGTAACGTAACCTTTTCTCTGCAAGGATCCATCTTTAATTTGAAATTCGGGACCGCTTACAAGAATTTACTTTCAATCTTCAAAAAAAAAAAAAAATCTTAAAAAGTGTTAAAAATAATTATTATCAGCTTATGTCACTCTCAGTTCGTATAGTGTAAGCGGGCTTAGCTCAATGATTTCAGTGGGCAGTATTTGAGAGAAGAGATCAAGGTTCGAACTTCGGCGGTAGTGTGGGAAATATGTTCAAAGTGGGCACTGGTATTTGGTCCTGTCCGCTGAACCCATTGAGTCACCATGATTTACATCCTCCCAAATACTATGTCGGACCGAGGTGGCCAAAGTATAGTGAATTTCGGCTTGACACCATACAAAAAGGTCCGTACTTTTTACCTTCCACGTAAAGATCATTGTGTCCCTTTATTTTTCTTCTCCATCCATTATTTATCTTTTATTTAATTTTCCGATTATATTAACCCTCCGCTTGACTACTCTGGTGGGAAATAAAATCAACAATTGTAATAACACGTACTCTACTTTTAGCTCACCCCGAGTGACAAAAAACTCTTCATCCCTTCCTAGTATTTAATTTATTCATATTTTCATTATCCATTATAAACTCAAGTCCAACAGTTTATGTTGGGATTACTAAATTAATTGTGTCGAAATCCAAAAGTGATACAATGTATTTGGATCAATTCTGAATTTTCCGACAAGATGGAATTTGTTGGTGAACTTTGTGGATAATCTGAAAGTTTGTTGTAGTGCATTTTCCATACAAATGCCGTGACAATAAGTATATATATATATATATATATATATATATATATATATATATATATATATATATATGGATCTTGGATTAAGCAATAAAAATATTATCTATCATGATAAACCTTTAATATATTATTTGGAATCATTGTACTAACAACAAAAGACATCATGTTACACTCACATGCCATCCTTCCACGTGATCTTCCACTCCTTTAGGACCAACCGTGCAATTTTAGATATAAAATGCCCATGGATTAGGTTGGCCCATTAAGAAATAAAAACAATAAATTTCTCGTGGGACGGGCCCAGTCAGCTGAAGTGGGTTGGCCCGTTAAGAATTGTTTATAGATGCTGCGCTGACTCACCACGTGGGGCGGCCCGCTTGACACAACTAAATTGATGCTCTAGAAGAAAATTAAATAAATATTATGCAATTTTTTTTTATTTATTTAAGATACATTCAATAAATATATGGCGTATGAGCTCATGATGATTCATGGAATTATTATTGTGTGGACTGTGATCTACATAGCTGTACATAATTGTGTGGATCATACTATGATTATTATCAAATAAAGTATATTTAATATATAAATAATGTACTTTTAATATATTAAAAACGAATAATTTTTAGTATATTAAAAATGTATTTTTTTGTTATAGTCCACAACACTTTGTGGATCATGATTCACATAATAATTTGTCATTCATGGGTTGAGTTGGAACCTACTAGATTACTCATTTCCGAGAGCAACATTTTTTTAGGGTGAAAATGTAACATTCTTCTGAATTTTTCGCAGTGTTGATCTCACGAGTATTGTTGCCACTCATAGGATTGTTTCACGACTTTCGAATCTTGTAAATTTGGTCCACGATTATCATTTTTTTTATAGTATAAATGGTTCTTCCGGCTAAATCTCATCCACGGCTCAACCCTACTATAAAGGGAAAAAAATCCTCACAAATGGACGAAAATTGAGAAGGAAGGACCATTTGTGCTTAAAAAAAAAAAGTTGTGGACCAAATTTATAAGGTTTGAAAATCGTAGTGGAATCATGTTAGTGTGACAAAAAATGTGAAAAATCCATTTTTTTGTTTCCCATGGATTCGTTAAAATTAGTTAATTACGGACAAATGTGGTAGTTGTCGAAGCAAGGCCACAAAGGATGATGCACATTTCCCAGCATTCTCATTTCCCCAACTGGAGAGTGCATGTTTCTTCTCTCTTGCCATTTCTCTATCATTTCATGCACTCGCTTTCACCCAATTCAGATTTCGCCCCTCTCTCCCAGCTTTTACAAGGTCGTATTCCCACCTCTCATCTCGTCCAAATCCACGCTCGCGTTTTTCGTCTTGGCGCACACCAAGACAACCTCGTAGCTACTCGCCTTGTCGGCCAGTACCCGTCCAAGCTAGCTCTCCACGTTTTCCATCACCTGCAGAAGCCCAATCTTTTCCCTTTCAACGCCATTATCCGAGTGTTGTCTGAAGAGGGTTTATATTCTGATGCGTTTTTGGTGTATAAAAATTTGATTAAGTTAAAGTTCCTCTCTCCCAATGACTTGACGTTTTCTTTTCTCCTTAAAGCTTGTGCCCGCGCCAGTGATTCAAGTTATGTTCAGCAGGTTCATGCCCACGTTGTAAAGTTTGGATTTTTAGTTAATTCTTTTGTCTGTAATGGCTTGTTGAGCGTGTACGCTAAGAGCCTGAAAGATTTCGACTCTGCTTGTAAATTGTTTGATGAAATGCCTCAAAAGGATGTGATTTCTTGCTGGACTTGTTTGATTTCGGGATATGCCAAGTCGGGTCAATCTGAGAAAGCTCTGTCAATATTCTTGTCAATGGTTAAGGGGAATTTGAGACCTGAGAAGGATACTATGGTTAGTGTACTATCTGCTTGTTCTAATCTTGATTTTGTACAGGTTGAGAATTGGATCAGGAAATTATCAGATACAGTTAACCATTATGATCTGAAAGATTTTAGCTTTGACTCTGTGAAAACTGTTCTTGTTTATTTGTATGGTAAATGTGGAGAGGTTGATAAGAGTAGGGAGATGTTTGATCAGATATCTGTTGATGGGAAGAGAAGTGTGCTTTCTTGGAATACCATAATTGGTGCCTATGTCCAAAATGGATGTGCTTTGGAGGCTCTAAGTCGTTTTCGGTTGATGACAGAGCAGCACAAGTGTAGTCCCAACCATGTTACAATGGTTAGTATGCTCTCAGCTTGTGCTCAAGTTGGTGATTTGGACCTCGGTGTTTCGGTCCATGAGCACATGAAATCGAGCCAGCGAGAGGGAGTTGGGTTACTTTCAAACAAAAATCTTGCAACCGCGTTGATAGATATGTACTCCAAATGTGGGAGTTTGGAGAGGGCGAGGGAAGTGTTTAATGAGATGGTTGCAAAAGATGTCGTCTCATTCAATGCCATGATCATGGGCCTAGCGGCGAATGGTGAAGGGGAGAACGCGATGAGACTTTTTGCCACGATGCTAGAGCTCAACCTGCAACCAAATGCAGGCACATTCCTCGGCATCCTATGTGCTTGCAGCCACTCAGGACTATTGCAGAAAGGCCGGGAGATGTTCAAGGAGATGAGCCAGCGCTTCTCCATTGCCCCGAAACTAGACCACTATGCTTGCTACATTGACCTCCTTGCTCGAACGGGTTGCATTGAAGAAGCGCTTGAAGTAGTTACCTCAATGCCTTTCGAACCAAACAATTTCGTGTGGGGGGCTCTGCTCGCTGGCTGCCTGCTTCATAACAAACTAGAACTCGCCAATTTCATCTCTTCCATGCTTGTTCAGGTGGATCCACATAGCTCTGCTGGCTATGTGATGCTGTCCAATGCATTTGCCATAGATCATCATTGGAACAATGTTTCAGGGCTGAGATCTTCCATGAAGGAAAGCGGGGTAACTAAGCAGCCCGGTTGTAGCTGGATCAACATTGAAGGAAATGTGCATGAATTCCTTGCAGGATCTGCAACAAATTTTCAAGATGGAAGAATACATGATGCACTTGAGGGATTACTGAAGGAGATGAAATTACCAAGTGCATAGAAGAATTTGATAGCCTTTTTTTGTAGGATTTTTGTGTATGTTATTTTCTGTACAAAGCTAAGAATAGAGATTGAAGATGCAATAATCTCTTGTATACAATTTCAGGTTTTTAATTTGCCATTCAATTATATGTATTTAGCAGTTCTTGTGAAATTTGGGAATTAGAAACTAGCATTATATTGCCTTTAAGGACCATTTACAATTCCATTTTTGTTGTTGTCATCCAAATTATTTAGGAAAATGCTAAGTTCCTAAAGGCTATTTGATTTACAAAAAAAACCTTCCGGTGACTATTGCTCTTGGTAAAATCCATCTTAGACAAAGAGTCAGCATAACCTAATATTAATATTAGAAGGGTAGAGATTTATAGAATATTATAAAACATTATAGAACTCATATGATTGTATAGAATTTTAGGAAGGATTTTAAAAATATAATAATATCATACAATCGAGTAGATCCCCACCTTCCGTTGTGAAGGTGGAATGAGTATAAATAACCTCATGGCTCATTTTGTAACAATAAGTTGTCGAAGAAGATGCTTGGTGGTGAAGAGTCACAAGATGAATAAAAAATAGGAGAAAGAGAAAATGTCAAAAAAGTTTTAATTAGAAGGGGTAAAGGATGCCATTTATTTAAAATAATAAAAATAAAGATGAAAAAAAAAAATTTAGAATCTACCAACTTATTTTCGAAAGGCGTTTCATAGACCACAATGGCAATTTTGTTCCTTAGCGGGGTTCCTTCTCCTTGGTAGACAACAATGGCCAATTTTGTTCCATAGCGGGGTTCCTTCTCCTTCATAGAAGGACGATACACCATTTTGTTCCTCTGGCGGCTTCTCCGTGACAGTGGAACCCTCAAAGATTTGCAAAATGGTGCCAATAGGAACATCATTACTCTGTTGAGATTCACCGTACTCCTCTTTTAAAAATAAGCTATTATTTTGATCATGATGATAAGCTATAAGCTTTTAAATAATAAGCTAATTATTACGGTTTAGGTTTCTATTCAGCAAGTTGTATATTAAAATATGTTAATTAATAAGATAATAATAAAAGGTGACCAATTTGTTTAGAGGATCAAGTATCAATCATTATGTATATAGAAAAATCATATAATAAAAGATTTTGTTGCTGGATTAAATATATATTGATTAGTCGACCATTTGAACTCTCTCAGCTGGATGAGACAGGCTACACACAATATTATCCACACTGCACCACGAAATGCACTCTAAAAAAATTTAATTTTGTAATATTATAGCACTTGCAGAAGTAACTTATTATTATTTACCCTTACTACCTAGGAAGATCAGATAAACAATTTAAAAAGCCTAAATATTAGCCGAAGAGTTGTATTGTGATCAGATTCAATGCCTACCCCACTCTCTAAAATCTTGTTGCCGTGATCCATGGAACAAACTCTCCGTTTGTTTGGTTTCATCTCCATCCTCCTCTCTTAAACCCTACTACTATACTGCATATACTTCAAAACCCTATATTTTTTCACCTCTTTGAATTTCTTTGGGTTTATTTAATTTCTGTTGCAATATGGATGGATGGAATGGAGATCGGCTGTTTCCCACCGTGAACAACCGCAATCTGCTGCCGGGTTCCGCATTGCTCTCGCCGTCCGACAGCTACGGTTTGTTCCACGTAACTTCTGCTCCGGTGATCGGAAAACACTTCCAGGTAAACCCTAATAATCTAACTACCAACGCGAATGGGATCCATTCCAATCCCTTTGATCTCCTACCGGTTACCGGTAGATTCCACGGCGGCGGCGGCGGCGGTAACAATCCTTTCGCCATTTCACCAGTTGCCGGCGGCGGCGGCGGCGGCGGCAATATTCATCCTGCTCAATTCGGCATTAAACGTTACCCTAATTCAAGCCTGGTGAACGACAGTTTCGAGTTTCTCGGAGACGCTACTGCAGATTCGAACTTCAGGATCGGCGTCCGGAGCCTGATGACCGACCGGATTCCGTCCGCCGCCGGTTACAAGACCAGAGACGGCGCGCTATCTCTCCATGAATTAGAACACGCTCTTCGTGAAACCAGCAATTTCAACCTCAATTTCAGTAGCAGAAACAACGGATATAGCAGATTGGGAAGCAGCAACAACAACAACATCAACCTCAACCTACAACCACCCTCCATTAACCGCAGTCCCCGACAACCTCAGCCGCAGGTCATGAATTTCTCCACTCTCGAAGACCTGAGAGGCAAGGTTTTGCTGGTGATCAAGGACCAGCAAAGCTGCCGATTCTTGCAGCAGAAGCTGGAGGAAGGTAAACCCGAGGAAGTGGAGATGATCTTCTCCGAGGTTAAGAATTGCGTCCGTGAATTAATGATCGATCAGTCCGGGAACTATCTGATTCAGAAGCTTTTCCAGGTCTGCAACGCCCCACAAATGTCTGAATTACTCGTCTCCACCGTCAGAGACGATCGTCAACTCGTCGCCGTCTGTCTTGACATGCATGGGTAAATTAAACCTCGTAAATCATACATTACATGATTATTGTATCGAGTATAATTTAAAAAAAAAAAAAAAAAATTCTCGTATTTTATCATTTTTGAGATTTGGTTTTTGTGGATGGAAGGACGAGGGCGATGCAGACAATGCTGCAGCACCTTACAACAATGGAGCAAAGAGCTTTGGTTGTCTCAGTTCTAAGGCGCATCACAGTAACCTTGACAAAAAGCGTCAATGGACATCATGTGATTCAACACTGTGTCAAGTTCTTCTCCGATGAAGAGAAGAAGGTATAACAAATGAAAAATACTACATATACTCTCTTCTCTACTCCCATCGCAATACTCAAAATCCAACCCAGAGGCTTGTAATGAAGCCCACATGAAAAAAAAAAAAAAACTTTACTTTACACATGGGGAAACCCTAGTTACTATTGCCTTGTGACTTAACCGGCAAGTACATCAGGTTAAGTTGTTTATAGTTGATAAGGTTTCTCATTGGATGTGAGGGATCTTATAAGCAGATTAGACTGTCATAATTGATTGGTTCAAACTAAGAGATTGAACTTTAACCTTGTGGTTATCATGACCGGGCACAGACTTGATGAGTTGCCCCAACATATGATGTTATGAACATATATACGCAGTTTCATTGTAATTATCATCATATTTTGGGTTTGTTTGCAGCCAATTCTGAGTGTGATAGCAGACAACTGCCTGGACATTGCAACGGACAAGAGTGGGTGTTGTGTTCTTCAACACTGTGTTGAAAACGCAGATGGGCAATCGCGAGAGCGCCTCGTGGCTGAAATCACTGCAAATTCCATAGTCCTATCTGAACATCCTTATGGGTATGTGCAGTGCTTTTTCATGTGTTATATATGGAAGAAACTAAGGGGTCGGTTGGTTGGTTGAAATGTGGGTTGTTCTTGAATCTATGGATGAATTTGTGGCGTTGTTTCAGGAATTATGTTGTGCAGAACATTCTGGGACTGAAGATACCACATGTGACGTCGGAGATCTTGAAACAGCTGCAAGGGAGCTTTGTTTCGTTGTCGATGAACAAATACGGGAGCAATGTGGTGGAGAAGTGTTTGAAAGAGTCGGAGAATGAACAGGCAATGCAGGTGGTGGAGGAGATCATATCCAGCCCAAATTTCTTGATGCTTCTTCAGGATCAATATGGCAACTATGTTGCCCAATCTGCACTCGCAATATGCAAGGTTAATATACACCCCATCTTCTCCCATTTTATCACTTTCTTTAAAAAAAAAAATTAAATTAAATTTTAAATAAACCGGACACACCTAAAGAACCTGTGCTCCTAAAACAGGTTAATCCTGAATACTGATCCTCCTCACACTTAATGGACTAAATTATCGTGATTTACTCAAATTGGGATGTGAGCGAGAACTATGGGGCCAGGAAATTTTGCCGCCTTTGCTAGGGGCTAGGTTAACCTTGAACATGCTTCCAAAATAGACCCTAAGTGGTGAACTCCTTGAACACCATGTCTTCCCACCTAATTATAGGTCATGGGTCACTGTGGTTTATCTATCCATTATCCATTATATCTGGGGGTGTGGGGTCGTAAAGAGAGATAATTTTGCTTTTGAGTGGTGGGCTCCTTGGGTACCGTGTCCTCCCACCTACTGAGACCCACCTACTGAGGCGAGAGTCACCCTAATTATCCATATCCTGTCAGGTGGAAGAATAAAGACTTGGAGAAGAGAATTTTACTTTTTATAGACAAGGTTAACCTTGAACATGCTCCATCAAAACAGGTTAAAATGAGCATGCATAGACAGTGACACATAAAATAGGATGAAAGGAGAGTATAAAATTAGGTCATCATAATATATTATTGAATATTTTGTTGTTTTGTATGTACAGGGATCTACCCGGCATGCAATGGTTAATCTCATAAACATGCATTATAACTACTTGCACAGCCATCCCTACGGGAAGAGGGTGCTGGCAAAGACCAGAGGGAACAAGCAGCAGCTGCATGGATGAGCAACAAAACCCATATATGTTTGTAAGCTGTGTAGGATGAGAGATTGAGAGAGAGAGAATGGTGGTGGTGGATATATGCATGCATGGGATTATTATATAACAACGTATCGATCGCTGTGTCACTACGTACGTACACTATGTTGTCAGCTTTAAGTTTGTGAGTCTTATTAGATCGAAATGGTTTGTTGCTTGTAGTTTTTCAAGTGTCATTGTGATTCTGCTCCTTTGGTATATATATATATGTATGCTGATAGAGCAGATGTAAAATAAATTAGTTTTGTTTAGTCCGGATTGGATAATTGTATTAATTGTCTGCATCTCCCTGCTGCATATCATGCTGCTTCTCATCTTACACTTCTTCGGATTTTCCAAACTTTTAGTTTGTATGTGGTGTTTAGCTTGGCTCAAGCTATCTTTTGATGGAGCTTCATTCACATAAAAATAGTTGTTAATTAAATCTAGAATGTGAATTTTTAATTACTAGAGAGAACAAAAAAAAGACAATTACTTGAAAGTGTTATATATTGACTTTTTTTTATTTATGTCTTCACATCTTTTTCTTTCCTTTTTTCTCTCTACAAAGACACATACTTCTCGCGAGGATTAAGTTATCTGTGTATTGGGTAAGCGTCTTTTATGATACAATCAATAATTCACAAACGATCATAGTACAAAACTAAAAGTTGGTCAATGTTTGGAAAATTGCTAATAATGTTACTAAGCTTGGATCGGAGTACGTGAACTTAAAGCACCATCAATAGTATGCAAACAATGTCAAGTATTTTGGCCAAAAAAAATTGTGCTTACATGGGCAAATTTTTTTTTTTTCACTATTCTGATGGGAGCCTATAATTTGAGTCATAAGGGGCCTCATGTGATTAACCAAGACCTTAGAAATCACCTTAAAGGCCACGTCGAGAAGGGAAATCGGCCTGAAGTCTGCAGCGGTCTCCGAAACTTTCTTCTTAGGGATGAGAGTGATAAACAAGCGTAAGAGATTTTCAGGCATCCTACTAGTCATAAGCGCTCAATTCACCATCTCTGAACAGACGTTATGCCATGGAACCGTTCTCTCTTACTCTCTCTTCCTCCAATGCACTTCTTTGCCAAAAACAAAAAACCATTGTTGGCCATGTTTTTACATCTCACAAGTTACTGCCACTTTTAGGTTGTTTTTTTATTGAGACTTTTATATCTTACTATGCGATTTGATACTCATTCTTATATTTATTGTCTACTTTTATTATCCTCAAATCATTAGAAAATTATAAAACTCATTACCATTATCATTCCATAATGCACTGTCAAGCAATTATCTATGCACTATTATAAAGCATGTCCAAATGCACCATGCATTATATGGTTCTCATTGATTGTCAACTCTAGTGGATTTTATAAATGACTGACCAGATTCTCATTGATTGTCAACTCTGGTGCATTTGAAAATGCTTGCAATACATATACTTGCTTGACAGTGCATCTGCACATGAAGCTTTGTCCGCACCAGAATCCAACACACACACACACATATATATATATAAATATATATATACACACACACACACACACATACACACATTAATTATTTATTTTATATTTATTACAATTACCAAGTTGATTCTCATTATTAATTCAAATGCTTGAACCAAATGCACCCTTAGTTTATTCTATTATCTTCTCACATTTGATCTGCAATTATTAATCTTATCATATTTGGTGCATAAATATTCAACGTAACAGCCAAAAAAGTTCATTTTTCAAATGTGATAAACGATAATAGTCAAGTGAAAAGTGACAATAGCTTATCTAAAATGAATGAAATTCGTTATGACACTAATGCTTATCTGCACCAGAAATAACAGCCACTCTTGGAATAATTACTGGCAACACAATTAGAAACCAAAGCAAATTAAGGTTTAAAAGAAAAGCTTGAGATATGGTAGACAATATCAATACATCATTATTTTCTTATTATGATATACTACTATATTTACAAGCGCAACTAAGCAAGCAATAATACTATATATATTTCCTCTATTTTGCACCAAACTTTGTCCAAAACGACACAGCTTTATCGAATAGTTGATAAATACGATAAACATTTATGACAAGCCACATCATTTCTGACATAATTTGGCGCAAATGAGGAATATGGATATATATAGTTTGTACATGGGAATTGCAGCAACTATGTTAACCTCCACTACCAAATGATGGATGGGGATGGTTATGGTGTGAACGAACTCTATATTGGTCATTGGATGCCAACAGATTCACCTGCAAATTACAGGGCATAAGCATATGTGAGAAGGAACTTATAGATAGTATGTGGCCAACATATTGAATTGCCTATCTAACCTTAACAATTTCTGAAACTGAACTTGGACGCGTATAGGCTGCTAAGAAGCTCATGTTGAAGTCCTGGAGGTGTTGCAAAGAATGTAATGTTAAACAAGTTGGCAACTTTTCTGGAAAAATTATAGGAACAAAGCCTCCAACACAATAGTAAGAAGGAGGATGTAAGATTGAGGTCATTGACTCAAACAAGCAGATATTGGATGTAGAGGATGAAACACCTTTCATAACTTTGACAAAAATAAGCAAAACTCTTTTGCGAGATGCATTTACCAAACGCATTTAGCTAACATGTTTCAAGTAGAAATGCATTTAGCTAACGTGTTTCTGGTTGAAACGCATTTAGCTAACGTGTTTCAAGTAGAAATGTGTTCTAGGTAGAAACACATTTATTTAGCTAATGCGTTTCAGGTAGAAACGCATTTAGCTAACGCGTTTCAGGTAGAAACGCATTTAGCTAACGTGTTTCATGTAGAAACGCATTTAGCTAGCGCGTTTTTGGTTGAAACGCATTTAGCTAACGCGTTTTAGGTAGAAACGCATTTAGCTAATGCATTTTATTTTAGGTAGAAACACATTTAGCTAAAGCGTTTCAGGTAGAAACCCATTTAGCTAACGCGTTTCAGGTAGAAACACATTTAGCTAACACGCCTGAGGTAGAAACACATTTAGCTAAAACGTTTCAGGTAGAAATGCATTTAGATAACACATTTCAGGTAGAAACGCATTTAGCTAATGCGTTAAACTTGGTAGAAACGCTTATAACATCTCACTCGCTAAGCCCAAAATTAGAAATTCAAGTGAAACGCATTAGCAAATGAGTCTCTCCTTGAAACGCATCTCACAAAAGAATTTTGCCTATCTTGGTCCAAGTTTTAAGAGTTGTCACATTTAAAATCTGCCTATTTTAGTCCATGATTTGACAATCATATGAAATTAAAAATTCTTCACTTTCATACATGTATTTTAACATAAAAAAAAAAAAAGAAAAAGTGAAGGCATCATTCAATAAAAGGGAACTCACTCTGAAAGGGTCACCCCTCAAAGATTGAACAAACATAGATGCTCCTGAACCTTTTCCCTGAGGAAAATCAGATAGTGCACTCAGTGTTAAAGATAAATTGTATCCCATGCATAACACTGCCCTTCCTATGATCTTTAAATCAAATGCTATATCAATATAATAGAGTACCTCCAACGATACATCCCTAAGTCGCCTCCCCGTTTGAGCACAGCAGATACGAATGACATGCTCATCACAACTTCCACTGATAACATAATCTCTCCCATTCATGTAATAAGATCGAGTGTAATTCTGTGAACTGCCAGTTGAAGCAATACCAAAATCCAAGTGAAGCCTTCCATCAACAGCCAATAGTTGTTTCACCTGTCATGATATCCTCTAGTCTCAAAAACAGCTGGCACATGATACTTATGAGAATTTAATTCTAGCAGTGTGTATTAAATAATTTCCAATTAATACAACTCCTTCAAACAAACAATTGTTTCTAAGGCTAGAGTACTTATAACACATAATTGGCATAGGTAAATGGACTATTCATAACTATTTCCCTCACAATGCCATAGAATGACTTATCCAGAGTTTTATTTAATCATCCTCTTGTATCTAATTCAAATGCTTAGCGATAATTGAAATTCAATGCCTGATTAACAGGACTCTGTATTATTTATGAATTAGTTGAATCCATGGTTCAACTATATTCTTTACGGTTATCCTTAAAATCCAAAGCAGTATATACTGAAATTGTTCAAAGCATATTACAAGTACATGTTAACTCCACATCAAGCAAAGTAATGCATTAAATTGTCAAAAGGAATTTTTTTTTTTTTTAAAACACTAAATAAAAAGTTCACCTCATTATCAACAGCTGAAACTAGAAGATAGTGATCATCTGGAGAAAAGCAAACCATTACATTCCCGCGAGAGCTTGAAGCAGTATAGCAAGGGTGGATTGGTTTCTGTCTCAAATCCCACAGCTTAACATCCTGATCAAACGATGAAGTGGCAAAAATGGACGGGGAGTGGTTTGAAAACTTAACAACGTTGATATGTTCTTGATGCATATCATCAAACACCTGTAAACGTTTTCCACTGCTTATATCATACAAGGCAACATGCTTTGAGTATCCACTTGCAAGAAACAGTTCATCAGTTGAATTAGCATGAACAGACGTTAACTGGTCAAAATCATCAAAAGTAACTGAGCTAGCACTCTGATATGCGCCTGTCGTTGTCATAGTCATACATTGGATATCATACAATCTCAGCAAACCATTATCAGAACCAGCAATGACCTGAAATTTAACAGAACAATGAAGGAGATGGAAAAGCACAAGAAGTCTCACACGATTCACATTGGACAAGGATTTCATCAGGATAAGATCAAGAAACCTTGATTCCAACAATATAAACATTATGGTCAAATGTGGACATCCGATAAAATTACAGCATAGTTTTAGTGCTTCTTTGGCCCAACTTATTCTGCTATTTTGCTCCAAAGTGCAGAAGCTAGGCCAAATTGAAAACATATAAAAAGGTCTTAGAAGCCAGATAAGATGAAAAAGGCCCAGTTTCGATGAGCTTATTTTCAGCTTATCAATTAATGTAAAAATTATGCTAATTTTGTATTGCATTTGGAAAGGCTTATAAAAAGTGTGTAAGGCTTTTGAAAAGCTGATTGGTTAAATGCAAACCCTTTTAAACTGTTTTAAGTTTATTAAAACGTGCTTACTGAAAGGTGCTTATCTTAAAAGTTAAAAGCACATGTTTTTAGCTGTTTATCCAAACAGAGCCAAAAGTTCTTTTTTCAATGAACTTCCAAATTAAGGCTTTTTTAGAAAAAGAATGTTTTTAACGAGTTCAAGTGTTCAACAGAAAATTCAGTAATAATTAAATATAATTTGACATGCCTTTGAAGGGTGTTTTTTAAGCCAGCACAACCCCAGAACACTGTTCATTGCTCCAAGTGAAGGAATATGACCAATGACTTTCTCACTCTCATGGTTTAAAACAACCACTTCCCCATCCAGTGTTCCAAAAACCATAAGGCTTGCATCAGATGGATGATACTCGAATTGCCGCGGACGAAAGCCTCTTCTTTCCTCCCTTTGTGTGTTTCCAGAAATGCACAGGGGATGCACAGCAGGCCATGCACAAGAACCCACTTTGGCAGCAGACAATGACCTGGAATAGCAGTGCTGTGTATTTCCCAATTGATAAGATAGCTTTTTCCTTGAGGAGAAGGTACAACTGTGTTTTTCTCTAACTTCACGCTTCTGCAATATACTAATGATACCCTCTTTGGCTGTTCTCTTGTATGGCAAGTACTCAAAATGTAATTTAAAGATGAAATTTGCCCTCTCTCTGTCAAACTCACCAATATGCAAATTATCAAGAATTTTCAAGTTTGGCAATGAAGCTATCATGTACTCCCTGTAGTGCTTCTCATAACAGATTGGTGATGAATGACGAGAAATGTGCCTCATTGAGGAAATGTGTAGCCTAGACCTTGGGATGTATAAACTGGAACTGGCTTCATCATTTTGTGTTCCCCATGTGCCGAAAGAAATCTGTCAAAATTAGGAAAAGCATTTAGTATTTAAGTCGTGTTTCCCAAAATCTAAAGATGATGATGCTTGGAAATCAAACAATCAAGAAATGTACTGCTGTTGAACTCCTATATAAATCTCACACCAGCATTATCAATAGGTTTGATTTCTAATGGTGTAAAAGAAGAATTTAATTAAACAACAAGATAAGCCAAGCATACAGCGAAATGTGAGGCAGGCCACAAAAAAAAAAAAAAAAAGAGAAAACATAACACAGCTTGGATAGAGCAGCCCAATTTATGTGCATAGACATTTAACCATATGCATACAACTCAACAGTAGAAGTTCACAGGTATGTTAAAATATATCAGTACACTAAGATTCAGAGAAGATCAAAGGTGATGCATGACTATTATAATACACATGAAAGGCCTTTGTCAGGAGGTGCAAATATGATGTGCTCAATACAAACACAATTGATGAATTGCCAATATGGAGGGTTCATGAAACATAATAAACACATAATTGCCTTCTGTACCCCAAGAAAACAAAAGAGAGAAGATACCCATATGTTCATGCTTATACCTCATTCTGTAGATTAACCAGATCATTCCAGACAGGAGGTAAATCAGGCAACTGTTCCAGAAAACTCAAGTCCCGATCTTGACTGTAAAAGTCTACATCACTGTCATGATCAGAAGAATCATCTGACATGCTTCTCAGATCATGGTTTCTGTTAGTACTAATATCTTCATTGTCAACATTGATTTGTCGATATGCGAACCCTTCACCACTGATACGTGGGACTTCTAAGTGTAAACCAAAATCCAGATGACCTGAGTCTGAATGGTTATTCCTTCCAGATGATGCAGGATACTGCCATGTATCAACACTATGTAAACGATTTTGAAAGCGCAGTTCAACCAAGGAAGGGAGCTTGGCAAGTGCAGCACTTGTTGTCCATAAATTAGAGATTCTTGTCTCACATAATGAAAGGCACTTCAAATTTGGCATACATGTAAAGCAATCCTCGCGGAAATTAGAGAGTGAAGCACTGAAATCCAAGTTAAGTGTGTGCATCCGCAGAAAACTCCCAGCCATGTTGAGCTTCCGGAAATGAGAAGACCTCAGGTTTAAGACTTGGCATGTCAACCCATGTTGAGCAAGGTCCCTACAGAAATATCTAAACAGATTGAAAGGAGGAGATAAAAGTATTCCATGGAAGACAGCATGTCTACAGAAAGTCACATAAACAGCTTCATTCTTAAGTCAAACAAGTGAAAAAGCAGCCATGCCCCCCTAACTAAGAAATGACTACATCACTAGTTTAGGCAAAACATTCCTTGATATATTGAGTTGCATTTTGCAAGCTTAAAGAAAACTATAGATTTTTTATAAAAGTAGAGAAAATTTCACTTTTGGTCCTATGAATATTGGGGTGTTGTTAATTGTAGTCCACTGAGTTTCAAAACTATCAATTTAATATAGTAACTATGCATTTTTTCTCAATTTCAATCACTCCGTCCAGATTGCGGGAAAATTTTAATAGGTAAAATAATGAGGGCAATTTAGTCATTTACTCCATCTCTTCTCTTTCTTCTCCATCACCATTATTTTACCCATTAAAATTTTCTGGCAACTTTTTGCCGATAATTTGGCTGGCGTGACTGAAATTGAGAAAAATTGCATAGTTACAGTATTAAATTGATAGTTTTGAAACTCATGAACTGCAATTAACAAAACTCCAATAGTCAAGTGAAATTTTCTCATTAAAGTATCTAACAGAAAATAACTGGAATCAATACGTACAGCAGGAAGTCCTTCCCAAATAAAATATCCTGGAGATCAACAACTCGAAGCTTCCTACTCACAGCCCGCAAAAATAATATAACACGATCCCCACTCAAGGTACATGTCGACCTAGTAATTATGTCTACTGCATCAATGTCCGAAGCATCAATTTCCCTCAACAATTCAAGAAGTGGCTGGAAATCAACATCTCCCATATCATCTAGCACAATGACAAGGATAGTTGGCTCACGGAATACTTGGTTCCACCTGACCTGAAGATAATCATTGACATACATTTCAGTACTACCATAGCAAGATTTAGAGAAACAATCAATAAATTCAGTAGCAAGAATCACAACAGTGATGGAAAAAAGTGGAAAACAAAGGTGCAAACTATTAAACAAGACGCACCTTGAAGAGAGCCGAAAGAACTGAATGATTAGGAACAACTCCGCTCTCCCGGCAAGAATTAAAGTACCTGGACTCAATACCATTAAATTATAACAGCACCTAAAGCATTGTAAGATGCGGACAATGGAAGAAGAAAGCATATAGAGCACAGAGAAAGTGATTAAACATTTAAACGAAATACTATTCAACTGAAGAAAAAGTACTCAAACAAAGCACTAATGCAACAGCATTTCGCATAAATTTCCACAATCAAATAGTATCAGAAGGGAGCTGGGGATGGAGAATGGAAAATCGAAACAATACACTATATAGCTGAAATAAATAAAAAATCATCGCAGGAAAATTGAAGCTTACGAGGAACAGAGCAGGCAGTATATTGGAGAAAGGTCAAATCTAGGAAAATTTTGTTCGAATTACGTTACCTCGTCTCTAAGTACTGTATATCGGTGGCCATGGCCATCGGCCGGCGGTGTGGCTCCGGTGAGATCAGAAAGCCGTGAGGCAAATTCAGGAATACAAACTGGCGCCCCGTCTCTAAAAGCTCCGGATTTAACGATGTTACGGTGTAACAGTGGTGGGTGGATGGGGCCGTTAGTGAGAAGCGTTTTGTAGTTTGTACATATTGATTCCATAACGGACGTGGTGACCCCACAATCACGATGGGCCGGATTATGAAATGGACTTTGTTGGGCTGTGTGTTGTCGAACAAAGCAGGCCCATTTAATGCCTATACGTAGTGGATATTAAAGCAGATGTTTGTTTATGGGCTACAGCCCATTTGGATAGTAGGACTGGGGCCCGGAGTTGCTTTTACTTCATTCATTCACTTTGGATATATAGTTATGAATTTATGGATATATAGTTATGAATTTATGGATCTTTAGTTCATTCATTGTGGATATTTAGTTCAATCATTGTGAATATTTAGTTCATTCATTGTGGATTTTTACTTCATTCATTCACTGTGGATATATAGTTATGAATTTATGAATATATAAAAATGTTATTGCCGGGAATCGAACCTGATTTCTTTTTTAAGTGGGACGCGCGTTTTTTAACCAAAACGACGTCATTTTGCATCGTATGCACCATGTGCATGGTGCATTCAGTTGCACAACATAATTTGCGAGATAATACAACTGGGGCCCAAAGTTTTGTAATATAGTTTATTTTGAGAATAATTAATTTAGTTTTATCAGTTAAATGTATATATTAAAATTACATTAAAAGTTATATCAGAATAAGGATCAAATAGGTCACTTAAGTGCACACCAAATTGAAATTAGGTCATTGAATTTAAAACAAAAAAAAAAATACAATTAGGTCCCTGGACAACGCAAACTCATGCAATTCAACCAAAAATGACATGTTTATCTACAGTTATCGAATTTTAAAAAATGATTTTAAATAACATAATTATTTAAAATATTTAAAAAGAAAAATAAAAAGAACCGTCGGAGACGAATTCGTCTCTGTCTCCCATAGGCTTCGTCTCCATGGTCAAGCAAGTTATGAGATTTCTTTCCTGATGTGAAAAAGGAAGCCACACTCCCCAAACTCTAGCAGGGCGTTTGGTTGGAGGGAATTTAAATTCCCTTCCCACTTAATTCCCACCTAATTCCAAAGGCCATAAAATTCCTTAGTTTGGTTGGAAGGAATTGGGGGAATTGCAATTCTCCCATTTTCATGGAATTAAAATTCCATGCCCCCCCCCCCCCCCCCCTCCCACCCCCCGGATTTTAATTCTTAGGATTTTAGGAAGAAAAAAGCTAGTGATGAGACAAAATTACCCATCACTTTTTTTAACCTAAAATTAATACAACTACAACAATTGGCATTTTAGACTTTATACTACTTATTCCTTTTCAATTCTCATGTATACCAAACATTGGAATTGAAATTCCCAGTAATTCTATTCCTGTAAACCAAACACTGGAATTTAAATTCCCACTTTATTCTCAGTAATTCATCTCTCATGAAATTGCAATTCATTTCCAACGTAATCCCCCCCCCCCCCCCCCCCCTCCAACCAAATGCCCTATAGAGGGTCATACAAGAAAGCATATCTCACGCTGGGCCTAGTATCCACCGCCTTCTGCCAACCGCCTACCTGGGGCTCCCGACAAGGGTAGCCTACCCGGTCTAACCAACTGGGTACCTACTCGAGGTATTCAACAATTAGAATAAATTTAGCGGATTGAATTTATTGATAAATTATTTGGTGATCACACAATTTTAAGTTTGATTCGCATAACATTAAGCTAAGGAGTATTGATTGGTAAAATGTTATGCTTCTCTAACTTGTAGTTGACACTCAGATTGCCTGATAAAGTGATTACAAAATGCACACAATAACAACTGCAAAAAGGCAGGTAATAATTATGGCCAACCATGATGGACTTACCATGCTACTTTCATTTGTCTTTTACAAAATCTTTAAAATGCGGAAAAAAAAAAAAAAAAAAAAACATTACGTTAAAGCTAGAAACAAAAATGATGAGTGTGTAAAAACATGTCTGAATAGTGAAAACATATTTATATTAGATCAAACCCATATTTCTTTTTAATGTACGAGAAAGACTTATTTAAAGTATTCGCATTTCATATTTTTTTATCCGATCTAAATCGATAGTAAATTACTTTCAAAATTGAATAACCACTCACACATCAGTTTCAAGCTAATTTTTCAACACATAACATGAAGACTTGAAAATGTGGTGAATGGGATGAATGTGGAGAAGTTTGCAAAAAATGAAGAAGAAACCAAAGGTGCTTTAGATTTGTCGATTGCATGACTTTATGATCGGAGGTGGGGGTAGGCAATAATAGTGACTTTTGTATGGCCATGCAATGCATGATGAGTGATGACAGAAATTCCAAATATATATTATTTGGTGTGTTGGGCTGGGCATGCACCCAATTCAATCGACTTTAGGTGTTGAAAAGTGAAAGAAGGAAAAAAGGAAAGTGAAAGTATAGTAGTAGGATGGATAATATATATTGTACGTTGGAATTATATATGCATGCTGTGTATATTTGTATGGTAGGGTGATCGGATGCACGTGCTGTGCCGCGTAAAGCACAAGGTAGGTTAGTTGTTGATGCGTCAACGTGCAGTGCCATCAATTTCAATTCCTTCCGGACCCATTATTATATTCCAATGCCATGCACCCATTTTCCACCACATTTAACTCTATTCACACTTCTTCAAATATTACATTCTTCTCCCAAAATGTCGAATCCGATCCCTACCCCCAATCTGATAAAACATTTGGAAGATGTAAATTACGGTGACTCAATGGCTCAGCAGACATTGCTAAATATCGTTGCGCACAAGGGATCTGTCCATTTTAGGCATAATCTCTACACTGACGCCCGCTGAGGTTCGGCATAATCCCCACACTGCTGTCGCTGAGGTTCGAACCTTGATTTCTTATCTCAAATACTACCTACTGAACCAATGAGATAAGCTCATGCGGGATCAAATATTGCCCTCTAACCCTGTAACACGTGATCGCTAATATTATCAATTTATTTTGAATTAGTTAAGTAAACAAAGAAAATTACATATAGTTTATGAGCTTGTCCCTACTTGAAGGTGCATATTGTTCCTTCCTAACATCTCAAGTGGATCTTTGATGAAAATAGGCTTGTTGTTACATGACCTAGGAAAGTTACTATAACCATAGTCGATTGTTCCAAGGTGTTTTCCTCCTTCCAAATCCACATCAGATACTACCGGATCCATGTCATCAGGTTTACAGGGAAACTTTTAAAAAAGACTAGGCGACCAAAAAAAAAATTAATTTGTGCATCAAATCAGCACTTATGAAAGGTCAAGATGCGGCAAGAAGAATAACTTATGACACTTTAGCCTAAAAATAAAGATGATTACAAAATTAAAATACACCAAAAGCATATAATCCTTAAACGAAATTGCTAAGGTTTTTCAATAATGGCGGGTTGTAGATTCAACTTACAAAGTGATATGTAAGAAATGGCATGTCTTCTTTATTTGGTCTCAGACAAAAAGTAGAAAAAATAAAAGAGGAACTCAGCTTTTATATGCATTCCTGTTTTTTTTTTTATTTAATTGCAGATGGAGATAACAAAGAAACATATATATTATCTTTTCAGGCTTAAAGATACTAAAAGAGTAAAGGGTGGCAGTAAAGTGAGGTGGGATGGATGCTTGGTTTTGAAGGAATAGCAATTTTGTCCGACACCCTAGCCTTTAGAAACAAACAGCCCAGAACAAAACCTATAATTGTATTGTAGCTCCACTTGAGCCAATTATGAATCTCTTCAATTGTCCGGCTTACAACTTTAACTTGTCAATTAATTCAAAATAAGTATATAAATTTTATTTTATAAGCGGTTGTTGTAAGATGTAAGGTTCAAATCTTTTTAAGACCAGAAAAATGAAGGTGGCCGTACAGTCATAAAATATTGGATTTGAATCCTATCAAAAGACCAAAAAAATGGAAGTGGTATAAATTTAGACTTGTTGTCTTAGAGCATCTCCAATGTAGCGGTAAAACTGCAAAAATTCACGCCATCCCGCCATCTTCCCTAATTTCGGAGCTCCAACGTGGTGCTGCATAACGGCATAACGCCAAACTATTTGGCGTTAATGAACAGTGCTGCGCCATATTTGGCGCGGCACTGTTCATCTACGGCAAATATGAGAGGGGCTGCCAAATTACATTCCTACCCTTATTTCCTTTTCTAATTCCAAATGTATCCTTATTTGTTTTATATATAATTTTTTATTTTGTTAAATACTTATATTTAAAGTTTGTATTATTAAATATATATTATACCATTTGAAAGATCTCATTGAAACGATCGAAACAAGACTAATATTGAATATAGATTAATTAAAATTTCAAATACATTAAACATAACTAAAACATAATAATAAAAATTAAATTTTATGCTATATTATTATTGTGGAATAAATTAAATTTTCAAAAATATTGTTAAATTTGATTTTTTAAAATAATTAATGTTATAAAAAAATTAATGTTAATAAAAAATTTTATTTACATCACAAGTTATATTTTATATTAAACAAATTAAGTTCGAACTAAATTATATTAAACAAATTAAATTCGAACTAATAATTGAGAAATCAAATTATTTTAGTGTAGAAATTTGGTATTTTGGTGTAAATGGGTTGGAGATTGAATAAAATTTGGTGTAAGAATATTCTTTCTGATGTGACATTTGATGGAGAAATTTGGTATTTTAATGTAAATTGGGTTGGAAATGCTCTTATTGAGACACATCATACAATTTATCTCATTTACTTGTGTTTAAGGGAGAGAGAGCCCACTAATTATGGAATGTTTTAACATTGATAGTTAATAATTTGTGTCAAAATAAGTGTTTCAGGTGACGTTTGGACGTTGCTTTTGTGTGGATGATAAGAAGTGATGTTATGACAATTGACAGGCAACATTATTGCAAAAACAATCAATAAAACATATCTTTTCATATCGGAGTGCATTCCGTTAATTAATCATTAAGACACGTGAAAACATAACGCATGTAGTAATCCCATCCCGTCATTGAATTGTGGTTCTCAAAAACTTGAATCTGATTTCACGTCCCCACCTTACAGAATATTTTGGAGAATGTAAATTATGGTAATTCATCTGAACACAGAGACTAAATTTGTAAGGTATTTATTTTATTGTGAGGATGTAAATTATGTAAATCCCGTCATTGAATTGGTTGCATAAGTAGGTGTAAACTTGCGAGGTATTTATATTTTTAAGGAAATAAAATGACTCAATTATTATGTAGTATGATGACACATTGATTTGTTACCATTTTAAATAGGTGATCAGTTTTTTTTTTTTTTTTTAGGAAAAATAGCTTTCTCATGGGTGACGTGTGTAGAGCATGATTCTCGTACTATTCATTTGGATATGATTCTATCGAAAGTGTTAAGCTGACAAAGATGGATAAGATTTCCAGCAAACCCTGTCACGGGATAATTCATTGACTTCATGTAACGTCTATTAACTTTTTTGTAAATCAAAAGATAATTCAATATTGGTATGATTCTTTGCAAATTGATTCGTCAATTATTATTCTTTAAAAATTTCTATAATTTGATTGCACTTTCGCCTCATTCTCCAATTGGGATATTCTTAAAAATTGTATCTATTTCATACATTTCAAAATTCTATTTGGATTTTGAGATCCCATGCATCTTACCATTGTTATTTCTTGAACTCCCGCTTTGAGTCTAATTCAAAAATTAGATTTTTACCAATCTTTTGAAGCTTATAATAAATTTATGATCTTTATTTCTGGTCGATTTATCTTAACATCTATCCCATTTTGATGGTGATCTCATTCTGGCATTGATTTATTGGATTTGATTTCTATTTTGGGTATGCCTGAACCGTCACAATTTGCTATTTTCATAACATGAATTCTATCGATGAGGACAAACCAACAATTCACTTAGGTAACTTTTGCTATTTTAACAGTTTCAACACACAATTAAAAAAGTATAATTTATGAATTTATTTTTATTTTGTCAATCACTTGAGTTGCGTTTTCAAAGCATCATTTTTGGTATTTGTTATCTTATTGGTATTGTGGTTATTATCATTATAATCATTACATAATAAGAAAGGAATTGAAATAACAACAAATGATAATGAAACATTGTTTTAAAGCATTCCCATTAGAAGAGATATATATATATATATATATATATATATATATATATATATATATATATATATATATTATGAAGAAAAAAAAATAGTTGAACGAAAGAGATAAGAGGAGAGAAGAAGAAATTGGATTTGCAGTTTTTTGAATTAATATTGGTATTTCAATTCACTCTATTAAATTGGTAT
Source organism: Ipomoea nil (assembly GCF_001879475.1). Classification (NCBI taxonomy): domain Eukaryota; kingdom Viridiplantae; phylum Streptophyta; class Magnoliopsida; order Solanales; family Convolvulaceae; genus Ipomoea; species Ipomoea nil. Next base: position 1,319,636 of record NW_017619350.1, read on the forward strand.
TTCAATCAACTCTATTACAATGTAGTATGTGCAAATTGAGCACAACGTGCTTGGTAATTCTCAGTTATTCGTTATGTTTTTTTTTTTTTTTAAATGTTAGTATATAGCAAATATATATTAGACATTTAAAAAAAAAATTATAAAAAAGTTTAAACAAACCAAACATGTTAATCAAATTTCTAAGTAATTTAATTATTATGTTTATGTACATGTTAATTAATTAATATATGGTGGATGCATGTGCATGGTAACAATAGTAGAAAAGATAACGGAAGTTATAACGGTAGGGGTATGTTTGTCCAAAATATTGTATAGTACAATATTTATAACATAATGTATCATAAAATTTAACGAAAAAAACGGACATAAATAAAGGGTATAACCTTCATCCACACTTATTATGTTTTTAGATTAAAATTTTAGATTTAGATATAAATAAATATATAAATGGTGGATTAAAGGCTCTCTTTGGCAGAGTTTATAGCTTATTTTAAGCTACTAATAAGCTATAAGCTCTGTTTGGTAATGTTCCCAAAATAAGCTCCTAGCTTAAAATAAGAGCTTATTTTGGAACGCTAACTTAGGTAGCGTTTCAAAATAAGCTCATAGCTTCTTAACTTTTTTTTTTTCCATCTTTATCCTTATTATTTTAAAGAAATGACGTAATTTACCCTTTCCAATTAAAACCATTTTCTCTTCTCCTTTATCCGCAACTTTCACCGCAATTATTATTATTATTATTATTATTATTATTATTATTATTAAATTTTCAACAATATTGCTACTTCATTATGAGATGCTAGATCATGATTATGCTAATAGTTTTATTTTAAAATGTTAAATTTTTTTAAAGACAAAACGTTAAATTTTAATATGTAAACAAACTAATTTAAATTTTATGAAGATGTCCTTTTTAGTTTTTTTACATTTATCAGCTTATCAAAAAGCTAATTTTACCAAACACTTTCAATCATAACAACTAGCTTAACAACTCTTCAGTTTTCAGCTCCGAATTTATAGCTTTTCAACTTTCAGTTCCTAACTTATAGCTTTTTAGCTTTCAGCTCCTAGCTTATAGCTTTTCAGCAAGGTTTGTCAAACAGAGCCAAAGTCTATTTACAGAGTAATATTTTTTAGTGAGTTAATACCCAAAATCGTCCTCGACTATAGTGGTTTTTCTCAATTTCGTCATAAACGACTTTGGTGACCTAATATCGTCCCAGACTTTTGTGTTTCACTCAATTTAGTCCTCCATTTGTTATTCCGTCAAATTGGTGTTAAATTAAGGGACAATTCAGTAATGTCAATATTGATATCTCTTTACTTTCCACTTGTGAAGTGCGAAATTCCTCTTTCTTGTACGAATTACACCCAGAATTACTCCTGGACTTGCAAATCAAATTCGCAGTTTTAGGAGTAATTCGTAAAAAAAAAAAAAGAAAGAGATTTCGCAGTTCACATGTCTATGAGTAAAGAGATGCTAATATTAAAATTACTGAATTGTTTATTTATTTAACACCAAATGGACAGAATAACAAATGAGGGACTAAATTGAGCAAAAACACAAAAGTCTAGGACTAAATTGAGCGAAACACAAAAGTTTGGGACGATATTAGGTCACCAAAGTCGTTTAGGACGAAATTGAGAAAAACCACGAGGACGATTTTGGGTATTAACTCATTTTTTTAGTTTTGACCGATTAATTATAGTGTTATTTTTAGTAATTTTTATCTTAAAATATATTTTGACTGCTCCGTATTTTGTTCTGTAAAGTTTAACGAAAATGAGGTGAGGTGGGGCCACGTAACAATTCGGCGCGTGAGACACGTGCCGACTTCCCCCACATATCACACAAACCAGCAGGCAGCATTCACAATTTCACACTGTAAAACTCTTTCTTGCTCACACCAGTCTTCTTCTTCTTCCTCGCTCTCTCTCTCGTAACCTGCATTTTCTTCTCGAATATTCCTCTGCGATTCATATCTTAGTTCGATGATTTTAGCTTCTGGAAAACCTAGATTTTCCGTACATTGCATAGCCATTGCATCGACTTCCGCATACTCGTTTTCGTGTTTTCTATATCTCTGATTTTACGTGCGGTTTTTGTTTTTGGTTGGATTTTTAGCTTTGAATCTGTGGATGGAAGTTTTTCCATGACAACTCCTCAGTTACATTGTTATTGTTTCCCGCTCTGAGAGTGCATTGTGTATTGAGCTTGGTTAGGATATCTGTAACGTGTACTCATATAGGAAATGGAGCGGAAGCAGGGCTTCTTCTCGGCGTTGAAGGAATTTCGGGGATTTTCTCCGGCGAGGTCGCGAGCAGCGAGTCCGGCGAGAAGCGGGTCGCCTAGGTCGGGTCTGCTTTGGAGGAGGAGGAGGAGTATCAATAGCAGCAGCCATTTCGTTTCAAATCCTGAGCTGTTAGTCTCTAGATCGGGGAGTCTAAGGCAGCCCGGCGAGACCCTGACGCCGTTGATGGAGGGTCCGGATCCGGACGGGGACGTAACCGGGGAACCGAAGCGGGTCGGGTCAGGAATCGGCCAGTGGGTGAAGGGACAGCTCACGCGAACTCCCTCCGTCGCCTTGAATAGCTACGGCCGGAGGTCCGATCTCCGACTGCTACTCGGGGTGATGGGCGCCCCTCTCGCGCCGGTGCACGTTAGCACGTCCGACCCTCTGCCTCTTCTCAGCATAAAGGACATTCCTATTGTAAGCATTTCTGTAATTTCAGTTCATTTGTCTGCATCTCACTGTCGTTGTGCATATAATTAGTTACATGTTAATTTAGTTCACTCGAGAAAACGTGACCAACTTGCTTGCCTTTTTTTGCAAAATCACTGTACAAGTAGCAAACTTTTGTCATTTCTCTTAAAATCATTGCAAAAATCATGAAATGCTGCCTCAAAATGATGAAGACTTGAGCGTTAAAGGTGAAGTTTAAAGCAGCATACTGAATTTCAGGCCTTTTAGTGAGCAATTAAGTCACTGGATTTGCAGAAAACGTGTGGTGATGGGTTCTTTGGATGAAGATATTGTTGATTGTGGGACTAACCCAATTTTGGCCACTGTGTCTTGTCTATATTGATATAGTTCTTGTCATTATTGATATTGATATTGATATTCCTGCTTTTGCCTTATCTGATTCATTTTAAAAATGAAGGAAACTTCGTCTGCTCAGTACATACTGCAGCAGTACATTGCGGCTTCTGGAGGGCAGAAGCTCCAGAATTCAGTTAAGAATGCTTATGCCATGGGAAAGCTTAAGATGTTGTCTTATGAGATTGAAACTCCTACGAAGATAGTGAAGAGTAGGAATGGTGCTAGGGCTCCCGAGTCCGGTGGGTTTGTCATCTGGCAAATGAATCCTGACATGTGGTACATGGAGCTTGCTATTGGAGGAAGCAAGATTCATGCAGGGTGTAATGGCAAGATTGTGTGGCGACATACTCCATGGCTTGGTGCTCATCCTGCAAAAGGACCAGTTAGGCCACTGCGACGAGCCCTTCAGGTTGGAAGATAAGACCAAACTATGTGTCATATTGTGTGCAGATTATTATCTGTCCTCCTTGCCAATTTACTGATTTGGGCTGTATTACTTTCAGGGTCTGGATCCAAAAGCAACTGCTACTATGTTTGCCAATGCTAGATGCATAGGAGAGAAGAATATCAATGGCGAGGACTGCTTCATCCTCAAGCTCTCTGCTGATCCTCAGACATTGAAGGCCAGGAGTGAAGGATCTGCAGAGATCATAAGACATGTCCTTTTTGGGTACTTCAGCCAGAAGTCTGGGCTCCTCATACATATAGAAGATTCTCATCTTACCCGCATCCAATCTAATGGCGAAGATGCAGTGTATTGGGAAACAACCATAAGCTCTTTCCTAGACGATTACCATCCTGTTGAAGGAATCATGATTGCTCACTCTGGGCGGTCTACTGTGACACTCTTCCGATTTGGAGACATGGCAATGAGCCATACCAAGACCAGCATGGAAGAAGCTTGGACAATTGAAGAGGTCGCCTTCAACATTCCAGGCCTATCATTAGACTGTTTCATCCCCCCTGCTGACTTGAGATCAAGATCTTTAAACGAATCATTTGAACTTCCTCATAACGAAAGCGATAAGAATTCAATTGCAATTGCAGCTCACTGTGCCAAGGTTGCCGCGGTGGAGGAAACCTGTGATGGCAGTGTTGATAATGTGATGTTGAAGGTGAAACTATAACCTAGTAGGATCAATGCTGTTTATATTGATATTGATAGACAGGTTCTAATTGACTAACCAGCAGAAGTTACAATTAGGAGCATAGTTGAATGAGAACTTTATTATAATATGTATCTCTGTAAATAGAGCATAATTGTTCACAGACTCTTCCTTCCCTTACCCAAAATTTTATACCCTTCACATAGAATCATCAAAGGGATTGATTGTAGCACAAGCCTTCTAAGGCCATAGGAACTTCCAAGTTTAGTTCTGTCTAGTTTACCTTCTGTGACCCAAGAAAGATGAGACTATTACCATTTACCAGTGTCATATCACTATCTGCATTCAGGCTCTTCCTACCCTAAATGTTGTTTATTCCCTTCAAAAAATATTAGTTGTATTTCTAAAAGTATATATTTTTGTCACGCTCACTACCTTGTATTGAAGTGACGAACAGAGATTGATAGCATCCAAGTGACATTGGTTTAGTTGATGAGAAATCTCCCTTAAAACTTGTTTTAGTGACAGAGTAAGAATTTGTTTCTTGTAATGAATATATATAAAAGTGTATAGTTTGATGTTAAATCTCAAAACTAGATTGACTCATTTATTTCATCATGAATTTATGAGTGGGATTTATAAGATTCACAATATAGTTTGGCATGAAAAAAAGAAAAAAATCGAATTAGGTGAGCTTTCCTATGTTTTAACTGCTAAACCTAGTAAAAGACAAAACTGTCGGCGGTCGTAATCGGCAAAATGTGGTACTGTTGGGGGAAAAGCATTTAAGACGGTGGAAGACTCTCTGTAACCAAACCTGATGAATTATGATTTAAATAGGAATTTTTAAAGATTTTTGAATTAATTTTTTTAATGAATTCTTTTTTTTTTTTAATAAATTCAATTACGAGCATTGGCAATCTTTCCTTGATGGAGATTAAATAGTAATATATTTTAATTAATTAGAATTTAAGGTAATTACCTGGTACGTAAATAGCAAATGCAAGGCAATACGGTGTAGCATATTGGTGTGAATACCAAGGTTGTTAAATTATATTCCGTATCATTCAATTGTCCCTCCATTTAAAGCATTTACTCCCTTTGTCATACACCCGTCCCTGTATTCACGCTTTGACCTTAACAATATCAACTGGCTAGGTTGGAATTTTTTTATTTTTTATTTTTAAAAAAATGAGTCATTTTCCTTTCCAATGTTTGAATGCATAATAGAAAAATATATTTGTGTGTTTGGTTTATTTTATGAAAAATGAGTAAAATTGTATAATTAAATATTTTAATTATTTTATTTAGAATATAAAAATATTTATTAAAATATTAAAATATTATTATTTATTAAAAATTGAAAAAAAATGACAAAATTAAACTGAAACTTCATTGATTTTCAACAGAAACTAGAGATCCGCCAGAAACCATGTCTGGCTTCCACGTTGCAAACGAGAACATATCTCTGGTTTATGCGCGGAAACCAAATGATTTGTTTTCAGCGGTCAGAAATCTGGTACTATGATTTTTGTTTCGTTTCCAACGGATTGAGTGTCAAAAATTCATGCTGAAGATGAAGACTGAGCTGCTGAAGACTTGAAAAATGATTTTTCCAGAAAAAAAAAAAAAAAAAAAAAAGGAAAAGTTGTTTGATGGAAAAGTAGGCTCATTTTATTTTACCAAAACACCCTAAAAGAGAATCCTTTACAAGAACTGGGCCGAGAAGGCCCGCTCCATTTAAGCCTCAAAGTGTGGCCCAAATGACCAAATATATACGGAATAGAGTAGTTATGCTGTGCATGCATGGTGTATGCGGATGCAAAAACGACGTCGTTTTATTAAAAACGCGTATCTCCTCTTTAAAAAAAATTCAGGTTTGATTCTCAGCAACATCATTATGTTGTTTATTCATTATAGAATTTTAGTTCATAGATTATGAAATTTTAGTTCATTGATTATGGAATTATAGTTCATCGATTCTGGAATTGTAGTTCATCGATTCTGAAATTTTAGTTCATAGATCCTGAAATTTTAGTTCATTCATTCTGGAATTTTTAATTCATAGATTAAATTCTGGAATTATAGTTCATCGATTATGGAATTATAGTTCATCGATTATGGAATTATAGTTCATCAATTTTGAAATTTTAGTTCATATATTGTTGCTGGGGATCGAACCTAATTTTTTTTAAAGGAGAGACGCGCGTTTTTAATAAAACGACGTCGTTTATGGTGCATACGGATGCACAATATAATTTGCCTACGGAATAGGCGGGAGACGGAAGAGGATAAAGGGCAACATGGTCAATAAAGAATTTGGCCTAAACTCTGGAGGCGGATTAAACCTTTTTTTACACACGGACACAAAAAACCCTTTCTCCCACTCTTATCTGCTGCCGCTCTTCTGCTTCTCTGTAATTTACAAATCCAAAGTTTTATCAGAGAAATGGCGTTGTCTTTGCACCTGTTCCCGGGCTTCGTCACCGGCGGAAAACAGTCTTTTGCGAAGCCATCGGCGCCGTCGTTGTCTGCTACTTTTGGTAACCCGCGCACTGTGCGAATGTTGACGGTTGTTGCCTCTTCCGAGCAAGCTACGGAAACGAAGAAGCAAGCCGGCCGTGGCATCATGAAACCGCGCCGAGTCTCGCCGGAAATGCAGGCGTTCCTCGGCGGCGTCTCTGAGATTCCTCGCACTCAAGTGCTTAAGGAGATTTGGGCTTACATCAAACAGAACAACCTTCAGGTATGTGTATGAACTCTGAAGCATTTTATTCTCCAGTCCTTTATGTTCTTTTACTATTGAGACTGATTCAGCTTAACGCAACATTATTATATATTTGCTTGTTTGCCTCCCGGTTTTATCTTTTGCTATATTAGGATATAGTAGTAGTAGTAGTAGTTAGTTTATTTAAGCTAGTAATCCATAACTTGGACTTGATTATGGAGTGTACACCATCCAAATTAGGTCATTAGCAGTAATATTGCCTATTATTCTGTTTTGCAAGACTGTTAATACTAACATTTGCTAATTTTCTTAAGATATTCTGGATATTAAATGCTAATTTTGCCTTATTGGATATTGAAATGAATTATAAATATAGGAGTTTATCTATTGTCATTAGACCTTGGAATGAAAGGAGGTTATTTGCATTTAGGGATGTTAACGAATCGAACATGAACGAACGGAGGTTGTTCGTGTTTGTTTGTTAAGCGTTCATTAGTGTTCGTTAACGAGCACGTTAACGAACACGAACACAAACGAACGCTTATCGAACACGAACACGAGTAGTTTACTGAAAGCTTTGTTCGCTAGCACCCCTATAATTGCATCTTTGACTTTAGACTTGGATTTTTCCCAAATGCAAGAATTTTAAATCAAATCTATAATAAACATGGCGACCTTTGTATGTTGTGGTATCATTTCTGTTGCTTAAATATATGATAACAAATTAACAATCAGGTACATAAGAAAAAGAATCACTGCTTTTTATGCTGCAACTAAGCTCACCCCACCCTTCCCTAAGATTTACTTTTGATAAGCAATGAAACTATCCACTTTTTACAGTCCAGATTTTGCCTTAAAATTTTGTTTCTTGAACAAGATTTTACTTGAGTCATTTGACATTTTCTTTTCTATTGCAGGATCCTGCAAACAAAAAGGTCATAGTGTGCGATGAGAAGCTGAAGAAAATTTTTGCTGGAAAGGATCGTATTGGGTTCCTTGAGATTGCTGGCTTGATTTCTCCTCACTTTCTTAAGTGATTATTCGCTATTGAGAAAGAATGGCTTCTTTTTTGTTTCCCCCCTGTTTATTTGCCTCTGTATCTTCTTTTGTAAATGGAGTCTATGGGGTTCTTAATGATATTACACTCGGAAATCTATGGTGATTCTGCCTAGTCTAGATTAAAAGCATCTTTGGTATGAAGATAATTATTGTTATATGGAGGAGCTTAGCTATATGTTAGGGAGTAACTTTTAAGCTTGATGCTACAATGCAGTTATGACTAAATTATGTTACTTGAGATGCCTCTGCTTAGTATTTGATGAAAAATGTTCAGGCAAAAAGTTAATGTACCATGTTTTACCCACTTCTTCATCTTGTGCTTCTCTCAAAAGGTTGAATCCTCAATCCCAAGGGTCTCTCACATTTCTATCTAATAGAGCATTTGGAAGGGTGACTTAATGGTTCAGTAGACATAGTCAAATACCACGATCTACCCACTTTGAGCATAATCCCCATCTTGTGCTGTAACTACAAATTCATGGTATTGCAATCTCTAACATGTCATTAGTGTCTTGTTCAATAAACACGAAGAATCGCCAACATATTAATGTGTCATTAGCATCTTGTTCAATAAGGTTATGAGTCACTAAGTACATTAATGTTATTTGTGTTCACATTGATGTGTCATTAACGTCTTGTTCTATCAATGTGAGTAATCACTAATAGCAAAGTAATGTGTCATTGCTCCATGAGCATGAAGGATCGCTAACACTCTTAACAGCAGGTTAATATTTCATCATTCCATGATTGTGAAGAATCATTCACAGCACATTAACATGTCATTGGCGTATTGTTCAATAAGCGTAAAGAATCACTAATAGTACATTAATGTTTAATGAGCGTGTTTCATGAGTGTGAAGGAACCACACTAATAACACATTATGTATCATTAGCGTCTTGTTTTATGAGCATGAAGAATCACTAACAATACATTAGTGTGTCATTAACATTATATTCAATGAACGTGAAGAATCACTAACATCACATGAATATGTGTTAGTGTCTTATTCGATGAATATTAATTATGTAATCATTGCATATAGTCATTGTGATCCTTCTGTTCAAACCTAGAACATGATCATTATAGCTGTACGCTGCGTCATTTGATCACTCCACCTAAAACTGGTTATTTCCTGGCATCATTTTTTTTTTTTTTTGCCTATTAAATTCAATACAGCCTTGCACTTTTGTCCTCCCCTAGTCCCCTTTGCCCCAACCCCAATTTTGTTTATTTATTTATTTATTCATTATTTTAATTTTTAAGTCCCTTGGTTCCAACTGATTGCAAGGGATTAATTACATTTTTTAATTGACATTAATTCTAAATTATTTTAATTTGAGAGTTCAATCACAGTTTTTAAAATTGCATTGGATAAATATGAGAGCTGAGATGGATTTGTCTGTCCATTAGGCAACGTTTATCTCATCTTTGTTCTACCAATTTATGCACGTCTCATTAATCTTTCTTCTACAAATACCCCATCTTCACTCTCCAATTGCAATTTGCAGCGAACAGTTTCTCGTCCGGAAATCTAGAAAATGAGCTGGTGGTGGGCCGGAGCTATTGGCGCTGCCAAGGCACATCCTCTCTTTCTCTCTTTCTCTCTCTCTCTCTCAAATTTTTTATCTTTAGGTTCGGGGATGGAAATTTTAAATTTAATCCAATTTTGATGAATCGATGATAGTTAAATCTGATACTAATGATCTTGATCGTCATTTCCGCAGAAAAAATTGGAGGAAGATGATGCGCCACCCAAGTACCAGAGCGTGGCTCTGATCGTCGGCGTCACCGGAATCGTTGGCAACAGCCTCGCCGAGATCCTCCCTCTGGCCGACACCCCCGGCGGCCCATGGAAAGTCTACGGCGTCGCTCGGCGCCCCAGGCCATCCTGGAACGCCGATCACCCCATCGAGTATATCCAGTGCGACATTTTGAACTCCGAAGACGCCCAATCCAAGCTCTCCGTTCTCACCGACGTCACGCACGTTTTCTACGTCACCTGGACCAATCGAACCAGAGAAGACCAAAACTGTGAAGCCAATGGTAAAATGCTGAGAAACGTGGTGAACGCGATAATCCCCAGTTGCCCGAATTTGCAGCACATCTGCTTGCAAACCGGCCGGAAACACTACATAGGTCCCTGGGAATCGTATCTGAAATTCGCCCACGACCCGCCTTACAGCGAAGATTTGCCTCGATTGAAAGTACCCAATTTTTACTACACTCTGGAGGATATCCTGCTCGAAGAGGTGGGGAAGAAGGAGGGATTGACATGGTCAGTTCACCGGCCGGGGACGATCCACGGCTTCTCTCCGTTCAGCATGATGAACTTAGTCGGAAGTCTGTGTGTGTACGCGACAATATGTAAACATGAGGGTGTCCCATTGAGGTTTCCCGGCGTTAAAGCCGCCTGGGACGGCTACTCAGATTGCTCCGATGCAGATTTGGTGGCGGAGCACCAGATATGGGCAGCCGTGGATCCTTACGCCAAGAATGAAGCATTCAACATCAGCAATGGAGATGTGTTCAAGTGGAAGCATTTCTGGAAGGTGTTGGCTGAGCAGTTTGGAGTGGAAGCTGCAGAGTTTGAGGAAGGGAAGAGCTTTAGTCTGGAGGAGGCAATGAAGGAGAAAGGGCGAGTTTGGGACGAGATCGTGAGGGAGAAAGGCTTGGCTCCAATGAAGCTGGAGGAGGTTGGGAATTGGTGGTTTGTAGATTTGGAGCTCGGGGGAGATTGCCCTCTGGACACCATGAACAAGAGCAAGGAGCATGGGTTTTTGGGATTCAGAAACTCCAAGAATGCATTCGTTTCCTGGATTGATAAGGTGAAGGCTTACAAGATTGTTCCCTAGTTTAGTCAGGTTGGTTTTTGGTTAAATTATCATTACATTTGTGTTAAGAGAACATGCTTCCTATGTTGTACTGTTGAAAGGAAGCCAGTGAATGATACTAGGAGGAGCCATATCATCTGTGTGTGTGTGTATGGGCTTCTGCTTCTGTTGTATTCTATTGATTTCTGTATCAATGTTATTTGGAAATTCTTAGTTCAAGACCAAAATTCTTGAGCATTCATATCATATTGGTACTACGTGGTAAGACACATTCATAGGGAGGCCAATGCCTATGCTAACTAGTATCGCTACCCACCACAGATTTCTTATGCTGCAAGTGTACAATTGTCTTGGCTACCCACCACAATTTCTCTAAACCTAGGCTGCAAGTCAATGATCTTCACCCGATTATCATTGTTGACATGGTTGGAGTTGTCTGGTGTCGTTTTATGTAGTTTCGTGTTTTTTAGTTTTATTCTTTCCTTAGATTCAAAGCATTGAGTATGGTATTGAAGAGGAAAGATCTATTTACCATTGAGATACTGAGAAGGGGCTGGTGCCTAAAACGCTAGTAAGAGTCTAAGAGATCAGAGAAGAGCACTATGAAGGAAAGAGGAAAAGCTGCATTTTGCCTGAACTAATAGTCTAATACAGTTCATCATGCAATGCTATTAAGCATGGTATACGAAGCTGATGACTGAAACATGTTTACAGAAGGTTACCTTGAGTGCATTTGATGTTCCATTGGTTTAAGACAAAGGCAATTGTTTGCATATTCCAAGCATCTGATCCTCCTGAATGCATCATATCTGAGTGCTACTTGTTCTTAGCAATAGATTCTGGATAAGACAAATGTGGATTAATCAAACAAACTGATTCATCATTTCTCGAAGCAGTAGTAATTATCGGGATTCAAAGAATCTTGGCATGTTGTAAATTCCTTTGCTAAAACTCTTGTAAATTAGAAAGAATGAGAGGCTAATGAGGCTGCCATAGCTTTTCACTTCTTACAATTCAATGGTACTACATAATGTTCTGAGAGAACTGAAGCAGTGCTCTCACAAACTGCATATGTATTCTCATATTCTGTTCAAATTATAATTCCTACATGCATCTATAGGTGCTATAGTGATCATTCAAGTGTGACATAGAAATGCAGCTCATTTACAGTATGAAATAAAAAATCCAGAGTGCAAACCATCAAAGTTGGGAGAGCATCACCGCGAGCTCTTCATCGGACACCATAACTTCAATGCAAGCTCCCAAAGACTTGGCAAGTCTTGCAGCCAGTTGATGCTTACACTGCAGGACAAGAAGCTCATAAGATAATTACAGAAATGCAGCAAAGCTTCAACACTTTTGAAGGGAGAAATACATGGGACACAGAATCTCAGAAGAAAAATTCAATCTAGAAATCTCACACATAGTTGCTCCCCTCTGTTCACGACGTCGTAGAAGAAAGAATAACAAGCGCAATAATGTTCCGGGAAGCACAAATACTCCTCTTTCTTCTTAGACTCTCCAACCACCTGAGAGAGAGAGAGAAGAACACTCTTTTAGGAAACTCAAAATTCATCATTTTCCATGATTATTCAGCTTAATTTGATTAGGTCTAGAAGATCAGACCTGAAAAACGGAACGTCCACTTGGTTGACCGCAGATTCGCTTGACTCCTCTTTGATCAACTACCCGCGATGCTCGCTCGAAATTTTTTCCAAATAGAAAATGCAATCTGGAGAATACACAGAAGTTACGGATACAGAAAACTTCTAATTCAACGGAGAAAAATAGCAGAATGTACCGACATCGATAGCTGGTCATCCGTCACTGCTCCAGTTCAAATTCAGCGCCATTAACGCAGGCGGGCGTGCATACGAAATTGAGACCAAACAAAAATAGGTAAATAAATCCAAAGAGTGAAGAAGAAAGATGAATGTGAACTGATTCAGTTTAATGTAAGCGTGGCGAGGACCTGAACGAGTTGACTCAATGTCGTTCCAGATTTTCTCTGCCACCATAAGACTCGTACTCATTCTCCGAAACCAGGAGGCCGCGTTTGGTTTCCTAAAAAACTACCCAGCGGGCAGCTCGTTATAACATTTCTTAGGCATGGCGTAAATTTTAAAAGTAAGGGATATATAAGTCAAATGGCCTCTTTTGCAATTAAAATTTTTGCTTACTTAAATCCGTCAGTTATAACTTAGGTTGGTCCTTTATCAGCTAGAATCATAAGACGGAGTTTATGTTGCGCTTTGGGAACCAATCAATGTTAAAGATAAGGTATTTTAGTCTCTGAAGATGAAGACTCATCCTCGATCACTCCTGCCGGGAGACACAAATGGAAAGGACTTTATCGTCTACTATATTGCGGGGATGTGTCTAGACCTCATCGCCCTTATCCAACAAATATTGTCATCATTGTTGAAATTAATTTAGGGATTAAGAATCCAGTAGCAAATCAAGGATAATTTGCGGTTAACTGGTGTTAAATGACAATGATCCAAGTGAAAATGGAAAACCAACCAAAAAGAGGAAAATAATACAGCAAATAAGTCATTTTGGGATCCCTTCTTGCATATTATGTATTATAAAGAACAAACAAATGTATACATCAGATCCAAAACAGCAGAAAAACCATGTTTTCATGCTCAAGAACCATAATTATCTACACCAACCCTGCACAGTCTTTCCAGGAAAGATGGTTCTTTCAACCAGAAAGCCTACTCTTGTAATGTAGTCAGTATGCTACCCTTAATTAGGTTGTCCATGCTCAAGAAAGTCCGAGCATTTTATTGTCTGTAACGTTGGCCGAGAAGATGTCCCTGGGGGCGCTAACAGAGTCAACCGCCCCTTTAGGATGGGAAGATCTTTTATGTTGATCCAGATAAATCACAACTACTGTAATGTCATCATGGAAATGGCGCCTAACTCCCTTTTCAATCTTCTTTATGTCCTTGTACCTCATCTCCCTCTTCTTAGCAGCCTCTTGAATAGCTGCTCCCACCAGTTTCTTAGCTATTCCCTGCAAGTATTTCACTGCCGCATTCAATATACATCCATTGGCAATAGTTTCAAGGATATGGATTTGGCAATAGTTTTGATTAAGCTAGTGGCTCAACTGATGAATGAATGCACAGAAGTTTTATAATTTGCCTTTTTCATGATGAAAAGAAGTAATGTCAACATAATAGTTATGGAAACTTACAGGTCTTGGGTTTTTGAACACTATATCAACTGCTGCTTCGTCGCTTAAATGTTCCCAGAGGCCATCAGAAGCAAATATCAAAAACAAGTCATGTGGCCGAATTTTTCTGGTAACAATTGACGGCTCGGCTGTTAGTACAGGATGCTTCAAAGGTACAGGATTTCCAAATTGCTGAAAGAGGGGATCTCTGTTAAACTCGGGTTTCTTAAGATAGACGTCACCAATAGATCTTGACACCTAAAAGTGTAAAGATACATGTTAGCAAAAACTATCACAAATAAGTAACAACTAGAAGGCAAGTTAAAAGGCAATCATTTGTTTAGCCTTGAAGAAACAAACAAAAGCTTATTTTAGAAGCTAGATGAAAATGATGTCAATTTATAGCAACATGATCTCTGGAAAGGCAAGATGTATGAGAGGCTAAACATTCAATGGAATCACAACACTTTGCTTTATGAAACCTCCATGTCTGTCCCATGCAACTATGTAAGGAAGACTAACTACCTTTATAACTTCAACAGCATGTGATAGTGGACCAAGGGGAAGATGATGTTACCCTCTTAGAATAGAATGGACAGAGACTTTAGTGATGCTGTTCAAAAGACAGATAGATAAAGGGAAAGGCAATATTCCAAATAGGATAACATAATTGTGAAAAACACACAACTGATTTGAGTGGTACTGATAATGAGAATGACCTTCTCTCTTGTGGTGACACTGAAAGATCCTATGTAAACAAAGAAATCCACAAGCCAATCCTTACTATGTTCACATGACAAGATCAGGACAACCACTATGCCTTGCTTAGTCCCTATTTAAGTCTTGATAAGTTGATATGACCATCAATTTGAAGGTTTCTCGGAATTGAGAAACACCCCAATTGGAGAACTAACTGCACATGTCTAGAGCACATTTTCTCTTTTCAGATAAGTGAACACACCATAAATGCACATGGAGTAGATGATGATGCTACAGAAGTTTAAGAACAGACAGAATGAATCATATAGCACTGCTTGGAGAATCAGATTCCCATGTTATCTAAACTATTATCCAGCAGTGTTCACTATAGCCTATACAGTGCCCACACTTATCAACAAAAAATATAATAAAATTAGTATTAAAAAAATCATACAATTGTAGTCAAAAGAACATTTGCAGCTAGGTTACCTGAATTATGCCTTTGATTCTCCAAACTCCTCGACAATAGAATACAATAGGGGAATCGTCAGGATGAAGTTCTTCAACCTCCTTTCGCACCTTCTCACATGAAACATTATGATCAGTAGATAATCGTTCTGCTACAATGGATTTCATATCCCCATCAAAACCTCTCCTCCCCAGAACTGCTCTTGAGTCTCCTAAATTAGCTACATACAATTCACCATCCGAAATCGCACCTACAAGACAACAAGATCCAACGGAAGCAATCTGTGGCATTACTGGCAACGATCTCTTAACTAATCGAATAAAATCCTCTTCTGTGGCATGAAAAGCCTTCTTGATTACATCCGTTGACAGTCCTCCTTGTTCCGTTGCAAATTCTGACCAAATTAGATCAATAAAATCAGTAAAACAGGACCAAAAAAAACTTCTATACTATCTATAGACAACACCCAAAAAAAAATACATTTCAAACTTCAAAATTCAAATTGAGCTTATGCTAACAAAAAGAGAAAATCCCAAAAAGCTCAAAACCGCACAGACGATCGTCGTAATATGGAGAAACTGCCAAACTATTAGTTTACAAACACGTATGTATTCATACACAGAGATATTGCAATAAAAAAAGACGAGTAATTAACTCACGTTGTAGATAAGGGAAGAGGTGGCGATTGACGAAGCGGGAAGCTTCAGGACCGCCGTGGCCATCGTAGACACCGATGTAAGTAGCGGACGGAGAAGTGAGGACTTGGCTCTGGTCTTCGAGGGAGGAATTAGCCTGAACAACCGCAATTGAGAAGTCGCCGGAGGCGTGAGGCTTCAAGTCCATGTGCCACAGAAGTCCGTCGCCGCTCCGCAGGCCCAAACACCTCTCCAGCGGCCTAAAACACGATCGCAACATGGCTCCTTACTGTTCCGTCCTTATACCTCAGAAATGATTCAAAAAACTCCGGCGAAGATCTCAAATACACGATAATGCACTAATACCTCGGAAACGAATTTTTTGTTCCTAAATATATATAAATATATATCTGTGTGTATATATAAAATATATACACACAACACAACGTGTGTGTGTGTATATATATATATATTAGAGATAGATTATAGATGGAAGTGCGTATGAGAATTGAGGAAGAAGAAGATGAAAGGGGCTTTAGGCTTAAGACCCGGAGGAGTAGACCGGGGGTTAGCGAAAGTCTCGGAATTAAACCGCGTTGGAAGATGACTCAAAATTCAGAAACACGGTGATAATATCTTTACATGTATGACGCGTTTGTCCGCATATATATATATATATATTTCTCAACTCATTTAATTATTAATAAATTCATTAAATTACGTCATCAATATCTCTATTTTCATTTTAAATTTTTTATTAACATAAGATGGAAATATAAACAACTCGAGTTTGATGGGGGTTAAAGGGACTAGGGTAGTTGACATAATAATTTAAACAATAAGTTCAAATATAACAGCACAAGAATTAGTATTATGAAGGATGAACCTGATCTTGTTTAGTCGAGGGAAAAATGATCAACTCAACTCGATTTGTAAAAGATTGTTTAGACTAATCTACGCATGTAATAGTAATGATATAAATCATTATAGTCGAGCCCAAATCTACCAATTAAGCACAACGATTATCAATATGAAAGACCAATCTAATCTTGTGGGAGTTATCTATTGATCTTATTTATTTGATTCAATCAATTTTGATAACCTAAACAATTTTACCTCAGTGTGGTCTTTTGTCGACTAAAATCACAAAATGAACTTTATCCAAATCGCTCATTTAAGTAACATTTCCGGATTTTTTTAATAAACCAAAACACCAACATTACCATATTTGATAAAGGAAAAAAATGATTGATGGCATAAGCCATCATAGTCATCTCAAAGCACTGATATGCCACTTAATTGGTTGATTACATCAACCAACAAGAAAGTAGCATAGCAACTCACCCTTAAGTGATCAAAATCAAAATCATAATTTTCTAATACTAAAATTATGGTCCATATCCCCTCTCCCTTCTTTCCAAAAAAAATTATGGTCCATATACTCCTTTGGAGGGTGACATATTCCTTCTTAAATCCATCCTAGATTTTAATTTGCATACTCTACTTACCATTTATCTGTATTTAGTATACTTTAGTCTTATTTTGCGTGCATCATGGGGCAATACTATAGGTATGCATTGTTTGCGTGTAAGTTTACAAACCTTTATTACATGCAAAGGTTTTTCTTTTACTTATTATTATTATATTGGCATTATTTATGTTTTTCGTGTCCCAAAAGATAGACGACTAGGACCAAAATTGTTTAGGTAAAGTTTGTAATTAAAGTTCCTTAAAATGGTCAGTAGCAATATGAAATTAGCTCTAATTTGTGAACCGTCCATATTTTTGTTGATTTTGATTTTGTAGTTCACACATGACATTTGTGGTCTTTTTTCTTCTACTGTATATTGCCTTGCTAAGCACGCTGCAGTGATTAGTCGTGGTCAATGCAAGCGACCGTATTTGTACTGGTGAGAATTAATGGAAAGAAAACATATAGGTGAATATTTTTTCTTTTTTGGGCGTAAATCCATGATTTTTATAGTCGGACACAATAATTAATTCTTCCAAAAGACTGAACTCCAAGACACAATATTTTTTCTTGTTGAAAAGTTAAGATTGTTTCATACCTAGAGTCAAAAGATCAAATCCTTGTCGTTTGGTCAATGATAAATAAATTCTTTCTACTCAATCACACTCCAGAATTATATATAGGGTGAATATATTTTGCCATAAAAATAATTAATTTGAACCCCACACTCCCACACCATTTTTATCTTAAAAATTGATGGAAGAGATAAATCACAAGTATCTCAACTAGCATATAACCCCTAATTTGTATACTTGTGGAGGACATAACAAACTTATGTCCACTTGTTAGCCTTACACGTTGTGGCTGATAATCCTGAATTAAAGATAATTTTTTTTTTTTTTTGTTTGAGTACTACTGACTCTGTTACAATGTAGTATCTATTCATAACTACTTTCTCAACCTGAAATACAAAGAGTCAATACCGCCCCCACTGAGGCTTGAACTCATGACTTCACATTTGGCAATATAAGATAATTATTATAGCCTCAACTAGAGTGTCCAATTTAAAATTTTGTTTAAATTGCAACGATATAAAAAAAAATAGTAACAAATTACAATTGTAGTGATAGGAAAGATAAACCCACATTTAAATTTTAACGATAATATCTAATCGATGAATTAACATTATTAATAGGGGATTGTTCTTGATGGAGTTTGAACTCCTAATCAGATCGAATTTGAGATAAGATTATAGTGATAATTTTCCAAGTGATACAAGTCTTGTCAATGTTAGTGCTTTGTTCCCCACCATTTGAAAGAGAGACAGGATTGCAGGGCGGGAGTTGGGTGGAGCATTTTACACTTGGTAGCATTTATATGCGGACATTTCAAAGGGGAGAATGATTTGACCCAGATATTATTTTGTTGATTCCACTTGGACGGCTAGCGGGCAAACCGTCCAGTATTTATGAATAGTTTGGTTAGTTGGTCATCTAAATTAAAGTGTTTAGTTAGAGAGAATTCTAATTCGTAACCATTCCCATATGAATTGCAATTCAATAAGAAAATAAAAGGAAAAAAAAAAAAAAGACTTTAACCTTAACTATTATTAGTATTATTATCACACAAAGACATTTTAGTCATTATACCACTTCTTCGTTTTTCATTTCCAATAATTCTATTCATCTCTACTAAACAATGCAATTTGAATTCTTACTTTATTCGCACATTATTTTTTTCTTTCCAAATTACAATTCCTTTCTCCCTAATTCATCCCTTCCAACCAAAAGCCCTATTAAGATTCTGGAATTTTCCTGCGACGTTAGAATCTTGAAGGGATCCTGTATTTGACCAATACTCAACCCAACTGTTCAATAGTCCAAGTGTCCAACCACAACCTTAACCTTCACGGAATTTCCATGCCCCGCGTATGTGTCGTGTTTGAAGAAAAATTTATTAAAAAACACAAAGAACTAACCACTCTCTCTAGACTTTTGAAGAAGGTTATACATTACAGCAGACCAAGAAACCTAACTGAAAGTTACAGCTTACTCAACATAATTGGCTGACACCAAAAGTTTAGTAGGTAAAGTGTTGACCTTTAGACAATACTTTGATTACATTTCAACATTGCATCAGCCTCCCCACTTTCATTGAAATTCCAGTAACAATCCAAAGTGGCTTGCTTGCGTGGTTTTGGAATGGCACCACTCGGGGCCCCTCATCACGCCATATGTCTGTTGGCTGATGCTTCCCGGTTTTCGTCTGGCATTGACACTAGTTTACAGATGGGAGGTGGAGGACGACCTACTTCGTACTAATGTATTAGTGTGCACTTAGTGGTCACTAGACATGTGTGGACCAAGGAAAGCAACAAAGACCTAAAGACAAAAATGCATTCTATACAGCGTGTGGAGAAGAAAGTGTCTGTCACTACTTACTGGGCAGGTGTTTTAGGTAGACAGAGATGATATACCTGCTCGGCAGTTTGGGCAGTCCCCACAAGTTTGAACCCAGGGAACCAAGCAACTTTTGTGGAACATGTGCCCACACGGTAAAGATATTAGCTTGTCTCCGTCCAGAAACGCCTCGAGACAAATGCTGCACTCTCGTACTATACTGGGAACTGCTTCGCTGGTGTAATCCAAGTTGCGGAAAATTTTAACGGGCAGAGACTCCAGTGCTTCTTTGGTTAGCCCAGGAGGTCTACTGATCTTATCCGGTCTAAGAGAGTTAGAGAACATGTCTGCTCCATGCCACTCCCTAGAAATTTCGGTTTCCCAGTCAATAGCATCAGTAAGTTGAAAGTCATCTGCAATTGTCGAGTCTCTTCTATGGAAGCTTGCTGCAACACGGTTACTTTGTCTACAATGAAAAAACAACACTGCCTTTCATGATTTGACAAAAGCCGAGGTGGGAGATTGGAAACCACACAAGCAACAACTACCACAAAAAGCATATAATTGGAAAGCAATCAATGCATGCCTGACCAGAGATATTTTTGCTCCTCCATTTTAGGACTAACAGATGTACTAAGTGCAGCAAACTAACCCACAATACACCTAACATCCCACATTCCAACACGCCACACGTTTAGGACCAACAGAAAGATATTTTGCTGAAAAAATCCCAAACACTCATCCCACCCCACCCCCTCACCACCACCCAAAAAAAAAAAAAGATACAGCTCCTACCCTATTGTGTGGAATGCGGATGGATTAATCACACCACAACCCTTGTAGGAAGAGATTGGAAGAGAATGTAAATTGAACTAGATCCTTGGAATGTTAAGATACAGAAGTGGACCCTGATTAACTGAATCTTCTAAAGGTTTAAAAATTTACGGTATCATGAACCACCATTGGATGTGATCATACAATTACGCGAGAAAAAAAAAAAATAGAGAGAATATGAAGTTCCATATATCTGAGGGAATTAACCTGTTTCCTGATAGAGATACACCTCTCAGCCTCTGAAGGAGCCTTTCCCTTGCAAGTAGTACAGCACTAGGAAGCCTTTCATTCCCAGTAATTCTCAATCTATCTTGAATACTAAACTCATTTTCTATGCTGTTAACATTTCCGGAAGATGATGGGGTACTGCTCAGGTCAACCCAAAGTGACTCCCGCTCCTGAGCATGCAAGAAAAGAGGAGACAACTTCAGAATTAAATGCCACCGATAAACTATGAGACTTTCATATTCAGTGTAGAAAAATAAGGGCGAGAGCAGAGAAGGTGCAGCTTGCTTTTTAAAGAACACTTATGTTAAATAGAGGCAAGAGAGATGGAATCAAGCAATCTAGAATTGCATAGCAAATTCTAACACTAACCACTTACATTGCCTCGCCTCTATGGCTTAGACGTCTAGTGGAGAAAGTAAATCGTGAGGCGTGTTTCAGTTAGACAAGGATAAAAAACCGCTATATCAGTGCCTACAATGAATCTAATCCCAAATTGTGTTACTAGCAAAACCAGAATATACTTAAACTCGACCCCCACCTTACTATTGTCAACACTATTAAGACTCTACCCTTTGCACCACCGAACTATGTTCTAGGGGAGTCACTACAGGACGATGTGAAATGTGTAAACTTCTCCAGTCTTTCCTCCGAATATAAACTAAGAGACACAAAAATACAACCATTAGGTAGACACTGATTAACCAATTCTGGTAGAATGGAACGTTTCACGGAATGCCCAAGTAATGAACTAAGCTTACATTCAACAAGCATCATACACAATATACATTGCAACTTATAAGGATTAGATCTCAAAGTATGCATTAAGGACTTCAACTAAAGATTTTCTAAGAAAACATAGACATTTTCCAATTTCCATGGAGATAGGCCATTTAAGCACATATAATGATAGGGAAAAATTTAAATTAAAAACATATACGGGAGAATAATTAAACCACTTAGCTAAAATAAGATAGCAGAACAATAATCATAAGAGAAGAAGAGAAATTCAACGGTCCAACCGGAAAAGAGGAACGGTGGATAGAGCTCAAAGAGCGTCGTGGATTATCACAGCCATTCAAATCGTTCCGGTCAACACGGCGATCAGTACTGCTGCTATGGCTATGGCTGTGGCGGCGGTGATTGCGGTGACGATTGATATGGTTGTCGTGGGAAGAGATTTGATCGGACTCAATCACGGGTATGCTCCGACCCAAACGGGTCCTCCGGTTGTGGAAAAGCTCCAAAGCTTTCGTCATGCAACGGTGACCCGGAAATTCTCCGACTCCTTAGATTCAATTCAAATGCATAAGAAATCAATTTCAATCCGCAAGGAAGAGTTACGTTTGCATTCAAGGATGTTAGCGAAAATAGCATCAGAATTTTATGACGGAATAGCTTACCTGGTCACGTTGAGAAGGATGATGGCAAGACAGTGAGACACGATAAGGTTTCATCATTTTCATGTGTGATTGCCGGATTTGGGCTTAGGAAATATCTTCCCAATATTTGAAATAGATCGTAGGCTAAAATCTAGCAGCCGGAATTACCTACATTTTCTTGGAAATGGATTAATGGGCTTTTAAACATATAGAGAGTTACTCAATATTGGCCCAATGTAGAAACTTAACAAGGGGATTGGTGATGGCAAATTATGCTGTGCATCCGTATGCACGATGCATGGTGCATACGGATGCAAAAATGACGTCGTTTTAATAAAATGCGCGTCTCCCCTTAAAAAAAATAAAAATCAGGTTCGATTCCCAACAACAACATATAAACTAAAATTTCATAATCGATGAACTATAATTCCATAATCGATGAACTATAATTCCATAATCTAATCTATGAACTAAAAATTCCAGAATGAATGAACTAAAATTCCATAATCTATAAACTAAAATTTCAGAATCGATGAACTACAATTCCATAATCGATGAACTATAATTCCATAATCAATGAACTATATTTCCATAATCTATGAACTAAAATTCCAAAATGAATGAACAATATAATGTTGTTGCTGGGAATCGAACCTCAATTTTTTTAAAAGGAGAGACGCGCGTTTTTTAATAAAACGACGTCGTTTTGACATCCGTATGCACCATGCATGGTGCATACGGATGCACAGCATAACTATTGATTGGTGATTGCTATATCGTGCACCACCACCACGCACAATGCATTGTGCCTCCTAAAAATTTCATGTTTCGTATATACATAATTGTATAGTAGAATACACATAAACTCATAATAATAATATAATACACAAAAACTTTTAAGGTGCACAATGCATTGTGTGCCTTGGTGCGATATAATTTGCCCGTGATGGAATTGGACTATGAGAATGCTAAAGGCTCGCACTACCTCACCTCTAGAGACTTTTAACTCAAATGTCTAGTAAAGAAAGCAAATAATAGCCGGCATTGACTTAACTTAATGGTTCAGTATACAATATTTGAAACAAGAAACTAAGGATGGAAACAAGAAACTAAGGATGGAATTGATTGGAGCTGGCAGTAGTTAGATAAATCTCATAAGGAGTAGTTGAACTTAGGTGTAGTGTAGCAAGAGAAGTAAATTAAAAGCTGGAGAATCCTGATTTTTTTTTTTTAATTATATATTTCTGAATATTTCAGGACATAATCTTATACATATCATATCCGATCCTTCAAGATCGACTTATTAAGTAGCTAGGAGAACACGCAGTCGCTTAGGTAGCATGCATGCATATATATATATATATATATATATATATATATATATATATATATATATATATATATATATATATATATATATATATATATATATATGTTACTGTAATTCGGTCACATACAGCAACAACTAATTAACATTAATTAATAGTGTCGCCTGGCGCCGTAAGTTTGGTAGTAGTCGACGTCGGGGTCGGGTTTGTCAACCCCGTCGACGCTCCTCAGCCAATAAGTCTGGTTGAGAGAGGCGGCGCCGCTCGGAACGTCGTCCATCACTCGCTCGTGCCCTGCCGGGAAATATATTCCGGTGCGAGGATGCGGTGCCCAGCTCGGCGATACCTCTTCCAATCGCTTCTCATCCTCCTCCTCCATCGCCGCCGCCACATCCGCTTTGCTCCTCCTGTTTGTCCCCGGCCCCATCTTGCTCATGCAACGCCGTGCCGCCGGTGCCGCGCTACTGCATATTCAGTTCACGATCGATGAATTAATAAACTAATTAAGAACAAAACACCAATTAATTAACGAAAAGTATACCTCGTACTACTGGTTATTATTAATTACCTGAATTGCAGTGATTTCCTCGGAAACTTAGCCAGCCATGCTCCCGGCATGCCCGACATCAACGAACTATATATTAGCTGCTGCAAAGTACAAATATATAATATATTATTGTTTAATTTTTATTTATTTATTGAGGTCGAAGGAGGTATGGGGACATGGGGTTTTATACTGTAAACAGTTTATGGGAATAAAGTCAATAAAAGCATTTTTCTCTTTTAGGTACAGCATCCAATATCTCATTTATCATTTTCTACTCTAGACGGCTTACACTTAAAATTCTTCTCGATATTAAGTAGTAAGTTTTTTCTTCTTTAGAAGGCTTTACCCTAGATCTTAAGTCACTCATCTGCTAAATCGACATCAATTTCCCTGTGAACTTTTCTCAATTCCCTCTAAACCTTATTATCAACCATTGGCCATCGCCCACACCAAGCGAGTGGACGGATAGTCTTTTTCCCTTTAAACATCTTCACTTTGAATTTTAGGTTGCCCCGGCTAACATTGACAGATGGATTACTTCAATCTGTATTCTTCTCGATTCCTTTGAACATTATCAAGCAATGCACTGGCCTCTTAATAGAATTAAGCACCAAATGATAAGGCACTCAAGTTATTAACTAAACCACAAAAGTCGAGTAGAGGTTTGACCGGCCATACCTTAAAAACCACTATACACTCTCTTCTGGAGTCCATGATCATATCACCCGTCCAAATTAATTCAAATTCCACAATTTGACTCATCTTGTATTTTCAAAAGAAAAAAAAAAATGACTTAGAAATATTTAACATGCATGTATAGTAGTACCTTTTAGTGGACATTATAGTTTGCTTATTAATTGTCTCAAACTCTACTGTTACGGAATAAACAACACAGTGTTTAAGACATTAAATACATCAATTTGTACTGTTAAGGAATAAATTCGGACTATTGATCATGCATATATGCATTATCGGTGATGCTGCTAATGGCCGTCGCAAGTTTTAAAGAACAAGGTATCTCGTCAAACTTTATGTTTCACTTTTTCCGTAGTATATAAACCTGTAAGCTATGTTCCATTACTTGTAATCGACATGCATTTTGTGTGGTGTTTAACGCTTCGCTGCGTTTTTGGCAACGTAATCTCCGTACCTGTTGTACCTATTTTTGTCAAACGCGGGATGCACACACACTTCTATCATATCAACGTGACCTCCGTACCCGGCCTGCGTGCACAATTTCAAGCCCCGTCGCGTCATCGGATTATGTTACATTTTGTTAACAAATTCGTCTTAACCATGCAAACGACAACACACGTTATCCCTTTTGGGAATTTGATTCTTTGATCTTCGACAAAATTACTCGTACCACAACAAGGACATACAAATGTCCTATTTATTTCTACATCATATCATATCCCTGTTAAAGTAATAAGGTTCAAATATACTCATCTATCTTATATATTTTGTTTGTTTGATTCGCTTTAAAGATGTTTTGTGTATCTCATAGGTTACTGGATTATGGTTCTGTTTGACCGAGTTTATTTAGGAGCTTATAGCTTATTTGGAATGGAGCATGGAATAAAGTGATAACACTTGTTTTTGTGGTTTGAATTCAAATCGATTTAACGAGTGGTCGAAAATGCAGGGGTAGCCCCTCGCAGTACGATACAAGGGTAATTTAGTAGATTCATCATTAGTATTGTCTATATGCTTGTAACCCTTACTATTTTATCATCACAATTTTTTTTTGAAGAGTCACAATTCTTTTTTAAACATCTCATTTGTTTGCGTGTATGTAGACTCTCGTCCGAACAATGTAAAATATTCTTCTTCGTTTTTGTTTTCTATTCTTGATCTCATTTTTCTCAAAATAATAGAGTTGACTTAAATTATTTATAATTTAATTTTACTATATATATATGTGTGCGTGTTGAAAAAATCGCTAGTCGCGCTTTTAAAAAATAAATTTGTTTAACATTTTTTTAAAAAACTTGGTAATTATAAATTATTTAATACTAAAATATTAAATAGTATCCTAAAAACTATAGGGGTTGAGTAATTATATTTAGGGTTATTTTACTCAAAACGACGTCATTCAATTAAAATGATTTAATTTGGGGTTGAGTGATTATATTTAGGGAAATTATATAGCATTTGGGACAAGATATTTGAATGATAAAAATTATATGGGGTTGAGTGATTATATTTAGGGAAATTATATAACATTTAATTTCATCATTCAATTAAAATGATTTTAAAAAACAGGGAGAGAAATTACATGTTGGGACAAGATATTTGAATGATAAAAATTATATGCTATTCATTTGTATTAAATGGTGAAATGATAACAATTTAAACGGAAGACTAAATATGGTAAGAAAATAAAAGTCAATGACATAATGATGCAAAAAAAAAAAAGTTAAATGTAACAATAAAACAATAGATAATGTGTTGCTGGGAATGGATTGATATTCCACCTCCTTTCCTTGTTGATCGTTTGTCTATTGATTCAATGAATTAAGTTCTTTCCTTCAAAAAAAAAAAAGAAAAAAAAAACAATAGTTGAGGATCTAACGTGAAATTTGATATTTTTTGTGTTCTCTTTGCAATTCCATTGGAGTTTGGTCCTTTCTTGGCAATTTCCTTATTTCCTGAGGGACCACGTAATTAGCCATCGGTGCACTAGCATGCACCTGATCTGACTCTCTTGGAAGGAAAATTAAAAAGAACCGTTGCGAACGAGAGAATCGCCTGTAACGGATAGTCCCCCACTTCTCTTATTCAAAATCATCAGCCTTCTTCTTCCAGAATAGCATCACCATTCACCAGTAATCCTTCTTCTTCTTCGTTCAATTCTCAAGATCAAGAAAGAATCTCTCTGTCGATATTCCTCGCTCTCCTTTTATACTTAATTCTTAATCTTGGATACGCATCGATCAGTACACTGCGTATCGTTTAGTTACTCTGTGCTCAATCAAATCTTTGGCGGGTATCGATAACCGGATCCGGGCTGGGAAATGGATTTAGGTTGCTTGGACATGGGCTGCATTGAAAAGAAGAGAAGCTACGCCGATCAGACTCTGTCTCATTCTGAGAGCTTCACCCCTACCGCCTCTGCAACGGCCACTTCCAAAGCTGGGAAGGTAACGAATTCCGTTTGATCGTTTTGTTTTTTGGTTTTAATATTTATTAATCACCGCAATTAATTATGGTAATCTATTGGAGTGTTTTCTCTTCGTGGTTTTGCTTGGCTTTTAGAGATTTACCAGTGTGCGTTTGGTGGGAGGGGAGAGGGTTAGGGTTTGTTTATCTTACTTAATCAATAATTTCGACAACCAGAAATAGTGATAATGACTATGATGTGGTGTTTGGAGTGTGCTTTGAACTTCAGGAAAGTCTAATGGAGCTAGGGTTTAGAAACCGGTCCATGTTTCTGAGTAGAACTTATAATTCTGAAGAAGTGATATAAGCTGAAATACATGAATGAGTGAATGAATGAATGAAATTGTTTGTGACATAATAATTGTCTTATTCTGTTATCCATGAAGGTGCAATCAGATGAATTCAGTTCATCTAGTCAGAACTGTACCACTGAGATCAAGATGAAGATAATGCAAGTAGAATGGAGTATAGCCAAAGTGGCTGAATAGTATAATGCGTGCTTTAGATAAAAGTTACACAGGATTTTCTGTCACTTTAAAGTTTGGTAGAGTGTCAATGAAATGATAAACATAAGCACTGTGATATGCTTTTCAGTCACTTTACAGTTTGGTAGAGTGTCACAGAGATGTGAACTAGATGTCAAAGAGAATGATTTGGTAGAGTAGCAAGATTAAGTGAAGTAGGTGTTACAGAGAATGATTTTATGTAGGACAAAAATGCAGTAGAAGAAACTAGTTTGCTTAAACTTTTGCTCTTTTCAACGACATTAAGTGCGTTTGTCTATGTGATCTTGGAGTAGTGCTATAGTGCCTTGCACGGAAACTCTTATTGGTGAGCGTTTCCTCATTTCTTATCCTGTGTCCCCTATGTTCTATTTCCTGTTTCCATGCAACTTTAGGTGCCTTGTATGAAGTATCTGTGTATACAAAAATAACTCATCAAACAATTGAGGGTTGATCTTCAGTGTTCTAAGTTGCATCAGAGGTTAACAGTTGATTGCAGCTTTTTTTTTGTTTGTTTTTTATGGAGTATATGTCATGTCTTTTGGATTTTGCAGAATAAGGCTATGAAAGATGGTCTCCGTTCAAGCTTGGTTTCTCTAAACAAAAATGCATCACAAATTAGGAAGCCACCACATCGGAAAACTTCTCCTCTAAGTTGGTTCCCTCGTCAAAAGGTGGACTCCTATTTGAAGAGGAAAATTAAGTTGCTGCAGGTAGTATAATCTTTCTGTCCTATATTCCCCTTTTGCATAGCATTATAGCAATACCATGTAGCCTTCTAGCCACCAGGTTTTAAACTAACACATTGACGCAGGAAGTAGATGGTATGAATTCAACTCTTGATGAGACTTTGGGTGATTCTAATCCTCATTATTCAAGAGTTTTGAGAGAAAAAATTGCAGTCAGGGAGGCTGCTCAGAAAGCAATGGAGGCACGGAAGGCTGCTATGGTTGAAGCATCTTGGTGTCGAATACTTAAAGCAGCCAGGTGACTATTTTTGGTCTGAGTGAGAAATAAAAATTTTCTTTACTTTAATGGTTCTTCCAGAATTTATTCCCCTTGGTGTCATGTATGTACAGGATTGATAATAAGCAAGCAGAAGAGCAGTTGATGAAGGCAGAGAAAACTTCAGATGAAGCTTTTAAAGCTGCCACAGCTATTGGAGTGATATTATATGACATTCCAGATGCTTCACCCAAGCATTACAATATAGAAACATCATCAGCTAAAGTAGGAGGATCCACCATGCACACTGTTAGAACATCTTTCGAAACTGCATTTGAGGTGGATAAGCAAGTGGCGTCAGCAGTTAAAGCTGCCCTTATCAATCTTGCAAATTGCCCTTCAATAAACAAAGACGAATTCAAAGAACTGCTGCGTAAGATCAGTCAAAACCCTGATACAGATGAAAGCTATCATGAACCTTCAGAGATTCATTCAGAATATGAATCCGATACTGCATCTGAGCTTGAGTATGGTGGCACACAGAATGACCACGATTGTCATGAAGACATAAATTTAGAGATGGAGTTTGCAGGGGGAAGACAAAGGAAATGTAAGAAGAAGCAGGTATCTGACAAGTTTAATATGACAAACCTTGTACAGATGATGATGGAAAGACTTCGGTGTTTGCAAGAAGATGAACTTGCATCTCTTGCCACTATCGTTGCAACTTGTGGGTTAAATGCTGCTCTTGCAGAAGCTGAAAACCAGAAACATCATAAATTGGAATCAGCATCTGATAATAAATCAGACCCGGGCCTTGATTTTCATGGAAGATTACCTTCTTCCGGAACTGTACGTGCAAAGGATTCAAGTGTGGATGAGGCCCCACTTCCAAGCCTAGACAAGTTTCTGGTAAAGCGGTTGACAAGACTTGAAAGGGAGGTCCTAGAAGCCAAGAACGCAAAAAGGAATGTAGAGAGTGAAGGACTTGAACAAAGGTCAGATAAATATGAAGATGAAAGACTTCCTTCACATGATTCTACAAATTCAAGCCAAAATAATTTGGATCTTGAAAGTTCTCTTCTGAAGCCTTCTTCAAAATTTGAGAGGGAAATTGAAGAGGCCAAAAAATGTTCAGAGCCATTAATTGGAAGCAAGTCTAAAGCTTCAAACAGTAATGCGATTTCCTCTGACATTCCTGACCTTGGAAGTGTATTGGTAAAGCATTCTTCAAAGCTTGAGAAAGAGATCGAAAAAACAAGGAAGAATGTAAAACCTTATGAACCACATGGTAGGGCAGTTGGCAATAAAAAAAAAGATGTTATGGGTGAGCTTCCCAGTCTAGATAAATTTCTAGTGAAACATGTGTCAAGACTTGAAAGAGAAGTGCAAGAGGCAAAAAATAGAAAAAACGTCTCCAATGGAGGGCAGTTCATCAATTTGAGTGGGACAACCTCTTCTGTAACTTCTACAACAGATTCAGAAGACAATTTAGTGCCATCTGGTGGAGGTGCTGAAAGAATTCCATCATGCTTTGATGGAGACAACCAACTGGGGAAAGAAAACATGAATACAGGTGTAGAAGTAGAAGCAAGTTCTGTGACTGGAGAACAGCTATCAAAGGTAAACACATTGTCTCTTGGGGACAAAGATGATAAAAGTACAGTATCAGATAATAGTCTGGACAAGATTCTAGTGAAGCCAATTCATCGTCTGGAAAGGATGAAAATGCAAGAATCGTCACTGGGTGTCCTCAGATCTCAGAGAAAGCATGGAGCAGATGCTGCTGCAAATTGTGATGGGCTAGATAAAATATTAGTGAAGCATGTCTCAAGGCTGGAAAAGGAGAAAATGGCTGCTGCTGCACAAGCAGCAGAGAAGGAAAATCTGCCAAGTGTAAATAAGGTCACTAGGAAGGAACTGGTGAACAATGAAGGTAGTTTGGATCAGGTTTTGGTCAGACACAAATCTAGACTGGAGAAGGAAAAGATAGCTGCTGCTCAGCAACCAGATGACCAGATTAGGCATTCAGTTTCTCGTCGAGAAGCAAGGGAGAAAGAGTTGCAACAAGCATGGGGAGGCTTGAGCCTTGGAAACTCCATGCGCCCTCATCTCTCCAGACTTGAGAGAGACAAGGCAAGTTCATCTTTTTCTTTCCCCTCCTCCCCATTTCATTTGATTGTTTAAAGCATGCTTGAACCCACTCTAATTCCAGTCTAACATCCATTTACAAAATTTACTTGTCCTTTTGTCAGGCTGCTTGGCTTCAAGCCGAAGAAGAAGAAGAAAGGAGAAAAGTCTCAGAGGAGGATATGTGAAATCAAGCAATCATTCATCTGGAGTCTTTAAACAGCTTATGCACATAAGCCAGGGTTCTAGAGAAAACAGACTTGTTGGGAATGGCTATCAAAGGATCCAAAAAACCTTAATAAGCTCATTGTATAATACTTTTCAGCTTTTTGTCAATGGTGATCTGCTACCATCTTTTTTCACTTCCACCTCCTATAATATTATTATTATAAAGATTTCATGAATCCCAGCAAATCAGGCAAAAAACTCTTACGTCTCATTTATATTTGCATTCTTATTATGTAATCACAATCCCCAAATTGAAGGCAGATTCAATCACCAGTTCAATATCAAAATCACAAGAATTCGAGAACTTAAGTGATAGAGGGAATTAAAGAAGTTTATTATGTAATCACAGTTTATTATGTAATCACAATCCCCAAATTGAAGGCAGATTCAGTACATTTTCGGCAGACGTTTCTACAATCACCAGTTCAATATCAAAATCACATGAATTCGAGAACTTAAGTGATAGAAGGAATTAATGTCGAGAAATCAGGTAAAAGAAACAGCTGCGCTTTACAATCATGATAGAAAGGAAGGGACCTAGTTCCCGGAGATGGAAGTTTCAGACTCAGTTATTTTCCAGCTGCAAATACTCGCTGGGGAGCTGAGGAGGAGCTTCACCGAATTTCAGCAAATACGCAGTTTGATGAACAATGCGCAAAGCCGGAATGGCTTGTTCATCCAAGTACCCATCGCAGGAAAAACACCACACTGATAAATCACTGCATCCAAATATACATGCGCAGAAGCAGATTCAAAGCGAAGAAATACGAAAGGAAATCCGAGAGAAATGGAAAATAAGTACCTGAAGCTAAGCGCTATAGAGTGATCAACTTGTTGATAGTGTTCCAGCATGTGTTTGTTCACGAATCGGCCGCACAGAACTTCCTTGCAGCTCAAGCATAGCCAGTTCTCGCTCGGATGTTGGCACCTGTAATGAAATTCGATTGGATTAATTGAAGAAGAAGATTGGGGAAATCAACAGCCAGAGGTTTTAGGGTTTGGTGGAAGGAAAGACGGACTTGTTGCAGGGAGTGTTGAGGGTGGGAATGTGTGCCAGATCCGACGATAACGAAGCGAGATGATCACAGTGAGTTCGAACCTCCACCCAACCCGATTCCGACCCGTCTAGAGGCAGTTCTCCGTTTTCGTGGATGACCGGAATTGAAGACGACGATGAAGCCATTTCAGCGTTCTTCTTCGCCGGCCGTTCTGAATTGTGATTATTTGTGACCGCCCTTTATTCCGGTACCCGCCGCTTCACGTTCAAGAGTGTAGCCCAATTAATAATTGGGCCTGTCAGGAAGAAGCCCAAATCTCTAATGGGCCTAATACGCTGAAGCCCGCTGAGAGCCCAGCAAATTAGGGTTTTTGCGGGTATATATATACATGACTTAAACCTGGATCAAACCTCCCCAGATTCTTAAGCGTTAGGGTTTTCTCGCAGCTGCTCTGTGGTCGAAGCCTCAACGAGGAAGAGAGAACAATGGGACACTCTAACATCTGGAACGCTCACCCCAAGAACTACGGGCCCGGCTCGCGCGCATGGTATCTTCCTTGTTCCTTTTCTGCTTTTATTTCTCAGAACCAATTTGAGCTGCTTAGTATTTGTTTCCAGTCTGCTTTTCCTAGTAGTAGTTTTTCGCATATGGATTCTAGTTTATCCAGTAAAGCTTTATATATTGTGATTTCGGAATTCATTGTTCGTTTAATTGAAATATACTGAGCTGAGTTGCTTGATTTAAATCGTCTTTTGACCATGTTGTGATCCATGCTTGCCTGTCTTATGATTGTTTAAGAACCAACTTTCGAGCTTTAATTGGGTTTTAATGTTTGTTGAATGCCTGTTCTAATGTTTGTACTATTTCAATCCAAATCCGAAGAGTTATTAGTCAACCTTACCATTCAAATGATAATGATGCCGTGTCTTTCTCCATTAATGGATTCTTCTATTACCTGTTTGTATTGTTAATGTCTTGCTTTGGTGATTTGGTTTTGAGGGTCTATGACCTTGTTTGGTAATATATTTAGCATTTTAGTCAATATGGGTGTTTGATTAATAAGCTTTTTGTAACAATTTTTGCTCCAAAGCTAAATTTCAAAAAGCTCCTCGAAGTAGCTTTTTTTGATTATTTTTAAGAAAGTCATTTTGAACACTTTTACCAAACACTTTTATACAATTAGCTAATCTTATCAACTAGTCAAATCCACTAACCCAATTAGCTAACAGGTAATAGTTATTTACCAAACACCCCTAATATCTTGTCTCCATGTTATGCATAATTCAATGTATATGTCTGCTACTTCATTTATTAATTAGTTTACCTGTTACTTGGCAGCCGTGTCTGTGGTAATTCTCATGGAATTATCAGAAAGTATGGGCTTATGTGCTGCAGACAGTGCTTCCGAAGCAACGCCAAGGAAATCGGATTCATCAAGGTATTGAAATGACTTATGAGTGTCTCATGTATGGAGATATAATTACAAGTTGCAATTTCATACTGTCCTATCACTTTATCTTGGGGTGTAACCTAGTTCTTTTCTCAAATTCTGTGTATTAAATACTTGCTTATTGTTAAAATGCCATGGTTCTCATGTCTAGAGGTACTGAACTTTTTCTTCAATTGTCTTTGCAGTACCGCTGAAGAATCCAGAGACCCTTGCAATCAAGAACAAGAACAATTTGATATTTGATCAATATGTAGTTGCCTTAAGAACAGATTATAATATCTGATATTTAATGGTTTTGTTTTTCCATATTATCAAACTAGCTGTTATCTTGTTTAAAGATTGTTGAACTTTGTGATATGTTTTCTCCCATCTTTTAAATTCTTGATTGCCATTTTTGAACTTCTTTAGACAGATCCCATGTTTATCTCTTGTTTGTGTTTGGAATTGGCTGCACTGCAATCTGCAGATCTTTCAGAGCCTTCTCCTGCATAATAGCCTTGATAAAATGGCTGTTAAATAGAGGTCTGAATGGTCTGATACAAATGGCATTTTGTGTGTGACGAGAAGAAGACAATTGAACTAAATTGAAGTCATTATTCTTGTTAGTTAAGTGATAATGTCGTTCCTTGAGAGATCGTTATGTTTAAACTCAATTATTACTAGAATATTTGTTAAAATGGATCATCGGGCCGACACCATTTGTTCTAACTAATCTCTCAACCTATCTTGATTGACAACATCCCTTGGAAAATCTCCAATTAACAAATAATAAGTGGAATCAAAGTTAATTGATTGATGCAAATTAATCTCACTACAACCACCTTGTTAGTTGTCCAAACTCATTGTACCTTAGATTTCTTTGCATCTAAGCAATCCTTAATTACAAGTTTGATAGCCTCTTTTGTTGATGGTTGACTATAAATTTAAATAATACTCCTTATATAGTACTCCTTTTAACCTAAAAGTTAACACTTGTCACATAGAACCATTGGCTCTAAGTGTACTATTAATACATAATGCTTTTAGTTGAATCTCATTTCTTTTGGTAGTACGAAGGGGGAATTGACCCCAAAATTGGATAGAGTAAGAAATCGTCGGGTGCCAGTGGCTGCCTGGCTGGGTCAAGTGTCCCTAAATGGTCACCTATTACACAACTCACTAATTCTACTTGATGTGTGGGGTATCCATTGTTCCTTGATGGTTTATCGTACCCTTATTATATAAAGTCACCCCTAATTGACTTAAACCACTAAAACTAATACATTGGCATCATTAAATCTTAGCTTCTCCGAGTGTCACAAAAGTTGGGGTACTGGATATTAGAGCATCTACAACGCCTAATGCCTTAGTCGGTGCGTGCACCTGACTGAGTGCTGTTGTGCGCGACGTGCATGAATTGTGCATTTCCTCCGATTTTTATCTCTCCTGGGGGCCCACAAAAACAACTTGCAGGAGATCAAAATGCACTTTCTCACCTTCTTCTATATCCTCCATCTCATATTGGACCCCACAAAAACCAAGAAAAAAAACTAAAGCAACTACATGGTTCAATAATAATTCTAAATAATGAACTTTGGGTATATAAAATTTTAAAAATGGTCACATTTTCCTCGTGAACATGTACCAAGTGGAAAGAAGAAGCTAAGTATGGGTAGTGTAGACTTTGGAATTGGGTTAACTAAAACTATATATAATATACCTTTTGTTTGACAAATTGCTACATTACTTCTAATGTTGAGTGACTTTTCAATCAATCCACCATCATCATTTTCTTCTAAAAGTGCAAAAACGTGATGGATTAATCAGATCGCCACAGCTTTTAATTAGTAGTATTAACAAAGAGACCCATCCAACACCACCACCCACTGTAAAATATGAGAAAACCCATCCAACAAATATACATACTTTCGACTTAAGTCTGAGTTTAATGTTAATTAAGGTTATATATGTTTGACATGCATGCATGTAGATAGGCAGACACCCTGTGTTAACAGAGACGTTCAGTGACCGAAACACGTGCACTGCCATGTTTGTATGTCCCAAAAACATTTGTCACATTCATCCAAAACAACAATCATATGGGCTCTTGTTTGCCTCTGTATATGAGCAAAAGTCTTTTTTTTTTTTTTTTCTTCTTGTTTTTCAACTTTACTTTGGCTATATATACAAAAGTTAATTTGTGTCCTAAATTTGAGAGTTCTGGTTAGGGAAAACTGAATCACAAGATATGTTTAACGGTGTTAAATTTCTTAAAATGTTTGTGCACTTGTGTTCACAATCAGACAAATTTATACTCTCCATTCAGTAAGATTTTGAACTCGGACATTATGCCTGTCAGTAAAATACGCCGTGAATCTTATTTACCCGAAGTTGCATTCTGCGGAGGCTTGCCTTATGGTCCTAGGTGGCAAAGGAAGTAATGAGGGTTGTCCATATATATAGAAATATAGTTGATCAGTTCAAACCAATAAGACCAATAGATAGCTCTCACGAAAAATCAAACTTAGAATCCTATTGGTTATCAAACCTACTATCCCTATAAACTTGGCTAGTTGCCCACATGTTACTAGGGACCTGTACTTTGAAACAAAGGTTTGTACCTCAACTCCGAGAATCCTCACATGCCCTTACCCTATAATACGTTTTGGTGGAGTAAATTGAAACATATACTTCAAGTATCACAATTTTTTTTTTTTTTAATTGGACAAATTAAATATACTGCTTTCGTTGATAAGATCCTAATTGCACACTACAATTACTAACGAAGCATAATATTATCATCACTCGACATTCAAAACAGACTATTAACATTACTCAATACGTAGATGTAATTAATGATGCCACAAGTGTATGGGCAAGTTGTAGAGAGTGTGTATATATATACATAAGTGGATATATATTTCACCAACTTCTGTTGGTGCATCAGATCCGTAATAAAAACAATGAATGGCGTTCACGACTCACGGGTTGCTATAATGCTTATTGAAGAAAGGAAGGATGGATATATATGATGGTGGAATTGAAGAGCTTCCCCACACCTCCTTACACATTCAATTTTTCACAATAAATTAAAATTAAACCCAATGCCACTATAGACTACTTCTATCTGCATATATATGCCCTTTCAATTGGACCACATATATATAAAATCTTATTCAAATAAGAATTTGAGAAGTGTGAACAAATAGTGTCCATCCATCTTGAAAGATCTAATCGCGGCGCACAGGTTTAGCTCACTGGTTCAGTAGACAATATTTGACAGCAAAGATCAAAGTTTAAATTTCGGCAGCGGACCAGCATTTGGCCCCACATTTTTCCAAATGTTCTATCAGGTGGAAGTATGAAACTGTTGAAATTGGGGATTCAACCTTTTGAGGGAAAAAGATCTAACAGCTATCAACTAACAGTTATTTATCCCATAAAGGGAGTGGCGAAGAGCACAAAGAGAAGATGCAAGAGGAAGAAACAATTGAACATATGGACTAATAAACTTGCGTTAAAAGCAAGGGAAGCATAGGGGTGAAGAGACGGTGATGAGTGGGATGGTTCATCCTATATCTAGACATATAATATAAATTAATCACAAAATTAGATCATTAATTTCTAAAAAAGCAGTAATAATACAAAAAGACAGGTTGGATTATGATAATAACATAGGTATTGTCTTAGGAAAAGCTTGCCAATTTTACAAGGCAAGCTGCTAAGGTTGTCCTTATAAGTGCAGCTTTCTTCAACAGTAGAGAAGTTGAACCCTAGCTTTATTTTGTGATCTCATGCCCCTACAAAATTCTTCCCCTATCTAGCTTTTCAAACCCTAAATTTACTTCACCCTACGTTTTAATTCTTCCAAATTTCTTACGTCTCTGTTAATACAAGCTGGCGGGACGGGGCAAGCCAAAGCGGGTAGATCGAAATACAAATTATATTCATGTTACAAGTTAATTAAATACGCTCAAAAAAATTGTCTGATGAGGTGATACCGACTGGTATAATGTGATATTCTCTTGTCAGGTACTCTACATGAATGCAATTAAATTGTATTTTCATTTTCAATAGAGGTATGTGTAGTATAATGTATTTTATGCTTTCATTATTACTAATTTACTACTACTCAAGGGAAAGAAATTATGATTATAGAAAAGGACCTTTGAGCCTTCTTGAACCAATATAGGTTATTCACACTCAACTTGAGAGGTCAGCATATAGATCAACCTATTCTCTACTTACTTTGTGTATCAACTTCTCCCAACACATTATATTTTAATTTTAAAATATATTACACCCACAAATCAGATTTAGTTCATGACTCTTCGAATCCTATAGTTAAATTAGCAATCCGTTTACTAATTAATTAACTGTCCTAAAATTATATCTTTAACCCTCGGAAATTTAGACAATAATATATAATTGTTGGATGGTCTCAATTTTTATTTTTATTTTTTAAAAGAGTTGGTTTGGCAGCTCAAAGTGGGTAGATAGAATTAGTTAAACTAGCAGCCATATAAAAAAATGTTGTTGAATTGCCCAAGAACTGGGCATTAGTCTTGCAGGGAGAGTTGAATTGAAATTGAGAGAAAAATTTATAACTGACCTATATTAGTAGCTTAATAGGCATGGAATCTTCATGGGTTTGACCATTTGAATCTATCTGTTCACCATTATATTGTAACATGCTTTAATTTAACCTTGTAATTAACCTAAATCCAAAAGTAGAATGTTTACATTTCTGTACTTCCCTTTCTTGTCTGCTTCTCCCAACAATTGCAGCAATGATTTCAAAGCATGTCTAATGCCCACTGTCCTGTCAAAGCTGGTAAACATAATGGTATCTACGGAGTAAGATCTTGTACTACTAATGTCGTGACACATAATTTAACTTTACCCTCACGAGCTTAGCTCAATAGTTCAGTAGTCAGTATTTGAAAAAAGATACCAAATTTTGAATCTCGACAATGGCGGTAGTGTTGGGATTATGTTCAAAGTGACAGATTCCTTGTACCCAGAGACATTTGGCCCTGTCTGCTGAGCCATTGAAGAATTATGTCCAAAGTGACAGATTCCTTGTACCCACCAGCATTTGGCCCTGTCTGTTGAACGATTGAGTCACTCTAGTTTACATCATCCAAATGCTCTATCAGGCCTGGAGATTATGTCCTATCTCTTATCGTAATTTACATTCTCCCAAATGTTCTGGCGGACCCGAGTTGGATACAGAGTATAGTTAAAATCTTTATTTTTAGAAAGTTGTTTGAGTATAGGGGTTTGAAGTGAAGTTAGGTGAGCATCATCAACTAGCTTCAGTCACTGTTTGCAGTGTTTAACTGGCAAAATTATTATTATTATTATTTTAAAATTCATTGCAAAAGAGCTAAGTAAAAATGATGATTAAGAAATAATTAATGGAAAAATTTGTGATTTGGTTAGCAATTAGCATAACGTCTGTCCAAAGTTCTTAGAGGATGCAGGAACTGTGTGTCCCCAAATCTTACCCTTCTTCTCTTCATGAACAAACAAACTCTCTTTCACTCTCAGGGTCAGGGGCGCCTCTTCTTCTCTGGTTCCCGGGAAAAACTCCACATTTTCACTTGACAAATTTCAAGAATCTTGAGAACAAGTACACAAAAGCAGAGAGAATGTTGGGTTTTTCTGGGGAGAATTACAATGTGGGAAGCGAATTGTAGTTATTAGGGCGTGTTTTTGTGAGGTTTTGTGATGATGGTGGCTGCTATTTCGGGAGCAGCTTCAACGCACAACACGAAAATCAGCTCGCGAGATGAGGCGCAGAATGAGCAGAGAAGGCCGCCATTGTTGCCGTCGGAGAAGGACAACAATGGATGTAACAGTAATAACAGACGTCCCAAAGCTAGAGTAGTCGCTTCTAGGTACATGACGCCTTCTCCTTCCACTCCCTCTTCAATCTCTAGAAGATTCCCGTCCCCGTTAGTCTCGAGAAACTCCACCCCTTCGTCGAACGCGCCGCCGTCTTCCGGGCCCAGAAGGTCCGTTTCGGTGGATCGGCGCCGCTCCGGAGTCTCCAGGCCGCTAAAGCCTGATCTCGACTTGAATGTCGGCAATGGGAGTGAAGTTTCCGCCGCTACCAAGCTCCTGGTCACTTCTACTCGGAGCTTATCGGTTTCATTTCAAGGGGAGGCTTTTTCCCTACCAATTAGTAAGACAAAATTGGCTCCGCCGTCGCCTAATTTGAGCAGTATAAGGAAGAGCACGCCGGAGAGGAGGAGGACTGGTACTCCGGTAAGAGGAGTAGGAGATCAATTCGAGAATTCTAAACCCTCCGATCAGCAGCGGTGGCCGGCGAGGTCCCGGCAAGGAAATCATTTGTCAAGGAGTTTAGATTGCCGTGAAACGAGCAAGGTTGTTGGATCTCGGAATGTTATCCTTTCAGTTGATAGTAGATTGAGCCTTGATTTGGGGAATGCCAAATCTTTCTCAGCTGCAAATCAGGGTTTAGATGAGAGCTTAGTGAATAATACTGAGTTATCTGTGCCCTCTGATCTTACATTATCTGATACAGACAGTGTTTCTTCTGGTAGTACTTCAGGAGTGCAAGAATGTGGCGGGGCGGCGTTTCACGGCCAAACGCCGCCTTGTGGGATCGTTTCAGCTCGATTTTGGCAAGAAACTAATAGTAGGTTGAGGAGGTTGCAGGATTCTGGATCGAAATTGGTTGGGCAGCCGAGGCTGAGAAAGTACCCGAGTGATGTTCCCGTGTCATCGCCTATTCGTGGAGCCATTCGGCCCGCATCTCCGAGCAAAGTAATGACGCCACTAGGATCATCTCCCTCCCGGGGAATAATGCTCAGTCCATCTCGTGTGAGAAATGCTGTTAGCACCATTGCTAGTAGCTTCCACGAGGCCCCTTCGGTTCTTAGCTTTGCTGTGGACGTTCGGAGGGGGAAGGTCGGGGAGAACCGGATCGTGGATGCACACCTCTTGAGGCTTCTTTATAATCGACATTTGCAATGGCGATTCATTAATGCTAGGACTGAAACCGCTTTGAATGTGCAGACTCACACCGCAGAGGTAAAGATAGTATGCTTTTACTCTATGCTCGATCTCGAAAGTGTAGTGGATAAACTAAATCGTTTTACTTTGTGCAGAAAGATCTATGGAATTCGTGGATAAAAATCTCGGACCTGCGAGATACAGTCACTAAAAGAAGACACAGGTTGCAATTGCTGAGGCAAAAATTGAAGCTCGCATCCATTCTGAAGGGACAAGTACGCTTTCTTTTCTAATTTCCACATAGATTCTTCTTTTTGCCTTTATGCAATGGTATTCTTCCTGTGATTTTTTAGTTCTCACTGCAAATAATTAAATGAATTAAGAACTGAAAACATTCTTCATTTGTATCTTACTTTTGTTTGTTTCTGCTATGTAGACTATTGCCAATCAGTTCTGTTATTTTCACTTTAGCCTGCGTTTCTTGCTATCATTAAACAAATTTGAATGGCTTCAGCCCGGTCAACTGTTTTTGTTAACTTGAGTTATTACTTTCTTGTGCAGATTTCGTATTTAGAAGATTGGGCTTTATTGGATAAAGAACACTCTGTATCTGTACTAGGTGCAATTGAATCTTTGAAGTCTAACACCCTTCGACTTCCAGTTGTTGCCGGAGCAATTGTAAGTGCCTACTTTGTTCCCTTTATCCATATTGGTGAAATGCTGTTTGGTGAAATACAATAATGTTCTTGATTTTAACAGGCTGATGCCCAGAGCTTGAAGGAGGCTATTGGTTCAGCAGTTGACGTGATGAAGGCAATGGGATCCTCGATCTGTTCACTTTCAGCAAAGGTAATCTAAATTTTCTAACTTCAACACTCCTTTCCCCTTGACTTATCGGAAATTAATCTATTGGCTTCCCTTGATATATGTTTTTGCATTTGCTAAAGATGTCGAGTATAGATGCCATAGTTTTAGTCTCGAGTTAGAGTAGAATGTGTATTGGCACATCCTCCGGATGTCAATTCTTGATGTATAGGTTTGGTTAGATGGAAAAAAAAACAACAAAAGAACGAGCAAATATGAAAATGGAATGAATAAAGATAAAGAAAGCCAATGACCTTGTGGTCTAGTGACACGAAGTGGCTATCCCTTTAGTAGGTTGAGAAAGTAGTTATGAACAGATACTACATAGTAACAGAGTCAGTAGTACTCAAAAAAAAAAAAAAAGATAAAGAAAAATACCACACATAGTGGTGGCGTGCAACATCAAGACCTATCCCTTCTTTCTCTCATAGGCACATTAAATTTAGTCACATTTTCAGGTGGAGGAAGCAAATTCATCGGTGACTGAACTTACTAAAACATCAACAAAGGAGCGAGCTTTGCTTGAAGAATGCAAAGATCTCTTGTCTATGCTAGCCATAATGCAGGTGAATACACCCGACCCTCTGTCAGTCTATCCTTTTCCATCTTTTCTGCTCACTTCACTTTAATGAATTTCCTCTGTTCTTACTTATCGAACACTACAGGTTAAGGATTGTAGTTTGAGAACACACGTATTACAACATAACCATATATCAACATCCTGACAAAACCGACCTGTGTAGAAGAGATGGTCTTTTTTGGACAAATTCTAACACTCATCAAACCTTTCGTCCTCGATGGAGGTGGAGTTTGGAAGCAACCAAGTGCCGCTTTTGGCTTTGCATTGCCATTTTTTGGAACACAACTCCCCTGCATGAATTCATCTGAATATTGAGCAAGTGTTTTCCTGTCTCACTGATATCTGTATTCATACTAATCTTTTTTCTTTGATTGTGTAGTAAAAAGTTAGAAAAGCTGATGTGTGTATATATGACAATGTAAAATTTTAGTTAGGTTTTTCTTTTGATTTTTTTTTTTTTTTTGGTTTTCTTAATTTCACCTAGTGGTGGTGGTTTGGTGTTGAAAGTGGCTTGTGTGTTTTTTCTCTGCAAGTGCTTTTCAGTTGTGCAGATTTTCATGGTGAAACATCATATTGTAAAATCACTTGGCAGCAGCATTTCAGTTGTTTGTTTCGGATTAAGGTCATGCTTTTTTTTTTTTTTTTTTTTTTTTTTTTTTTTTCCTTTTCTCTTTTAATATGTTGGAATCTCGGAGTAGGGTGCAAACCCTACAAGCCATTCACGAATCACTTGGTCAAAACTTATTGAATTTAAAAAAATTTCAGCTTGTTACTTGTCAAACTGTTCGTGAACTATATATTTCGAACTAATAGAACTAAGTTCGAGTATTAAACTCTAGTAACTATAACTATTTAAACCCCGAGCTCAACTAGACTAGAAGTCATAAAATGTAATGAGTACCTCAATTAATTTCTGAATGATAGATTTTGAGTAAGAATAATCTTCTCATCTAATAAATCGCTGAGTCACCCTAAAGTGTGAGCAAAAAAGAAGTCAAGAAGCTCGCATGGACAGCTCAACTAGTCATAAGGGTGAAGTTTGGGAAGAATGATCCGGGATCGAATCTCACCAGCGACAGTGTAGGGGACTTCTTGTGTGCAGTAAGCAAATGTCTAGCCTCTGTAATTCAGTTGGTAATCTTCTTCTAAATACTCTATCGGGCCGGAACGGGAACGTTTGG
This sequence comes from Ipomoea nil, assembly GCF_001879475.1. NCBI lineage: Eukaryota > Viridiplantae > Streptophyta > Magnoliopsida > Solanales > Convolvulaceae > Ipomoea > Ipomoea nil. Next base: position 1,362,639 of record NW_017619350.1, read on the forward strand.
GTTGGGGATTCAAAGAAGCCAAGAAGTCATAAAAACTTGTTGGAAGTTGGGTAGGTGAAAGCCCAATAAGAAAAGCAGTGAATGGGCCAAGAATTGGCCGACCGGGAGACAGCAGACAACGCCGTAACACAGCCCAATGTGTGGCGTGCCTCGAACGAAGAAACGAATTGTTGGGAGTGTGATATTTGCCAAATACTATGTTGATTTTTATTGGGATTCTGCTTGCCCCCCCTAACTTGGTCAACATTTTAAACTCAACAATCTCTAAATCACCCCAACCCACCAACGGTGAATGGCCATGTTATACATAATTTATATTGATTTAGGTAGTAAATGAGTGAGCTATGAACAATTAGATCATCATTCAGAGCATTTTGAATGAGTTTCTCTGTAAATAAAAAATTATAGATTATGTAATTGGGTACTAATGAATTGGTTGGAGATGTGGGATACCAAATTATTTGAGGTAACAAAAATTAATGTCAAAGAAAAGCTTACATTTAATTGAGAGGTAAAATGATCTGAGAGAACATTTTTTAAGGCACTTTTCTTAAAGTCCACGAAAAGAAAAAGAAGTGGGACAAAGAAACTACAGTATAGTTCCAAGGTTTCTCGGAAAACTGGTTTAGCTTTCAGAAAAAGAGTCTGAGAAGATTAGTTTCAGAAGATTGGTGTGAACTTAGATGATACACAAAACCGCTTTCCAAGGTTGAGGTTTCCGACTCCTCCGACGGCGTGTCCGCCCTCCTCTTCTCAACGCGCCGGTAGCCCCTCCCGCCGCCGGTCATCCTCGCAGCCGTCGTCAGGCCTAGATCCAGATCGCCTGCCACCTCGTCGGATTCCTGCGAAGGCGTCGGGATTGTGTACTCCGGCAACGGCCGCGGCGTTCCTCCCCGCAGCACCGCCTCCACGGCCGCCTGGCAAACGTGCCAGTTTCCGGTCCATAGTAGCCCCACGGCGCCGTGAACCGGGTTCACAGTTCTTCCACACGCTTCTAGAAGCAAGGATTGGAACAACGCTGCAAAAGTTTAATAAAAGATCACATAAATACCAGAAATCGACCGTTTTGTTTGGGTTCCCAGTTCGGGGAAATTGAAGTTACCTGGTCTCTGGGATTCGGGAACGGAGGAAAGGAAAGACATGAGGCCGGCACGGCCGAAGAATTTGGCGACGAAAACAGTGGCATTAGCTTGCGCCTGCGGGGTTTCGATCCCTTGGAGACTCTGTCGAAGTATGCAATTATCGTTGCACCCTTTTCTAAGAATCCGGCAGCCGTTGCAACTCATCGGCGGCACCAGTAACGATCCCAACTAACTCCGGCAACCTTAAAAAAATATGAAACCTCAAACAGAGAAGGCGGAGGTGAAGAAGAAAATTAAAACCCAGTATTGATCTTATCTTAGGAGAGGAAAAGGGGAGGGATGGGGGAGATATATAGAGCGAGAAAGTGAGGTTGGGATGTGGAGAATTGAATAACCAGAGTTAATGGGTGACCATGGGCGTGGTTTAGGGTTTGGGTGGCAGGGATGAGTGTGACAAGTGACAAGTGACAAGTGAAAATGAATAATATTGGGTAGTGGTAAGGTGGGTTCCAAAGTAATTGGGTGAGTGCGAGCGGCTCCGTGTCTCCGCGAATGGGTTGGGTGGAAGGGAGACTGCTTCCCTTCTACCTTTGACTTTTGTTGTTGTTGAGGAATCTATTTTCATTTTGTTCTTCCGATAAGTTTTAATTTTTTGTTGCATGTGATCTAAGGATGCTCTATACCTAATGTTAAGGATGGAACCTTTGATCTTATTAAAGTTTAATTTTGAGATAATATTCACAACAACCATTTTATATGGCTTGCACCCCATGAAAGTCCATTCATTCCATGTAAATCGCAATTGTTTAATTGTTTAATCGAGATTGCAGGATTCATATGTGCCACCACTAATTTATAATAATATCAATGTGTTCATAGAATCCATCATATTCATCAAGAGACAAATTTTTTGAACTGAATAACACTTATTTTGACAGCTAAGTACATTCGAGTGGTGCAGGTTAACCGTATTTCAATACATATGGCAAACAAGTGAAAAGAAATTATATCAAACAGCTATCAGCTAACAGCTAATTTACCAAACACATTTCTACGATCAGATAATGTTATCAACTAACGGTCATTTATCAAACAGGACCATTTTCAGCTTAAATGAGATGTATGCACTTCCCAGATTCATATTATATCAATAGATTTGATCCATGAATTAAAGAGATTAGTAGGTACCAACATAATCGGATGAGCCCTAACAGGTTTACAGGGTGCACAACACGCAACCTCAAACTTCATGATTCATATTCTATCACGTTGAGAGAGAAAAAACAAAAATCCAAACTTTGATTTATGAGAAATCTTACAACCGTTTGAATGTTTGTTTTATTTGAAGTTTACTTTGTGCTAGTAAAAAATCACAAGTAAACTGTTTCTTAAAAAAAAAATTCGCAAACAGCCTATTGACCTTTTTAGTTTGAACCAGACAACCAATCATAGATAAACTCGTCTACTTTCTTCTGATCTTTTATCGACTAGGATTACAAAACTAAGTTTACTCAATATATACCGTCGAGTAGTGATTGTGGGTTTTCCTTATCACCCAACAAATTTGGATTATGAGACTAATTTGGATTCGACTAGATTGATTTAGCAAAGTTTGACTCTTAGCTAGTGAATGAACTACGAGCCTTGTAAGTGCATTAGCAATCTACTTGTCATTTGTCAACCACACTATCGGGTTAAAATTTATCATATTTTAACTATTAAAAAATATACATTCTTTCTTTCTTTTATATATATATATATATATATATATATATATATATATATATATATATAATTAAAGTATGTATCTACCATGTAACAAGCGGTGAATAACTCGATCAAGATATGTTTAATAGGGAAAAAAAATATGTTATATTTTTTCTACCATCAAAAGAAATTGGAACATTATTAATCCACATTTCATTTTACCTAGGAATAGTTGTGAAATGCATATAATTGATGAAAAGGGGCACCCTTAGCTAGCTAGCATGATATGTACTCATCATTATCATCTCCAACCTTAATGCCATAAATGCCTTTTGAAGAGCATGTAAAGATATGATGCAATATAATTTTGTAGCAACATTTAGGTAAGATTCCTTCTCCATCTATATATTATTGTTGTTCTTGTATATATATGCTTTCTCTTCGAGGTCTATGACTCATCCCTCACTATCATCTTATACACAAAAGCCTATCCCCCACTTCCACCTTGCTTTAATTATTTATATATATCCCATTTATATTTACAATTTATTTCAATATTTAATTAATGAATTAACTTGAAAGAGGTAATGTATTTCCAAGATGGCTGACATGATCCTCTATCTAATAAGGTTTAAGGATCAATTATTGCATGGGAATAATGTCATCAATCTATGATTAGTTATTAATAAATTGCAAACCCCATGAGCCCATGACTGAATCTAGTTAGAAAATATATTTTGTGCTAAATATTAAAATTTTAATTTAAACTATCAAATTCAAATATTAGTCTAATACTTAAGTATTTAATTCTTCACACACACACATATAATTTTAAATTTAATGTACCTGGACGAGGCGGGAAAGGGTATTTTCATCCCTATTTTTCAAATTTTGGTCCCCATCTCAATTAGAGAAGAGATTGGGAATCTCTACAGAGTCAATGAGAAATTATTATCACTACAAACGTACCTGATCGACTTAGGTTTTTAACCACTTTTCATTTGTCAAATTATTATTATTATTATTATTATTATTATTATTATTATTATTATTATTATTATTATTATTATTATTTTGCATTGGACATGCGATAAAATATGATCATAAAGTTTGATATTATTAATACAAAAACTCACTTTGGAGTACTTAGAACATGTTATCCTGTTAAGAATTATTAGGTCATTCCTATCTGCGTTTACAATAAACTAATCAAACACTCCAAAGGTTAATGACAATCTTAATTACTTGCGTTTGTCTTTAAAAGCAAGGCACCAAATTCATTGGATTAGGTGGTAAGACAAGGCCAAAGCTGACTAGGTAGTGTGGGCAAGCCTGGTTAATTAACAACCACAACTTTAATTAATTATTAATATTATCGGATTACTTATGATAGAGCTTAGAGTAATTAAATCGTAACTTCCAAAGTATAGAGGGTTACAAGAGGCAGACAAACAAAGATTCATTGGAGTTGCAGATATTGAGCCTAGTACGTGGCATCTATCTTCATTCCTATGTGGACCACATTGGAATTTTTGTTACCTGTAAACTATGAGGATGGGATTCCAAGCCATGAAAGAATTGAATTTTGACCCAAAAAGAATGATAGGGTGGATAGAATACGGTTTAATTTTCATACTTAAATGTTAAAAAAATAGTTAAATATGTGGTATATAATTTTTTTTTTTTTTAAATATGGTTCACCTCTCACATGTAATTTATGGACTATTTGAATAAATCCTAGAGTATTGATTGCAGGTTTTCTGTTGTCATCCAAAAAAGGACTTAGTGTATACTTTTGAATACTGACTGAAAGTTTCTCTTGCCACTGAATTAGGCTTCCAAAATTTAATAGATGCATATATTTTTTGGGCTTCTTTTCAAATTTTCTGTATGATTATAGTTCATTTCTTTGGTTGACACGCTTGTCGTGTCCTGAGCCAAAAGGTCCTCTATCTCATAAGGGCATCCTCAATAGTAAGGGTTTTGGTGTGGTTTTTGGAGAGTTTTTGTATATGTGATTAGGAAAGAGAAAATGAGGGAAGGGGGTTAAAAAAGAAGCAACCAAATGTCAGCAAAATTCAAAAAATAAAAAATAAAATTACAGGCTCTAAATGTGCCCGACTGGGTGCAAATGTGCAGCCCAGGCACAGCTTGCTGACAACTTTTTTTTCTTGCAGGAGAAAAAAAATTTCAAAATTCACCACTCCCATTTGTTAAAAACTTAACAAAGGAGATCTTATTGTTTCAAAAGTTATGAATGAACTTCCTATTAGGGTTGTTCTAAGGTGCCTACTCCATTGTCGTAGTACCTGGACTCACGTACTTGGCTCAAATTGACTAAAAAATTTGTACCCGATTCACAAATCGACTATACATGTTGATAAATATCTTAAATTTTATCCGAGTTATTATTGTGTATTATAATCTTGTTTTCCATTATATGGGGATGGGACCACCGGAGTAAGCTGAGCTAGTCTGGGGAAAATTTTTAAATGGACAATTTGGCCCCTTCGTCACCTTAGTTAAACTATAACACTATCCACTTCTTTTTTTTCTTTTTTCTTTTTCTTTTTTTAAGATTGTCCCTCCATGGATTAGAGAGACAAGTGGTGTTTGACACGCTTATGGAGCCAATCTAAGAAGCCAGTAATAATATCCCACCAAGAAATATATATGTTGTATCAAAACATGATATCTATTTTTATTAATGTTGATTTTACAGCTACTAGCTATTTGGTTGGCAGACTAATACTACTGTAAATAATATGAAAATAGCTTAGAAACAATTTTATTGTCAGAAAATAATAATCAAACTCCTTACAATGTACTTATGAGAATATTTATACATAGGCAGTTAATTCAAAGAAAATAGTTAATTCAAAGAAAATAAAGAAAAATGTTGGGAGAAGAAGAAAGGAAAATGTTTACAATTATTTTAACTTAGGAAACTTTCCTAAATCAAGTTTGGACTTATTTCTTAAAACGTGAGATATATACTTAGATCCAGATCGAAAAATGAAATTATGGGGTGAATATGAAAATGGATCTTCTATCTTTAAAGCGCCTATTTAGATGTCCTTCTAATATCTAGTAGACAAACTACGTCCTCCAGCTAACTAACCAAAGCCGCCGCCCTAGTAAGTATCCATCAATCAACATTCATGTGATTGAGTTGACATTTAAAATTTTCAAGTATTCGAATAAGAAATGTTATCTTTATGATCTTAAGTTTCAATTTTAGATCATATATTAATAATGTGTCTAGTCTGTCTAGACTTAATGGATGGTACATAGAAACATATTATGTTGGTCTATGTTGTCGGCAAGAAATTGGTATCCTCAATACCATCTTTGAGCTAGAAATTCACTATGCATTTGTAGGAGATTTGTTTACATGTATATGCATATCAGACAGCTGATAGAACTTGAACAAAACTGAATGCCTTTGCCTTCTTAAAGGTGTGGATTTTGCTTCTATTGACAGACCGAAGAATTTCCGACGAATCTAAGCCTTTCACTGACCAGATTCCAGACAAAATCCGGCAGCATTTTGACATTATTATTTCTTTTTATTACACAACGAGGTATATCCTAAGTAACCCCTAATTATAGGAGTCACTTTAACCCCGTACAAACGTATTATACTTAGACTGATCCTTATTTGGACCTGATTGGCCTAATTAAGGAGCCTTTTGACATTATTGTTATTGTGTTTGTATTAGTTAGTTGTTGCAGACTTTGAAACATCAAATAGATGAACCAAAATGGTGTTTCTGCAGGGAAACATCAGAGTGATCCCTATTTGCACCGGGTCGACCAGAAACATTACCAAACATAGCATTTCCCAACTTCCAAATTTAATAGCTTCTGCAGGGAGGTCATTAGTTTCACTGAAATGAACCAAAATGGTGTTTATACCTTATCAGAATGGCAACTTCTCTTTGGACAGAGAATTATGTATATGCCTTAGTGGATGGCAACCAAAGGTGGAATCAAGATTGAAGATTGTAACTTTTTGGCACCAGAGTTTCCCTTTTCTCATTTGTTGTCACAGACAAAAGTGAAAGTGAGAACCCCCATATTCCTAGCTGAACTTGACCCATTACTCTATATGAATTATCATTTGATGAAGTCTAAATTAAACCCTCCCTGTACTGCAAATGACTTGTAAATCAGTTGTTATTGTGCTGAGAATGTTGGCATTTCAGCAAAGGTTGTTTCTTAGCTTGCAGTGCCATTTTGCTAGGAGTATTACTTAATTTTCACCGGCCAAACATTCCTGATGAACATGGCAGTGCATTTGGAAATTAAAATGGGGTGTCAAAAGTTTTGGTGTTGTTGAGAGTGATGAAAGCTACTAGGAGGAGGGACTGACAAAGAATCAGGTGGTAGATAAGTCAGTTGATGAGTTGTGTTTTGGTGATGACAGAAGTAGGAAGTATTGCAGGAGTGTGGCAGCTTAAGTGATAGTGAAACTATGGAGAGAATGCCCGCACGGACAACTCAGTGGTTAGTTCTTAAGTGGTAGATTGCGGGCAAGAGCGAGAATATCAATAAAAATGTGACTGGAAAAGTTATGATCTTCTCGAATATTACACTTATCCAACTCAACAATTGGCAGTTGGGCTGCCAATGCAACCGCAAGGTTAGAGAATTGATGGTCACGTGACTTATGGCAAAGAGAATGTCAATAAAATGTGTGTGACTGAGAAAGTTTTGATCCTTCCAAATATAGCACTCATTCAACTCAACAGCTCGAAACAATTGACAAGTGAGCTGCCAATGCAACTGTAAGGTCAGAGAACTGACTATCATACTGAATAGCTCTGGGTCAAGCCTTACCCGATCAACTTTTGTAGTCACTATGGACACGACTTAAGCTGAACCCAGAGGGGATAACCGATATCGGGTATCATAACCAAAAGACACTGCACCCATTTTCACAAGAAATCCATTCCTAACAAAAAAGAAAGGGGGGATGTTGACCAACACCACAAAGTCCCAACCAGTAATGGAATTCTTGGAACAAGACAAGCATATATGCAGCAGTCTTAGTAACCAACTGATGGTGTTTTGTAGAGTAAAGTGGGAAGTAATGGTGAGTACAAGTTTTGTTGTGTAGAGTCAAACAAGTTTGGTCTAAAGCCTATGAAACTAGAATGCTGTGTCTGTCTGTTAGCAAATGGTTATCAGTTATCAATAGAGTGGTTTCACTTACTATCCGTGGCAGTTGAAAAATTCCACCTACCAATCTCTCAAGTAGATACTGCTCTTCTTCACACTAATACACGTAGTAATCATTGATTAATGAAAATAAATGAAGTTAATGCCCAGCTGGTATCTTTGAAAATTTCACTGGAACCATAGTGTTGGTTGGTAATCAGGCCTCTTCTCAATACAGCTCTGTCCTCAGATTTTGTAAGATTTGGGTTCATTTACTAATCCAATTTTTTTTTTTAAATGTAGAGAAATGAAAATTCAAGAAAAGAAAACAAATAATGTGTGTGTGAAACTAGTTCAAACTGAGAAAGCTAACTGGAAATTTGTAGCTGAGTGTTTCAAACCAAAAAAGTTAGCTTATAAAATCAATAGATCACTCTCACTGTAAATCAAACTTATATGCTCTGTTTGGCAAACCTAGCTGAAAAGTTATAAGCTAGGAGCTGAAAAGCTATAAGCTAAGAGCTGAAAAACTATAAGCTAAGAGCTGAAAGCTAAAAAACTATAAGCTCGAAACTGAAAACTGAAGAGCTGTTAAGCTAGCTGTTATGATTGAAAGTGTTTGGTAAAATTAGTTTTTTGATAAGCTGATAAATGTAAGCTATAAGTTCCTAAATAAGCTCTGCCAAACAGAGCCATAATCTTGTAATTACTAGCCCTATTCCAAAAATAAGATTTATTATTTTCATTTTCTTTTTCCACGTTGTATGTGCGTGCAAGCGTGCATCACATTCCCAAAGACATAACCTTAAACTGTTAAAGCACGTAAAGCACAAAAACCCGGGAAGCTAGGTAGGTGCTATCCCTTGCTTGCTTCTATGGTGCTAAATAAGCAAGCAATGCCTGGCTAATTAAAACGTAATTAACTCCCTAATTTTCAGCTTACTTTATCCCCAAGCAATGAACCGCCGCCGCCGCCGTCATAGGTCGTCGGAAACTTAGAAAAGTAAAATAGCTAGCTAGCGTGGTCTCGTACGTGGCCGTCGATCGCAGCCGCCGCGTTGTTCCTGCGACTCGTGACTTCCAGATCCACACGACTTAGCCTGGTCCCCGTTCATACGCTTTCTCTCGTTTGACAAACAACCACCATAATTAATTAATTAATTAATTAATTAATTCTTAGGATTTTGCTTCCACTAACAGTTCCTAATCAAATTTATTCACTAAAAAAAAATTAAAATAATGAAAAGTCAAGGAATTTCTCCGCCGCGTATAGTGGTACACCAAAATTCCCTTCGAATATAATCTTAATTTTCACCAACACCCTACGGTTATAAAAAAAAAAATTAAAATTAAAATAAAAACCATAACCACTCTTCGTCAAGTTAGTTAGACAGAAGACTTAATAATCACAAAATTCTGATGTTTATTAGTTGACTTAATTTCGAATTATTGTTCTTAAGTTTCACCTCTGTGACCAATTAAACTGCCCATACGAGCATATATCTTTCAATTAAGCATATATCTTTCAATTAATTGAAATTATGGAAGGATGATAATTAGAGAAAATTAGTTACGGGCTGAAATAGAAAACAAATTGACAACTAAGTGTAATGCTAATCTTAGTAATGAACTAATGATTGTAATGAACAGAACGTGCAATGGGGCATATACATACATAGCACATGGGCAACTACCGAATCGCATGTATCACGGCCACGAATTAAATTAAACACGTAATTAGAAGGAACATTAGAGGATTGATTGATTAAAATGGAATTATAAGTAATTACCCGATTAACCAAACCAATAAGAAATATCCAATTCAATGAATGAATTAATGCATGGTAATAACAAAGAGAGAAGAGCTAAAATCAATGGCCTACTCTAACTCTCTGTACATGAAGAATTTGGTAACTATAATAATATTTTGAAATTGAATTAGGCGGTTTCTGGGAAGGATAAGCGCGGTTTCTTTGCCGGCATCGGACTTTCTACTTCATGGTCGCCGGTAGTTGGTTGACTTGGCTGGCCGCAGTCGATGCTCAGGCGAAGGTCTAGCTCCGGTGAGGGTGGGAGCTCGTTGAGGTCGAATTCCAGGGGTGTGCGGCTCGAGATAACGGCGCCATCGGAGGATGTGCCGCTGCGGCTGCCGCCGCCGCCCAGTTTGCCTTCGTAGTGGCGGCGCTTGTGGCCGCCCAGAGCCTGGCCTGTCGGGAAGGATTTGTGGCAGATGGAGCACTCGTGGGGCTTGCCGCTGGGGATCAGAGCACCCGCCGCCGTGACGGAGGTTGACGTGGAGGGGTGGTTGTCTTCCGCGGCGGCGGCGGTGGCGTATTTACGGTGGCTGGCTTTGTGCCCACCAAGTGCTTGATAAGATGCGAACGCCTTGTCGCACACGCTACACTTGTATTCTTGAACGGTTTCTTGCACCGACTTCGGCGGCGACGGCGGCGGAGGATGCGGAGTAGCCTCCTCACTTTCCTTCTCCGCTTCCCCGGCGGCCTCCTCAGCCACGATCCTCCTCCGCGGCTCCTCCCCCCTAGCAAGCATAACAAGACACATCGCCAGATACTCCTCTTCACTTTGCGACGGCTGCGGGCTCTCAGTGCGGGGGCGCTTAGACGACCGCCTCTTCTTGAAACTGTGAAAATCAACCTCCCCAAGCGGCGGCGGCGGCATCTTCGGCGCCACCGCTGCCGCCGCTTTCAGAGCCTCCAAGGCCATCCCACAATTCGGAAAGTAACGCTAGAAAACAACTCAAGAGAGAGAGAGAGAGAGAGAGAGAAAGAGACTAAAGCAAGAGAGGAAAGGGAGTTTGAGTGAGAGTGAAGGACTGAAGACAAGAATATATACAGACAGGTAAGGGCAGAAGAGGTTGGAAGTTGCGTATGGAAAGGCGGTGGTGGAGTTGTACAGGCTATACCTAAATACATATACCAATATTATACTCCCATCAGGATTAGGAATTCTTTTATTTTTTTTTATTAATAATAATTCAAACAAATACACCATATTTTTTAATAACAACAATCAAAAATCATTACGTATTTTTTGAGATATATACGTAAAGGCAGGAGTTGAGTGTGATCACACGTTTGCAGGTTGGTGGAAGTGAAAGTCGGTCCAAACTAAACAACAGTTATGGTAGTGGTAGGAAAAGGTCAAATTTTTGAGCGATAGATTGTGAACTCAGGATCGAGTCTTAACAGTACGATAATTATACCTATCATAATAAATTTTTTGTAGACGTTAGATACTACTTTTCTCACTTAAATTCATTAAATTATCGTGATTTACATTTTTATTATTTTGACGGGTTAGGGTGTAGCCCTGAGATAGAGAATTTCACCTTGTGGGAAAGTTAGTAAAATTCAAGAACTATTTTTTGGTCTAATTTGTACTTTTCCACAAATTTTAAATTTCCCAATTTACAATAAAATATCGTTATTACAATTTTTAAGTATATCTTCTTTTTTTTTAAAGTATATCTACCATATACTAATAAATAAATAAATTACAACAGGATAAGTACGAGATTAGTTAATGAAGATTATTACAGGGCGTATAAGGTTTAGGAATTTACTGACTGCCCTTTTTCTTTCCTATTCATTGTTTGGTAATTAAGATTGCAATTACCATTCTTAATCTCTCCGAATTAACAGGGCGTTTGGTTGGAGGGAGGGAATTATGTGGGAAGGAATTGTAATTTTATGGGAGTCGATTACTGAGAATAAAGTGAGAATTTAAATTCCAGTGTTTGGTTGACAGGAATAAAATTACTGGAAATTTCAATTCCAATGTTTGGTATACATGGGAATTGAAAGGGAATAAGTAGTATAAAGTCAAAAATGTCCATTATTGTTGTTAGACATTAATTTTAGGTTAAAAAAGGAAGGGGTAATTTTGACTCATCACTATCTTTTTTTCTTAGGAATTAAAATACCAGGGGGGACATGGGATTTTAATTCCATGAAAATGGGGAAATTGCATTGCAATGCAATTCCCTCCAACCAAACTACGGAATTTAATGGTCTTTAAAATTAGGTGGGAATTAAGTGGAAAGAGAATTTAAAATCTCTCCAACCAAATGCCCTGTAAATATTTATATTTTTTTTTCTTTTTACTACGCCCTCAAAACAAATCTTGTGATGCAAGAGTGAGTTTTGGAAATTACTTACTAAGTAATTGTTTAGTTTTAATAGTTCTTCCCCGATTGGTTTTAATCGTGTTGTTATGGAGAGTGGGTCAATTAGGGATACCAACGCGGGACGGGACAGGGCGGGGAGTATACTATCCACCTCTGAAACTCCAACTCAGTCTCGTCTCTGTCTCCATTCCCGAACTAAAATTGAAAATAGTCTTCATCCCTGGTTAACTCTTAATAAAAATCTTAAATTAGTGTAATTTTATAATTTTAAAAACTAAAAATTTAAATATTAATTTTAAAAATAATATATAGGGAAAATGGCACTTTTTCCCCCTTTGTTATATACTTATAGCACTTTTTTCCCCTAAATTATTTAAGTGGCAGTTTTCCCCCTGATATATTAAATGGACATATTTACCCTTAAAATAAATATTTCATTTATTTTTCTTCTCCAACAAATTATAACCACGATTTGAAAAAATAAAATACATTAAGTGTTAAATTTAGAATATTTTAAAAATAAAAAAAAAAATTAAAAGAAAGTTTGAACCAACCGTTCAAATTGGATCCAAAATCGTGAACCGACGGTTCAAAATAAAACTCAAATCGCGATTATATATACTTATATGTGATAGTCAATATAAATGCGGAAAAAAACATGCACTATTTGCAAATATTATAATTCTAATTTAAGCTATTGCTAGTAGTTGTTCCGATTTGAACCTCCGGTTCACGGTTTAGGATCCATTTTTTTCCAGTTCACGATTTTAATAAACGGAAACCCAAATATTGGGTTATGTTATGAATCATAACCGAAATTTTTTAATTTGATTGCTATAGTGTTTGGTTCAGTTCGAACCGAACCGTGGTCATCCCTACGTATAAGCAATAATTTGGTGAAGAAGATAAATAAATAAAATATTTGTTTTAAGGGTAGAAATGTCCATTTAATATTATCAGGGGGAAAAATCGCCACTTCTATAATAATTGAGGGGGCAAATATGAATACATGAATAACCCAGGGGGAAAAGTGCTATAAGCATATAACACAGGGGAAAAAAGTGTCATTTTCTCTAATATATATATTGTATTTACTACAATAGTAGAGAGTGTATCCGCCAACTGGCGCTATGGAATTGGACAATTTTAAGTATCCATTTCTCTTTCACTTGGATCACCCTCGTACATTGATTTCCATCCATCGATTTCAAACCTCCTTCACTTTTACATCAACTTTATCATCTACAAATTTTATTTACATTAATTAATTATTGGAAGCAAATTAGATAGTCCACCTAATAAAGTCCAAACGTCGGCAAAGAAACTCCCTCAACTCAGCCACGTGTATGTATCCCTACTTAGAAAAATAAAAGTACAAAAATTTTCTAGAAAGCATGAGAAGTAGTAGTATTCCACTATTTTGAGAAGAAATTTGTAGATATATCCACATTTGGTGGCAAGTGTAAGTTCAAGAAGCTTTTGGTCACGTAAAACAATTCTAGATCAATTTTAAATTTTTGTAAAGAATCACAGGTATTCACGTCCCGATAGACCGTAAATCATGGTAACTCAATTGAGTATTTGATTACTGCATATTAGGAGTCTCCACTCAGTTGAATACAGATGCTAAACATTAGGTTATTACGCACAAGGAGCTACATTTGGCTAGATATTAGGTTATTGCACACAAGCGGTTATAGTTAGTTACTTACTGAGCTAAATACAGAGGCTAGACATTTGGTTACTGCACACAATAAGTTCACGCTTAATCATGGTAACTCAGCTGGATACAGAGACTAGACATTTGATTACTGTACACAAAGAGCCCTCTCATTTTAAGAAGTTATTCTCACACTGTGATAGATTCGATACAATATTAAGTCATTATTTTTAAATTTTTCGTATGACCAACTGAACTGTACATGTGCCGTTTAAGAATCAATTCAAAAGTTTAGAGTTTATACAAGTCCCACACGTACCAAACTAGTCTTAAAGAATCGAGATAGAGCTGGGAGAGTGAGGGAGTGGAGTAGTAATTAGCTTAACAGAGGGGCAACCCGTCTGAGATACGGCACGCAAACGCGTTGTAGAGCTGAGGTGGTGACACGTGGATAATTGATTCTTCAAGGGAATCGAACAACGACACGTGTCAGTCAGAATGGTTTTTAAGCAACTTGTTATTAACCGGACAAGTAAGGAGTGAAGATTGAAGGGCTGCCAGCTGTAGGTAGTATTTTACCAAATTCAGGAGAGACAACAGCCTTTACATCTGCTATTTAACAATTTTTTTTTTTTTTTATTTTTGGATAAGACCTTCCAAACCCACTTTAATTTATTTATTTTTTATTATTATTATTATTATTATTATTAGAAAATATATATTTTTGCCCTTCAATTATTAAAAAAGAAATATCAAATTTTATTCCTCAATTATATTAGTGTTGTTTTTAATTCTTTAATTATTTATAAAATATCTTCTTTCGGTTTTTAATGGTAATACGATTTTATATATATATAAAATACACTACTTCAAGTGACTGTGAACTCCAATATAAAATATACACAGAAGGTAAGATATACTAGAAAGATAATTTATTATACATATAATTAAACTCGTGATCTTTAAATATAAAAATTAGGCTCTATCAACACGGTAGATCTTTATTTGGGCAAAATTTATTATTGTTATTAGTCTCTTTAACTGTTCGGTTCGGATAGCACGATGACGCAATTGATAGTTTCATGCTCTGCAGCGACTTAATTCTATACGGAAGATTTTGTTTTTTTAGCAATATACCCTTCTTATTTCTTTTGTTACTTTTGTGCCATAACAACTTCTCCATTCAATAATAATAATTATTATATTATGTTCTAAATTTAAAATTTTGTCCAATTTATTTCCTTTCAAATATAAAATTATAAGTCATCTTCAATATAATCAATTACATGAAAGTGTGCACTAAATCATCTTTAGTCGACTATCTGAAGGTGTACAACAAGAAAATTCTGGTCTTATTTGCACAGGAGAAGCGCACAAAACTCAACCGAGAGGTGCTAACAACAATAGGAAAATATGTTGCGTCAATTGAGAGAATTTTGACAAAAATCAAATTCGTAAATTTTAAGTACGAAAATCATGTCTCACTACTCCTTTTGGGGTCCGAGAAATAGTAATAATATTATTATTTATTAATGATGGTTTATGACTGATTCCATATTGACAAATCACAAGTTAATGCGAACACGGTATGTTATTTTGGCACAAATTTAATATTATTGTTAATTACTTTTTGTACTGTATAACAATGTAACAGATAGTATATGCAATTGCACGGCGTCTCAATTTTATATATGGAATATGGTCCAGGCCACGTACTGCTACTTTATCGTCACAGTTTACAGATAAGTTGGCAACTTGGCAAGTCATCGTTAACAAAGCCACTAGGAATTAGGATAGCTTTAGATCAGATCACAAATGCATTGCATGTACCTACCATACCGTATGTATGTATATGGGAGGTTGCCAACTTACTAACAACACTATTGCCTCCATCTCCAATGCTTATCGTGTTTCATCATCACATACTCATATTTTACATATATAATTGTTATTCGTTATATTAAAAAAGAGAAACAGAGAAAATTGTTAAAATAGCACGGAAGAAACGTTGTTTAAACACGTGACAAAAATCAAGTGACTTGAAACACCTACCGTTTAAGGAACGAAAACAAAAATAGAAAGAAAAGTTAAAGTCATTTCTTTACACAATGAAACTAGTGCTCCAGTTATTGAGTTCTTTCCATTCTTCACGTGCAAATGTCAAACTCTAACTCTAACTCTTTCACAAGCTCTACAATTTGGGCTTCCCAGAGCACATTCACAACTTGGGTTGGGCTTCACAAGCTGGTATTGGTAAAATTTGAATCATGCACTAGGCTTATTCACTAATGACACAATAATGTCAATTTTTTTTTTTTTTTTGGGGGTCATTAGTAGGATTTGAATCATGCACCTTACAGTTGCTAGACAAACAAAACTTATAAAGTTATTTTGGATTGGTTTACCAGATAAGCTGTAAGCTCAAAGATTTATTGCAAAAGTTTATATTCCACAGTAAAATTTTGTAAAGAGAAGCCAATTCCCAATTAATCACCAAAAGGAATTGTTTTGTCTAAATTCACAGAAGTATAAGTTTTATATTATTATGAACAATTAAGACTAAAAAAAAAAAAAAAAAACAAATAAACAAACAAACAGAGCCATACTAACAACAGAAACACCACCTGTCCAAGTGGCTTCACTACTCCTTTGCAAATGGTCTCCTCCTTCAGGACTGCAAGGTATACATTTCATGTTGAGAAGCAAAGAGATAGTCACATACTGAAATGAACTGGAGTCACCATCTTTTAGATTAAATGGAAAATTAAGAATAAAGTAAAGATGATGATGTTATAAGACGTAAGAAGATCAGCAATAAAAGACACAATAATTCTGTCCTGTGAGTTCTCTTTAACTGACTGAACAACCAACCATTGCTATTTCCACAAATTGAATTCAAGAGTTGCCACGAAATCCCCAACCAAGAAGAGCTAAAGGGGGAAAAAATGGCATCTGACAAGGAACATTTTGATCTTTCAAATGATACACCACCGATCAAGCTGCAACATAGCTTGTAAGGTGAGTCACTGCTGCTCATCTTCAGGGAGCTCCTCTAAACCATTCTGTGCAATTCTATAGTACAGGATGCCCATTGTTGCCATGCAAGCCCTACAAGTAAGAAGAACAATTGGTTAATCCATACTTACAATATACTCCATATATTAGACTAGAAACATGATTATCATCTCAGGCATCCTGAATGTTCAAGCACCCTTGGTATTACATGATATAAAAGGTTCGTGCATCCTAGTATATTCTTGTCTATTTCATGTTCCACCTTCCTCTTTTCCTTTTGTTTTCCCTCAATTGATTTTCTCCTTCTAGTTGCAAATGAAACTACCAATAATCTTCCAATTTAAAATGTTTTATGATATTCCAGTCAGGTACTAGCAGAAACTTCTGATGAATGTTTAATTTGGTCATAATGGGACAGGGATAGAAAATATTCAAGAAACCAATTTGGAGGTCACATAGTTTCACCTAGAAGAGGGTGTTTAAGTTTAGCAATTTAGTCCAATATATTTATACACATGATTTCAGCACTAATCTTAACTACTTGTACATAGATCCCTATAGATAATAAATAGATTCGGTTCCATCATATATCCTACTGTATATTCTTTTATGCCTCAAATTCTCTTGTGCAAATTAAATAGGCAGATGTGTTATATTCAAATCTAAGTAGAAGAAAACAGGAAATATTGAGAACTCAACAACTTAAAGAAACCAAGAGGCAGAAAGTGTTACATGATTGCTATAATGAGGAGAATTTTTCTTGGATCCATTCTTGAAGATCTATGTTGTCGAGTACGACCTTCTGGCACATCATCAGTGTTTGATGTTTCTTTTCGTGGAGGTGCAGTTACAGGTAGTGTTGGTAATGCACTTGACCAGAAAGGCAGCAATGACCTAAGAAGCTTATGTCGGAATGAACCTGTAGAGAATAACCATTAATTGGACCTGGAGGAATCTTTATAGAGTAATCCAAATCATAATATAACATGCGTCCTTAATATATAGTATTGACAATAAAGGAAGATTGGAATAGAGTTTTCTTTGTCCATTGAGTTTCATGAATTTGCAAGATCTTTTTCACAAGTACTTGTGCAGATTAGAGCCACATAACATGTTCTCACCCCTTTTTGTGTACTTTTTCTGGTTTCCATCTTCATCATCAGCATAATATGAAACTTCAGAGTTTTGTTTATCAGCTTGCACCGTGCTCTTTCGTGTAGTAGCACCAGGCTGGGAAAGATGAAATTTGATTAAAGCATGTGAGATAACAGATACCAAGTAAATTAAAGAACATGTATCACCCATGCATGACATCAAGTATAGATGCATGATTCAAACTTATCAAGGAAGCCTTTCACCCATTGTACAATGGATAAAAACAATAAAATTTGCTTACGCCATGTGGGCTTGTGCTCTTAATGAAATTGGACTCATGATTGGACAGAGGTGAAGTAGCTGAGCTGGGGTCATCTATGTCTATGGCCGAAGGTTTGGCAGAACCTGTTGCAGGGGGAGCTATGTATCCTTCAATGTCTTTACTACTAGAGTCAGCTGTAGAAACTTGCTTCAACGGATCTGAAGCAAAAGCTGGTGGAGGACTTCGAGAATCTGTTGCTGGCAATGAAACAGGATGATTTCCAAACAAATTTTTCTCCATACCAGTCTGCACCGCATCAAAGTAGAGTTACAGAAGTGTCCCTGGATATAATTTATTCAATTTTTCTTAACAAACAAATACCTGCAGAATTGCCTCTTTCAGTTTTGAATGAAGACGAGATCCTGAATCTTTGAAACTTTTAGGAGGCCATATCTACATCAATAAAAGCACATCTCAGAAATCAAAGATGACCAAAAAAATTTACTTTTAAACACCTCCCAGTATCTCTCATAATCAAAATTACTTTCATTCCCGACTATTTTTGAATTTTTGAATCAAAATCTTCAAATTATGTGTCAGGCGTTGGATTGAAATTTTGAAATCTCACTGAAGAACAACAGTTAAGGCAACACAAAATCATATTAGGGTCCCTATGGACAAAAGCATACATGGTCAAATGTCTATCAATTATTCACATCATTAATAGTCTTGCCGTTATGCCTTTACAATAAGCAAGAATAGCTTCACATTGTAACAATGTAGACCTAGACTCCGCCTTCATTTAACTAACACAAAGCAATCAAAGCAGGAAGAATTTTCATGAAAAATGCTGTGAATAAATAAGAGCACTATCTCAGTGCTTATTTTAGATGCTTCAGTGAAAACCACACTATGCAGCTTATCCTTAACTCCAGCCAAGTCCTTACACTTCCCAAACACATATAATTAGGATGGATCTATTATGGAGTACCATTATCATTAGGTAATACATATTTCTCTAAAGTCCATCACTTCTTATACTGCAACAGGAATGATCTAGTTAAAGTAAGAAAAAGAGGTGTTACTTTTGGAAGTAGAACTTACTGCAGTTGAACAGGCAGGACACACATATCCAGCTGGAGCAGTGTGTGGTGCAAAACCTTTAATATGTGATATGAAGCAATTTTTATGTATTACATCTGCAAATTAAATCAAACAAAAGCATAAAGTCAGTATACAAATGGGAATGCATAACATCCAAAAAGGATCACATGCACAATTGTTAAATTGCATCAGCTGGTATACATACGCAAGCAACCCAATCGGATAGGTTGAGTATCAGTTGCCTCTTCGAGCACATCATGGCAGGAACAACATTTTGGAGGCCAATCATAATCTCCATCTATGACCCATTCAGAGTAGGTTCGGACCTAAAATGATGGAATTCTTTAAGAATGAATAGAATAACAAGAAAAGACATAGGTGATGCCAGTTTGCTGTAATTTCATAATATGATCAATTACAGACTCAATTAATGTGATAATTTGGAAGAATTTATTGAAGTTTAAATGCCAAAAAAACACAGAAATATATAAAATCTGTAAAGTAAATGATGTGATAGTGAGTTTCAAATAGTACCACACATATTTGATGTTCTGGAAGGCATATGCATTCTCCACATACAGGTACCTTATGTACAAAACAGTACAACTTAGTCGCCTGCAACCACATTAATACAATCTGTAAGAAATCTGAATAAAGCCATTGCGATCAAAAGAATTTCAACTACCATTCCCATTAACCAATCCAAATAGTGACAGACCACTAAACTAGCTCTAAATCAGTTTAAGTTAGAAAAAAATTTCAACAACAATGGCTAATGTGGAAACTCAGGATACAGTAAGCAATAACGTAAACATCAATTCTCCCCTTTCCAATACCTTAAATTACGCCGTAGATCATACCAACAAAAGCCAGACATCTAGTCTGGATTCATAAATTAAAAACAACGCTAAAAATAAAATTCCAGATGAACAAATGCTTCGGATTGCAAATTACTGCCTCGATCAGATATTCAGATCTAATATTCGCAGGACAACCGTTTTGCTTACATAGCCAGAATCACCATTTCTCAAAGAACGTACAATTATGCATAAACAGATGTACAGAGAGAAGGAGCGAGAGGTTTCGAGAGCGGATACCTTTCGGCATTTACAGACCACCATTGTAGCTGATCAATTGGAGCTGAAGAAATTTGAGATCAATTTTCTATAGCGAAGAATTTTTTTGTATTTCTCCCTGAGGTTTTAGCTTAGCCGAATTGGAAATTGGGAGATCAAACACATTCACAGCATCTTCGTCACTCATGAGATTTGTATGTGATTATTTTGAGCATTTTTTATTTACTTTCGGGGCTTCACTTTTCATACATCCATCTGGGAATTATACGGTTTGAACTTACCAGTCTGGTTTCCTATTCGAGTACCCGGAAATGATTTTGACGGGCTTTGTAATCATTCCAGAAAATATCAGGCCCAATACTTTTTTCTCGGGTAAATTATTGTACGGATCATGGTCTACACACTGTTATGTGAACTATAACAAAAAATATATTATTAATATACTAAAAATACATTATTTATGTGCTGAATATACATTATTTAATAGTATGATTTACACAGTTGTGTAGATCATCATCCACACAATAATGATTGTTTCTCCCAATTTGGAAATTGGTAACCATAACTTGAATATATATATTGGTGGGCGCAATATTTAGCCTGCAAATTATACATGAAAGTACTATTTTTGTGTGATAACGCATAAACTACATGTAAATTAAAAAGACTCCGTGTGAGGAACCAAAGTGAGAAAATATTGACAAAAATAAAAAATAAAACCCCTAGCCTATAACTCATAGCCCGTGTATTAATTGATGGGATATAGAAGCCATTTTTAAAACACGAGACATAAAGAAGACGTGGAAATAATCTGTAAATTCTAACGGTACAAATCTTAGTCACCATTCACCATTTCTAAATGTACTGATTTCCTGTTGCATAAGAAAAACAATTGCACTCGTTAAAAGCATCCACCATAGAGGGGATCTACATAACCCCACATTCCCTGGTGCACCTTAGCTAATTCCTAGCTCACAACGTTACAAGACACCAAACAAGATGTTTATAAGTTTATTGTCTGACATAATTTACAACTCTCCCAAATAATTTTACCAACCCTTGATAGGAAAAGAGGCATTTGATCCCTGTGCAATGATTCTGAAAGAATGGTAATGATTAGAGGCTTCCCTTTCTCCTGCACAGTTTTTACAAAGTTCCGGGAACTTCATTCTTGGATGCATAGCGACAAGTATCCATCCTTCAGGTACGGTCATCAGAAACATGGTATGGAACTTCATTTTGGCTGTCGAGTGGCATGTATTGCGCCATTATGGCCCTGATCTCAGTGTCCATGTATGACTGAATTAAACAACACAAAAAAAGGTTAGCTTACAAACCAAAAGCACAATTGAGTGTGGAGAAAAGTAGTGTGGCTAAGTTGGTCATGTTGTTGACTTGGTAACCACAAAGTTACAAATTCGACTCCCAGCGAGAACGGCCTATTTGCCTTCTTGGTTTGGCGGGCTTTGACGGGTCCCGCCCCGCCAACCCGCTTTGACAGCTCTGAGTATGGGTAACCTAGGTTGGTTCATCTCACTGTAATCATTTGCCAGCTAGAGTCACAAGACAGGGTTTACCAGCTAGAGCCACAAGGCAGGGTTTACCTAGTGGCTGCGGGTTTCCCTCATAAACCAAAAAATATTTAATTGCAGATTTATGGTGTTTGTATTGTCAGGAAGATTAATGTCCAGTGATAAGTATGTATAACCAAAGACCATTATAATTCTGTTGTGTTTTAAACTTACCCTAAATCTATATTTGTATACAAGATATGCCCCACCAGCAGCCATGGCGAGTCCTATAATAATGACCAATACAGCAGTCCATGCAGACTTGACTTCAGTCGCAGCCTTCTTACCTGCAAATGAGAATCAAGATAACTTGTCCTTATATGTGTGTATACATACACTTAGAAATATGAAGTAATAATTTTTAAACTCACTAATGCAAGTATCGTGGTCTCTCATGTACAGTAGGTCACTGCTACAAGTGCATTCGTAGCTACCCCAGGTATTTGTGCAGCTGCATTCAGGGCACTGGCAGGCTTTCTTTTCCTTGCATTCATCAATATCTATTTCAAAGAATAAAGAACAAGTTTAAATTAAGAATTTTCAAATGAACCATTATCATTTAAACAAGCACAAAGCTTTAACCCGCCACTTTTTATTAGAACTAACCTCCAAGCCAAATTTCTCGTGTGCATCAAAATTAATCAACTTCTTATCAATTTTACCTTTAAACTTTTCCATCAATTCAAAGTTCACTTTGTTTCAGTTTTCCAGAAGAAGGGAGTGAAACCAGAGTGTCAGTTTTTGAAGTACACCAGATTTCTGAGTACAACTACAATAGGTATTGCAACCTAAGAAAAATCTCGGGATAAATTACCTCATTGGCGCTATTTGGAGTTCCCTTAAAACATGATGAATTTTCTAATACAATACGCTTTAAAAATATTCCTGAAGAGCAATATACCTTGACAACTTTTGCCGTCTCCTTTAAATCCTGGAGGACATGTGCACTTGCCATCTTCCTCGTCCTGTTGAGAGCAAATAAGGAATTTAAATCAAACTGAGTTTCAACCACAATGATGATAGGGAAAAAAATTGTAAATGAACTGACCACACAAGCAGAATAACTACGTCCATTTCGAGTTTCATGCCAACAGCCTCCATGATTCAGTTTGCATCGGCCTGGTCCACTTGCTGCAAATATGGACTGATGAATGACGCCAAAGCATGATAGAGGGGACGAGCATAATTAAATAAATAAGTATTGGGTAAATAAACTCTACACTCACGCTTGCAAGAACTGTAGCCATCTCCTTTGAACTGCACACCATCAACCGTGGGGCATTCACAGACTCTTCCACGAAATGTATCCTGAATATGCATAAATGGCATTACTAAAATATGAAAAAGTTACATAGAAGAATATAATCTGCTAAAGTTTAGGAAAGAACCTTGCATGCTGTAATATTGGCTGATTTGTCTTGCCAGCAGCCACCATTATTGTCTAAGCACTCATTTGTCTCTAAATCTGTGTAGTAAAAAGATACTAATTAAAAATTCAAGCAACGCAAAAAACATATCATCGAACACTTTGCTTTAAGCAGAGTTACAAACATACCATCACTCAAACAAACTACAGGCTCTGTGGTTTCCTCAAAGCCAGCACAAATAGCCTTTAAAACAGCACCTTTCTCCAACTTCCCTGCACACAAATGTATTTGTGAAGAAAATGTCTAGATTCCCACAAAGATATGAGTGTATAAGTACCAAAGAGTCAATCTAACCTCGGTATTGTCGGTTATTGACAACAAGGGTGGGCAATATAGTGACATCACCTCGCGATCCTTTACCAAGCTGCAAAAGTTTCACTAGTCAAAATGCTTGAACAATTAAAAAAAAAAAAAGGTGTTGAATCACTTAGGAAAAAGATGTTGACACTTACTTGAGCATCTTGCTCTTCTTTCAAAACAGGATTGTCAGCATCAGCACTAGGGTCTCCCATACACTTTTCAATCCCTTTCAAATCAAGACCTGTATGCAAACTATCCTAGCATCAATTCTTGTTTTACAGATCAATACCCCAGCAAGCCAGCAGCAAGAGGAAACAATAAATTACCTAAGGACTTGATGACTTCATCAGCACATTCCTTGTTATATTTCTTCTCTTTCATGGGACATCGAATTTGGAAATCAGTCACGTAATCCCACCAAACCCAAGGCTTTTTGCTGTCATTGGCAACTTTAAAGACACAAAGCTGCCTTAAATTTTCAAGAACAACATCCTTTCCATTATAACCTGAACTAAAGTCCTGATCAGGATCAGGTGCACAATATCTGCCATGATTAATGCATTGTGACTTGCATTGTCTGCTAATAGTGAATGCCTGAGGGCAATACCAAGTTATATAATGGGGTGTAAACTGAGTGTAGCCACCTTTTTCAAGGATCTGAGCAGCACCTTTAAAATCTTTCACAAACTTCATCAACATGTCACACTTAAAACCGCACTCATCATTACTGTTGGTCCATAGCTCAAATTCCACACGATCATCAGGATGAGGAACAGCTTCTCTCCAGTCTAAATTTACATTTACCAAGTCTGCTCCATTAACTGCTTTCTTCAATTTCTCACCAAAATTCTTCTCAATAAGTGCAGATGGAATTGTTACATTCTCAACATATTTTGCAGCAGAAACATCCTCTTCAGGAGTATCCATGGTTATCAGTGGTTCTTCCATGTCATCTGCAACTAGAACAGCAGAAGCACCGGCATTCTGGGCATTCCAGACCTTCAATGCAAAAAAACAATCTGCAAAGAAGTAACGTAATTAGGCTCAAATTTTCAGAATAAATGCGTGGATCCATGGAAAATTTAGTGACTTCCTATTTAGTGGCTAAAAATTCAAAAGGCCCATCAATAGCCTCAGCATTCATTACCCTGCCCTTAGAAATTCCTCTGTTCCAAAAGAAGACATCAGTAGGGTCTGAACTGGCATATGATTGATCTATTCAAAAACAGATTCCCCATATTTATGTTAACTTTCTAAATAATTTTAGAAAATTTCTCTGTTCAATTTTCCTTGTTAATCTCCCCAAGCAAACTTTCAATTTTGTTAAAGTCCACAATTTCATCTGAGACACCAAGAGAGCATCATAGAAGCATATATTTACAGCAAGGTCAGGCTGGACAGATGACACTCCATAAACAATATGTATAAGCTAAAGAGTACTGTCAACATCAGGCCTCTTATCTAAAGCATCAATTACAAATAGCTAAGTATATCAATTATACTTATCCCAGCAAATCGAAGAATCAAACATTAGCATAATCAAGTATTCGAACAAGTACTAGTGATCCTCAGATAAAATATTAAATATAAAGGCAAATTTTAGCACCTCCACGATCGAGAAGGACAAATGTAGGCAAAGAACCAGGCTTGGACTTGAAAGAAATATCGAAATCCTCAAATTTCCGACAGCCCTTGCGGTTATCCTTGGGGTAAACCACAGTCCCGGACATGCTACCCCCATACTGAGGAATCCCAAAGTTGCCAATGGCACAATCGTAATTGCCTTTGATGTTATCCGGTGAAAGCACCCTCAAGCTGTTCTTCTCCACCACGAACCGACCTGCCGCCGACTGGAGTAGGATCAGCAGCAGAAACCCTAGCAAGATTACACCTTTGGATCCTTCAGAACTTCCCATTTCCTCGGATTTCAAATAGAATAATGCGGGAGATAGATTGACGGAACAAGGCAGAATCTAGAAGCTATATCGATTAGGAAATTTCCCGCTTTAGGGTTCCTTCTGCGTGTTTGTATCCCCTTACAGTTTCTTCTGCAGTGATTGATAGTGATCTGACTTCTGAGTGAATCAATTCTCTACAAATTTCAATAATTTTCTCTCTGTATCCAAATTTTTATTTTGACAACACTCAAACAGTACGCAGTGGTTAGAGGTTAGAACGTGGGACTGAAGGAGTCATTAAAAAATGCCATCGAAATCAGCAATTCGATAATGAGCATTTTATTTATTATAAAAATTATAAAAATAAATAATAACAATATTTCTGTAGTTAAATTATCAATCTTTACTGCTCAATTTTATTCTCTGATGTGATAAAAGATAAGGGATTATAAATTATCTTCATTTTCCTGCTTTCAAAAATCTTCATTTTCCTGTAATGTGATAAGAAATTATTAGTTATCTTCATTGTATAAGGCTCAACAAAATATCAGCATCACAATTTTGAGTGTATGAGTAACAATATAGAGTAGAAGTTGAGAGTCTAAATGGTATTTTCCTTTTACATATGTTACGAGATAAAAATTTCAATTCATACCGCGTATATTCACTTGAATATATATTGTAGATAGTGAGTTTAAAATATTAAACTCATATAGAGTGTTGGATTGAGTGAAAATGACTTGCATAATATGCATAAAATATAGATGTGAATTAGATGATTGATGTAGTAACCTCGACCTATTGTCATCTTTCGATAGTACCTAATTACACATTTGATCATTAATTTATGAAGTCATTTTAAAAGTTGGTGGACAATGTCTTGTACTATTTATTAATTTTAAATACGTACAAACTTTTTTTAGTAACTCATAACTATTAAACAAATCGTACTTTTAATAAAAAAAATTTAAAAAGTGCAGATGTAGATGGGGTTGTTAGTCCATCGAATTGGTTTATTGTTTGTGTTGTAGTATTCTTATTGAATTATAGATAGAGTGACGCTAACAAAATGTCAAATTGCTTGACTTCATACTTTCACTGGATCATTAGATAATTGACTTAATACCCAAAATCGTCCTCGACTATAGTGGGTTTTTTTCAATTTCGTCCTAAATGACTTTGTGACCTAATATCGTCTCAGATTTTAGTGTTTCGCTCAATTTAGTTCCAGACTTTTGTGTTTTTGCTCAATTTAGTCTCTCATTTGTTATTTTGTCCATTTGGTGTTAAATAAATAGACAATTCAGTAATTTTAATATTGGCATCTATTTACTCATAGACATGTGAACTGCGAAATCCTGTTTTTTTTTTTTACGAATTAATCCCATAATTACTCCTAAAACTGTGAATATAAAATTTGATTTGTACAGGAGTAATTCTGGGTATAATTTGTACAAGAAAGAGGAATTCCGCACTTTACAAGTTGAAAGTAAAGAGAGATCAATATTGACGTTACTGAATTGTCCCTTTATTTAACACCAATTTGACGGAATAACAAATGTAGGACTAAATTGAGCGAAACACAAAAGTCTAAGACGATATTAGGTCACCAAAGTCGTTTAGGACGAAATTGAGAAAAACCACTATAGTCGATGACGATTTTGGGTATTAACTAGATAATTAATTTAAAAAATCAACTTGAATTTTCAATTCTTACAGAGTCCGGACAGTATGATATTTATTGGGCCGTACAGGTTATTTTGGGTTGCAATTGTGTAATATATGTATTGGGTTGGCAGTATATCAGAAATAACGCTAGAAGGAGGGCTTGAACCTCCGACCTTGTGGTTAACAGCCACACGCTCTAACCAACTGAGCTATTCCAGCTTGTTGTTTAATTTGGGTTAATAATCTCTATATTGAGTGGAGGTGTCATCGTTGAATAATCTCCTCCGTTGACTGGGACCAAAGTTCAAAACAGGCAATCATAAAACAAGGGACTGGGAAAGGCGCAACCCAGTTCCGTTTCAAACATTTGCCTACATGAAGTCAAACTTCAACTGCCTTCCAAACGTCTAATATAAACTTAAACTCTCAATATTTGTAACAATAATGAAACTCTTACTATAAGACAATTCATCCACTAGATCAATGTCTTATGCAAGTTGATTTTTAGTAGTTTGGTAACGTAGACTTTGTCTGACATAACTAGTTAATTAAATATACTAATTACAATTTTATCTTTTCATATTTTTATAAAATCGAACATATAGTTTATGTGTAGCTTAAAATAATAAGTTTATAACCTCAAATTATACAACTTTGTATTAAAGATGATGATTGCTTGTGGGAAGTGGAAAATGACAGCGTGCTTAGCAAATATAATGGTCATTCATATATATATATATATATTGCGCGTTAAGCCGCCAATTGCTGTTGGGCTTCACACGGTCAAAATGGCCAAATCCTCAACGTTGTTGACTTTTATACCAGGTTGTCCCCACTTACATCATTCTAATTCCGTCTCGTGCGCTCATCCTCATCAACTTCTGCTTCGATCTGTCTGTTTTCTTTATCCAGCAGGCAGGCCCGACCATAACCACATCATTAATCATTCTATTATCCAATTAACTTGGACATCCTTAATCTATCACACCTAACCTTCAAACTTCGGCTATAAATATTGCATATCACAAGTTGAGAGTTGAATGTACTAGCCAGCCAGCAGCTTAGCAGATAAGATAATCAACAAAGGAAGAAGAAGATGGAAGGATTGATCCCGTATTTGGTCCACGCCATGAAGAAGCAGAAGCCGCCTCATCGCCATAGTTTCCGGTGCCTCTCCGACACCTCTAACCGGAGCTACCACATGCTGATCGGAGCTGATTCCGCCGAGGGCTCTTCTCACCGGAGAACCTTCTCCGATTTCCAGCCACCCGCTCCCGATCATTTCTCCGATCACCAGCGCTCTCCCCGCGGCTTGGGCTGTTTTCCCAAAAATGTTACCAGAGCTGGTTCCGTTATGTCTCCTGCTGCCTCTAAACACAATAATGGCCTCAGACCCGGTACTGAAACTGCGGTCACGAGTGGCCATCAAGCTTCGTTGTCAATGGCCGCCACTGTTAGTCACCGGCGATGAAACTTCCGGCGATATTTCAAAGTGTTGTGTACTTTATTCGTATGAACTATGAAGTGTAGATATATCATTTAATTTGTTTGGTGTAATAATATTATGCTCTCTGTTTTTTATTAGTTTTTTTTTTCCTCCACCGTCAAGATGTAAAATTCATAACTTATATTCTATTGGGCAATATTATCCCGAAAATACTCTCATTTTAAAAAAATAGACCCTACTTGTACATCATTAAATTTATAAGTCTTTTGTTATTTTTTATATATCTCTGCAATACTATCTTACTTTCAAAAGTATATCACTCCTAAATAATAGTATATATATAATATATAATATATAATATATAATATATAATATATATAATAACAAAATAATAATAATATATTAATAAAGAAAAAAAGTATTACATTTGTCATCAAAATGATTGCATTTTCTCTTATAGTAACAAAATACTTAATTACCAACATTAGTTAAAAGGGGAAATGTAATACTTTTACCTCAAGATTATATGTAAAAATATTACATTTTGTATAACAAACATTTTATTTCTAATTAATATATTTTCTAATACAAATATTACATTTTTATATTAACCCGACCGACATGTCTTACGGGTAAGAATCCATAAATAATGATTCGTGAAACGATCTCACACAAATGTGATCCTTATAAATATAATATTAAGGCAATAATTCATAATAACATGTAAAGTGTGAGTCTATTAATAAGTAACAAATTAAAAAACCCCAATGGTGTTAAAGTGAGGGGATGTACTCGTGACTTTCTGAGTAATTAAGATTATTTTAATTTGTATTCTGAGTATACATAATACATATTCTTATGTAACATTGTAGTCTGATATATTGAGAATTGACACTACCAAAATTCAAAGCAAGCAAATCATAAAACTATGGATTAGTATAAGTGCAATCCGCTTACTGCATTACTTAATAACGAATTCGAGCATGCAATTCAATATTCAAACGTCAACCCTCCAACTGTCCCCCACGTTAAGCTCGTGGGTTAATTGTCAATTTACCTTGCACAGTAGACTTTTTCTATAATTTTATTAGGGTAAAAGAAAGAAAACAAAGCGGTCAAAAACTCACGGCATACACATATGATGTTTCTGACTTTAAACGTTGTTGACTTTTGTACAAGGTTGCCAAGGCCACTTGCCAACTTGCCTCTACAGAATATTCATAGTTATCAACATGTATATTCATGACTGTTGGGTCATTCAGGTTCATCCAGCCCATAAACATCTTTTTTATCATATGCACCTGCTTCCACGACATTCATAATCTTGAAACTTCCGCCAACCTTCTACCTTATCCTTAATTAGTTTCCACTATAAATATATATGTCGCCGTTCAGTAAATATACCACATTACATATCAACAAGCTAAAGTTCAAATACTAGCTAGCTTTCCGACCAGTTTCTTGCCAGCCAATCAAGAACTAACGAAGACTGAAGAAATGGAAGGATTGATCCCATATCTCCTCCACGCCATCAAGAAGCAAAGCCCAAATCACCATAGCTTCCGGTGCCTCTCCGACGCCTCTAACCGGAGCTACCACTTGCTCATCGGAGCTGACTCCGCCGCCGACGGCTCCTCTCATCACGGGAGAAGGCATATGCAGCCTCCCGCTCTCGACCATTTCTCCGATCAACGCTCTCCCCGTGTGATGAACTATTTTTCCAACGGTGCTGCAGGTCCCATGATGTCTCCCGTCGCTTCCAAAACTGCCGTTACAAGTGGATATCAAGCTTCGTTTTCAATGGCGGGCACCATCACTCACCGGCGATAGATGAAAATCCCGGCAATATTCATTCTCGTTCTAAAGCTTATTAATGTTACTTTATTTGTTTCAAGTGTAGATAACTTGTTTTATTATTTAATTATATAAGTTGTAATGTGATTTGCTTTGTAATTGTACTTATCGGAAAACCGCAATTATTACGGAAAATGTGGATTAGATAAACTCAGTTATTATATATATATTGTGTAGTTGTGTAATAATAAATTGTGAACAAAGTCTTAACAAAAAAAATGTAAGGAAAATGGTCAAATATGCCTTTTTAACTTTGTTTAAAAGTAGAGTTTTTTGTGAACAAAGTCTTAACAACAAAAATATAGGAAAAAATGATCAAATTGGACTTTTAACTTTATTCAAAAGTAGAGTACGCAATAACTTGTAAACAAAGTCTTAACAAAAAAAATATAGGGAAAATAGTCATGATAGTGCTAATTACACGTAAGCAATATATAACAACACGAGACCAATTAAAGCAAGTAAATATCTTTATTGATCACGGTAAGGCCCTAAGTACAATCTACTTGGTTGCTCTGAGTACCGACTGACTGCGGTCGGGATTCTTTAACAACAACCTATCGATCGTCCAAAAGTCCCTTACACTGTAGCTACTGTGGGTATTTATAGCCGCTATGCCGGGGACAGGATTCCAGCCGTTCGGCATGTCCTCCACGTAGCCACCACGTGTCATCCTCCCGGGTGCCCTGCCTGTCGATGTAAAGAGCCGCCACGTGTCCTTCGTCAGCTCTTTCGCCAAAGGGCTACCGCTCGGTGGTCGACACCGTCGCTCGGGCAACTCCCGGTCGGTCTACGACCGGGTTCTTCTCGTGGAGCCCGACCTGCTACCTGCAAAGACAAGGAGAAAGAGACAAAGGCTCCTCGGTCGTGGTGAAGCTATGTCGGTCGGGATATTCCCTACCAAGAGCCCCCCAGCCCGGGCCTTTTTGATCGTCCGGGAAAAAATGGGCCGGGATGAAGAAACCCAACCATCGGCCGCTAAACCGACCGGCCAGCTGTCATTCCCTCTTCGCCACGTGTCGGCCACTGCCGGCCTCTGCGACTGCAACCGTTGCCTCGGAATCAGCGCGGGTCGTGTCGCGCAAGTGGACGACTTTCCCGCCTAAATGTCCTCCTATAAATAGGCCCTTGAGGCCCTCATTTGAACTTTCCTCAGTCTTCTGAAGCAATCGGTACCCTCAGAGAGTCCCGAGCAGCAGATCGGCAATCCGACCAAGCAAAGTAAAAGCTCAAATCCACTTCCAAGTTTCTTCACTCGGTAAGCTTCTAGCCCTTCTCCTTTCTTTACGCTTCCATGTTAGGTAGAACTGCTAGGCCAACTAACTGTCCCGGACACTTCAAGTCCTTCACTAACCCCGACCGACCTTTAGGTAGATCGAAATGACGGACTCTGATAGCCAAAACGCATCGATCGCGGATTACGACGAGGAGGTCGAGCACCTCAGCGACGAGGAGGTGGACATCATGTCCTACTCTCCCGAAGCTACCAGCCGACCGGGTCCAGCTTCCGAGCAGGCCGCCGCACAAGACACGTCGTCCAGCTCATCCGGGTCGTCGAGCTCTAGCTCAAGTGGATCGGGGAGCTCCGACGAGGAAGAAGAAGAAGGGACCACGTCGGGGAGACAAGGATCCCCGACCGAAGGCGTTAGGGAAACGCCCACTCGGGTGGTTGGGGACCACCCGAGTCCTGCTCCTGAGCCGACCGAAGAGGACACGGCCGGGCCAGCCGCCCCAGCCGTCGCGGAGTTCGAATTCTTGAACAGCGAGAATGTCGAACAACAAATGAGCCAGCTAACCAAGGGCGAGGCGGCTAGGATTGCCGAAAGGCTCGTGGGTCGGGTAGAATTTGACACGAGCCGGCAGCTGGGCAACGTCATCGATCGGCATCGGGGCAAATGGATCGGGATGCACTACGACTCCCTGATGGCCCCGATCGCCATTCCCTTCACCCCCCTCCTGAATGCCTTCTTGGCCTATTACCGGGTCGTCCCGGCCCAGATCTGCCCTAATGCGCACCGGATCATCGCCTGCTTCCCGCAGATATGTGCTCGGCACGAAGCCGCCTGCACGATGGAGCTGTTCAACTTCATCTACCAGGTTAAAGTCCTCCCGGGCAACTATGGAGGCGGGTTCCTGATGTTGCAATCCCGGGCCGATATGTGCGCAATCAAAGGCCTGCCCGGGAACAACAGAGGGTGGAAGAATAGGATCTTCTCCCTCAAATATGACCCCTGGATCCTCCCGGTTGATCGCGCTTGGAGCACCCACTTTCGGAAACAAGTGGTGCCGGTCGAGACGCAAGCGCTGAGGGAAACGGTCAGCCGGATTTCGAGCGAGCTGCACGAATACACAATCTTCCGGACGGCTGAAAGTCTCGAGGCAGCTCAACTCCCGCCCCCCACATACGAGCTGCAGGAGAAGTACCTGCCCGTGCCGATGGGCGTGACGGTCGCCAAACCCGCGAGGCGAACGAAGAAAGGTTTAACTCGAGCTAAACCCCCCCCTCCCGACTCATTTTTATGCCTCGATCACACTAACGATCTCTTTGTTTTGCAGCTATGGCGGACTTTGGTGATGAAGAGGCCCCCCTTCCCCCGCCCGCCAAGATCTCCCTTGGCGGCAAGAAGAAGGCCAAGGCGAAGTCGGCCGGGGAGAAGGAGATCCCCTTGGCCCGACCACTGAGCGCCTCGACCGTGACGACGGGCGAGGGCTTCATCGTCGAGCCCTCCGACGTCCTGATCACCCGGGTGGAAGTCGCCCGGGGAAAAGAGAAGGTGCCCGAGCAGGGCGTGAAGGAGGTGGGCGGCATGAAGCGCCGCCGCGAGCAACGAAGCCCGAGCCCTTCGGTCGGGCGAGAAAGGGACGGCTCGTCCATCTTGGCCCGCATTGGCAATGCGGGGCGGGCCAAGAAAGATCTGGGGAAGATGACCCCGACCCAGGTAGCCGAGAGGATCGGCTACGACCTGGCAGAGGTAAGCCTTCTTTAACTATCCATCTTTCATTTTTTGTGCAAGTGCCTTCAATCGGGCTAACCCGTCTATTTT
The DNA here is from genome assembly GCF_001879475.1 of Ipomoea nil. NCBI lineage: Eukaryota > Viridiplantae > Streptophyta > Magnoliopsida > Solanales > Convolvulaceae > Ipomoea > Ipomoea nil. The sequence goes on from NW_017619350.1 coordinate 1,396,159, forward strand.
CGCCTTCGCAGATCTCCCGAGCGGCCCAACTCCTTCAGGGCCGGGCTATGCTGGCCGAGGAGGCTGATCACCACAAGAAGACGGCCGCCCGTCGCCTTCTGGAGGTCAAAGAGCTCCAAGCTGAGCTCGAGAAGGTCCAGAAGGCCTTGAAGAAGAGCGAGGAGGACCGGGCCCTCGCGGAGAAGGTCGCCCAGCGGGCTATCGGCGAGAACAAGGAGCTGAAGACCCGGCTGGAGAGCCCGGAGGAGCTGGCCCACTCGGCCTTCAAGGACGACCAGATCGGCTCGGCCTTCCTCACAGCTGCTCGGAAGACCAAGGTCGGGGATGACCTGATTCTTTCCTTCGGTCGGTGGGCCTTCAAGGCCGGCCAAAGGAAGATGCTCGAAAAGGCCCAAAAACGGCTGGGGGAAGCCCTCGAAGGCGACGACCTCCAGCTCGTACTATCCGCCCTTCCTCCCGACCTAGCTGATCCTGGCCCCTCTCCCTTCGCTCCGAAGGAAAGAGCGGCTGAGCCCGGTGGAACCTCAGCGGCCACCCCGAGCGGAAAGGAACCGGCTGCCGGAGCTCGGGAGACGAAGAAGTAGAATAGGCTTCTTTCTTCTTCTTCTTTTTTTGTAAAGGACCATTGGTCGGGAGCCCGGTCCCGAATTGTACCGGGCAGCTTTTGTTAATTAATAAAATTTATTTTTTGTTCTATCTTGCGTCGCTCGTCTCTTGTTTCCTTGCTTTCAATTTGCACACACTGATCATAATCACTCGACCACCTGGCCTTTAGACCCGGTCTCGCAATACTCAATCCGCTCAACGCCCGACCTTACGACCTTATGGCCTGGTCGTGCGTTCGATATTTCGACGTCAAATCTGGCCAACCGATCGGGTTTACCCGATCACCGGGCCTTTGTCGAAAATTTTTTGAAAACAAGCCTCTACGGTCGGAATGTAACCGAGCGACGGGCCTGCAAATACTTCCTTATCCCAGCCCCCACACTATTGTGCGCTCGAGGCACGAGTGGGTGCAATAGTGGACAGAAGTTGGACGGATCGGGGAATAATGCTGAGAGCTCCTGGCTTCCCCGATCAGTGGCATGACTTGGGTGTCCGCCAATGTGGAGCGCGTTTTGACCGGTCGATAGATTTCGCCCGGTTGATGAATGTTGAATTGATCTGCATGTAACGAGGGTGAAAGAAAATAACCGATCGGGCCGCCGCATACAAACGGTCGAGCAATCATCGATCGTATATACATTAAACTTTCCCGCTCGCAGGCGGTTGAATTAATTTTACAACCATAAATTTACATAGAAATGACGACCGGGACTAACTCGCAGGTCAAGCCCCCACTTCGTCTAAAAAATACAAAAAATAGGCTAATGCCTGAAAAGAACGAGGTGCTCGGAATTCCAAGTCCCCTCGATTACCCGACCTGTTGTTGTCTCTAGTCGGTATGTACCCGGCCGTATGATCGCACTGATGATATACGGCCCCTCCCAGTTCTGAGCTAGCTTTCCGCCCTCTAGAGGTTGGCTGGCCTCCCTTCGTCGTAGAACGTAGTCTCCGACTTGAAAATAACGAGGGTTGACCCGAACATCTTTAGAACTTTTGACGCGCTTCTGATACTCGGCTATGCGTCGAGCGGCTAGCTCCCTTTTTTCTTCGACCCCATCAAGGTCCACGGCCATCGCGTGTTCGTTCTCTTCCGCATTATAGGTTCTCTCTCGATCGGTCGGAATCCAGGCCTCGATCGGAAGTCGGGCCTCAGCTCCGTAAACCAGGGCGAAAGGGGTCTCCAAAGTAGCTTCCCTCGGGGTCGTCCGATAAGTCCATAAGACATATGGAAACTCATCAGCCCAACTACGACCGGCCGAGTGTAACTTCTTTTTCAGACCTTCCAATATCGTCCGGTTAGCATTCTCCACTTGTCCATTTCCCTGTGGGTAAGCGACCGACGACCGGACGTGAGTCGTCCCGATCGTGGCCAAGAAATTCTGGAAGTATTGGCTCACAAACTGGCGACCGTTGTCGCTAATGAGATGCACGGGTGCGCCAAAACGGGAAATGACATTGCGCCAAAGGAAGCGAGCACACTGCTGAGATGTGATCGTGGCTAAGGGCTCGGCTTCTATCCACTTGGAGAAGTAATCTATGGCGACGATCACGAACTTTCTCCGACCGGAGAGCTGAGGGAAGGGGCCCAAGATGTCTACCCCCCACCTAGCGAAAGGAATTGCGGTCGTGACTGGCTGGTAGAACGTTGCCGGTCGTCCAGGCATCCGGGCGTACAGTTGGCACGTCTCACATTCCCGAGCTAACTTTTCACAGTCTAGCTGGAGGGACGGCCAATAGTACCCGATCAACATGATACGACGGGCCAGGGATCGACCTCCCTGATGTGAGGAGCAGATTCCCGAGTGCAGCTCCTTCATGACTAACTCGGCCTCGAACGCGGTCAAGCAACGCATAAGAGGGCCTCCATACGATCGCCGATAAAGACGACCATCCAAGACTTGGAACCTCGGGGCTCTCAGCTTGGCTTTTCGAGCACGCTGTGGGTCGTCTGGCAGTCGACCGTGCTCGAGGTATTCCTTCAGATCGGTGATCCAGCTGTCCTCCACCGGTTGGATTGGATCGACCGGCAGGCGATGGATACTGTGTTTGGGGATCACCAAGATCCGAGCTATCTTCGACATGTGTTCCGGGGCGTCTTGGGCCAGTTTGGATAAGATATCCGCATCGGCGTTATCCAATCGGGGTATGTGTCGGACGGTATACCCCCGGAACTGAGCGAGCTTTTCCATGGCAAGGTCTCGGTACAACTGCAAACGCTCACCATTGACTTCATAGTCCCCGAGAACTTGCCCGACCACGAGCGCAGAATCTGTTTGGGCTCGGATGTATTCAGCCCCCAAGTCCCGAGCGCATTGCAAGCCATTTACAAATGCTTCATACTCGGCTTCGTTGTTGGTCGGGTGGAACTGATACATGAGAGCAAAATAGACTTTGAATCCTTCTGGGCTCGTGACTACTACTCCTCCCCCTGCTCCTTTTTTGCTACTTGACCCGTCAGTAGCCAACGACCACCACTCAGCCTCGGGATCCGCAACCTCAGGAGGCCGGGTATCCCGGGCGGTGCACTCAACCAGGAAGTCCGCAAGAGCTTGACCTTTAATAGCCGGTCTTGGTCGGTATTCGATCGCGTACTGGGTCAACATTAACGCCCATTTGACTAGGCGACCTGATGATGAAGCAGTTCGGAGGACTGGACCGATCGGCTGATCGGTCAACACGCGAATTGCTCGACCCTGGAAGTAGGGAGCCAACTTCTTCGCGGCAACGTACAAGGCGTAGACGACCTTCTCTAGCCGGGAGTACCGGAGCTCGGGACCATGTAGCGCGTGGCTTACATAATACACCGGTCGCTGGACCCCTTCCGGATCGGTTCGGCACAACACTGCGCTTACTGCGCGATCGGACACGGCGAGGTACACGTCTAGCTCTTCTCCGAGCTCGGGCTTTGAGAGCACGATTGGTGACATGAGATGTTCCTTCAGCTCGTCAAAAGCCGCTCGGCATTCTTCGTCCCAGACGAATCCATTAACCTTCCGCAATACCTTGAAGAAAGGCAAAGCGCGCTCGGCTAGCTTGGAGAGGAACCGGCTGAGGGCTGCCAACCGACCGGTCAACTGCTGGACTTCCCGAACGGTGGAGGGTGGTTGCATGTCCAGAATCGCTTTTACTTTGGCCGGGTTGGGCTCGATTCCTCTCTTGGTCATCATGTAGCCGAGGAACTTGCTGGTCTGAACCGCGAATGTGCACTTGGTCGGGTTCAGCCGCAACTGGTACTTCCTCATGATCTGGAAGCACTCCCGGAGATCCCGAGTGTGGTCGGATCGGGCACGACTTTTGACCAGCATGTCGTCAATGTAGGCCTCCATCGTTCGGCCCAATAGATCGGCAAAGAGCATATTGACCATCCTCTGGTAGGTGGCTCCTGCGTTCCGCAGACCGAACGGCATCACTCGGTAACAATACAGCCCATCCGGGGTCACGAAGGCTGTCTTGCTCTCGTCTTCATGGTGCATCATGATCTGATGGTACCCCTTGAAGGCATCCATGAAGCTCATTAACTCGGCCCCGGCAGTCTCGTCGACCATCTGGTGAATGCTCGGTAGAGGATACGGGTCGAGCGGACAGGCCTTGTTGAGGTCCGTGAAGTCGATGCACATCCTCCATGCTGGGGGCTTAGGAACAAGAACAATATTCGCCACCCACTCAGGATAGACCACCGGACGGATGTGCTCGATCGCCGCCATCTTCTTGACTTCTTCTCTTACAAACTCGCGGCGATCGGAAGAGAGGTGTCGTGTCTTCTGCACGACCGGCTTAGCTGCGGGATCGACGGCCAACTTGTGACAAATGACCGACCGATCGATCCCGGGCATGTCTTCAGGCCCCCATGCAAAGATATCTGCGTACTCCCGGAGCACGGCCAGAACTTTCGCTCGGATCTCGGGGGTGAGGGCTCGTCCAATCTTTATCTTTCTGTCCGAGCGGTCCTCGGACAGGGGAACTTCTTCAATTTCTTCGGAAGGCTCAGGCTGCTCCTTCCGTTCCTTAGCCTCCTCTTTGGCTATGGTGTTCACCCGGGAAGACGGACCGGAATCACGTCTATTGACCGCTCGGGTGTAACACTTCCGGGCGAATTGGACATCGCCACGGACCACGCCGACCCCGTTAGGGGTGGGGAATTTCATGCACAGGTGGGGCATAGAAATTATCCCACCGACCTTCATAATGGCGGGTCGGCCCAAGATAATGTTGTGGACGCAATGGAGGTTGACCACAACAAATTCCAGCTCCGTTTGGATCGACTTTGGAGGCGTGCCGATTTCGACTGGGAGCGTTATTTTTCCCTCGGGGTAGATAAGAGCCCCGGTAAATCCTGACAGTGGTACACCGACCGGAGTCAGCTCCTTCCTGTCAAGGCCAAGCTTCTCAAACACGTCCAAGTATAGGACGTTCACGCTACTGCCCGTGTCAACCATAACCCTCTGGACATCCGTCCCCTTAACGTCAATCGTGACCACGAGCGCCTCCATGCCGTGATCACTGCTGGTAGGTTGGTCCTCGAGGGTGAAGGTTATGGGCTCCATCTTCTGCCTCTTCCCGGTCTCCCGGGAATCCACTACTGCGACCGGGCAATTAGTCCGCGGTCGGGAAGCATCTTCCAGCCCACCAAAAATGACGTGGATGGTAGGCTTTCCGGACGGGCGGCTACCGGACGGAGGGTCAGGGTCCCGTCGGTCATCTTGACGATCGTCCCTTCGATCGTCTCTTCGGTCCTGACCCAACCAATCAGAGCGGTGATGAGATTGCCTGTGATCCCTCCGATCGGTATTCCTTTTGTTTTCCTCTCTCTTCCCCACACACTTGTCTAATTTTCCCAAATTGAGCAAATCTTCTAATAATTGGCGCAAGTGGGTACACTCCTCGGTGTCATGCCCGGCGCATCGATGGTAAGCACAGTGCTTACTCTTGTCCGGGCCGTCGCGATCGGGATGGGGGAGTTTGATGAGATTGCAGGACTGGGCGTACTGCATGGCCTCCGCTGCAGATCGGTTCAAGGCCGTAAACTCGCCAGGCCTGGTGCGGGATCGGGGATGGTCGTCTCCTGACCGATGCTCCGCCCGGCCGGCCGGCTTACGGGACGAAGAGCCGACCTCCTGCAAGCGCTTTACGGCATTCGCCTCACCTGCGTTGGCGTAATCAGTGACCCTTCGGAGGGCCTCCTCATACGAGGTCGGGGGGTGAAGGATGAAATCCTGATATAGGTGCCCCGCCCGGAGAGAAATGTGAAGCATGTGGGTAGCGGTCGCATCATCCATGGGCTCGACCTCCCCGACCGCTGTCTTCCACTTGATGAGGAAGTCGGTCAAGCTTTCCCCTTCGAGCTGCTTGGCCTTTTCGAGGTACATGTAGGACTTCCTCACCACTTTGGAAGTAATGAACTTCCGTACAAACTTGATCGCCAGGGTCTCAAATTTGTCGATTGACCCCGGCTGCAGGGTTCGGAACCATTCTGCCGCCCGACCGGTGAGGGTTGAGTAGAAGGCCCTGCACATCACGGCGTCTGAAACGCCCTTCAGCATCATATTGCTGAAAAAATCATTCACGTGAGCCTCAGGATCTGTCCGACCGTCGTAACTCTTCTCTCCCGAGACCTTTAAGTCGAGCGGGTAAGGCTGAGACATTACCGCTGCTGTGAAAGGCGTCTGGTGTAGGGTCGATCGGTCGGCCGGGGGTGCTGTGGGATACGCACTCCTGAGCTGCGCAACTTCAGCCTGG